>NW_006399761.1:1609113-1674818 GCF_000299155.1 Elephantulus edwardii
GGAGTCGGGAGGCGGCGGCGGAGGGAACCGCTGCGGAACCGAGGAGTCGCGCGCTTGCGGGGGCGGCCGCAGCCCGAGAGAGGTGGCGGGGACTTCGGCCTCCAGCCCCGCGGACTCCGGGGAGAGCGGCGCCTGCCCCGATGGGCAGCCCGGGCCCGGGGAGGCGGACCACTGCCGCCGGATCCTGGTGCGAGGTAAGGGACTGCCTGCTGCTCGGACCCCCGGGACCCGCGCGTCTTTTGGGGGCCTACGACCTCCCTGTTCCTGTCTCCGTGCTCATCTTTTCCGAGAGCCTATTGTGTGCTGGACACCGAGCTGGGTTCAGTGGACAAAGCAGCGACCAGAACTGGGAGGTCCTGGTCACCCTACCCCTCGGTCTCCAGCCTCTCTGCCCCGGGCCCTCGCCCGAGACCTGCCTGGAGGCGGACCGGGTCGCAGGGACCGGGTCCAGAGCTCGGGAGGAAAAGGCCTCAGCGCCGCCTCTCCGCGCTCTCCGAAGCCGGGATCCGGCTGGTCCGTCCGCAGGGGACTCAGGGTCCCCCGGAGCGTTGTGCGCGTCGGCCTGGGTTACATGCTCCGCTCCTCTGCGTCCTGACACTTTCTGGGCACCTCAGGTGCGGCCTTCTCCCAACTCGGCCTTCTGCGTCTCTAGCGCACTCCTCATCATCCATGCGCCCCTCGCCGGGCTCCCTCTGTCCCGGCCTTTGCTCTCTGCCGAACCCTGCTCATCAAACTCCCTCCCGCCGGCCCCAAGATCTGGACCGCGTCCGAGTTCCAGTTCTGCTGCTTTCGCGTGCGCGGAGGGGTGGTCGAAGCCCCCAGGTTCCAGCCCCAGCGGATCGGAGCTCTAGCCGGATCCAGGCCACGCCAGGCACTTAGGGCGAAAAGAGGCTCCCGAGAGACCTGCTCCAGCTGGCCTCCAGGCTGCAGCCAGAACTGGAGAACTGCTTCTCCCACTCTCTGTCGTCCCAGTGACCAGAAGAGGCCACTCATGGGGGATGCCTCGCCAGGCCTTTCTCCCTGACTCCCCGCCCGGCTCCCTCCCGCTGTCTTTTCTGGATTTCTGCTTCTAGATGAGAGAACAGGGGACACCTCCCAGTCACAGCTGATTTCCTTGGCCTGCACATGAGGAAGGCAAGAAGCCTGTGTAAAGTGCCCACAGGCGACTTGGTGGCCTTTTCAGACCCTTATATGTCTGTTTAGAGTTGGCTGCTCAGATGCACACTGGAGTGTTTGCCCTGCTGGGTGCTGTACTCCCATACCCATCCCTACAGCCTTGGGGACAAGATGGGATAAAGCGTAGGCTAGCCCAGCCAGGCACAGCTGAGGGAGGCTGGGAACACAAATGCAGGAACCCAGGCCCTGGGAGGGGAGGGGGGAAATGCCGTCAGGTGTGGACACTCCAAGAGATGGGGTCAAGGTAGTTAGAGGTCACTCATGGTCAGCAAGGAGTGTGTGGACCTGTCAGGCCCCTGGGATTAAACTAGGTGGGGCTGTTTAGACTGTGCCCTTCCTGTGAACAAGCCCTGAATGAGAAGCCGGCTCTCTGCTCAGTTATGAAATCTCCAGGGTTTATGGAGAGGTAGCAGTCCATCTCTGCCCAGCGCCCGTTCTGCTAGGGTAGATACCACCACCTTAACAGCCTGGCGATGGGTGTGCCTTTGCACAGACAGCTGCACGTTCTGTGCCCCACAACCACCAGCTCCCAACTCTCATCTAACCCTGTGCATGCAACAAATAATTTTTGTGTATTGATATCAGTTAGATAGCTTCCAGTTATAGACACATGCAGAAGTGGGAGCTAACAGTGACCCTGCAGCTCTGCGTGGTGGGGGTTTCCTGAGCAGGGCTGACTGTAATCTGTGTGGCCAGGCCGCGTCCTTTTATAAAGGCGTGTGGACAATGCAGCGCCGCTGGTACATTTATACTGTACACTGAAATCGAAAGTGTTGAGCGCGCATTTGCTCACCTAACGGGGAGAGGAAAGTAAAGATGAACCAAGCGGTCCTAAATCCTTCTGCACTTTCCCATTTAGGGCGGCGCACAGATCATTACAGGCCTGAGATGCTCAGTAGAGCACTTATAGCTAATCCCTCCTAGGGTCATCTGCATCATGGGAGCCCCACCAAGGCTCTGGGTGGAGGCTCCGGACAGTAAGAAACAGGCCACGCGCCAGGACACCACCAAGTGAAAACCCAAGAAGGTTTCCTTCCAAGAGGCCCAAAGCTGGTGGTTTATTTTGCCCCTGACTTCAGAGGTCACGCTGTCCTCCAACACCTAGGAGGACGCTGTTGGAGGGGACGAGCTCCCCTCCCACGAGGCCTCACCGCGCTGGGCCCCACCCCGGGGCACCCCGTCTGTGGGAGGAGCCTCATAGCGGACAAGCGGGCGCAGAGCCTGGGCGCTGGAGTTTAGGGCTTCTGGGATCCTCTCGCAGGTGGATATCTCTGAGAAGCTGTTTCTTTGTTTCTCTGCGTCCCCAAGACCCTCACGGTGCAAAGGGACCTTATCTGGAAAGACCAGAGGTGTCTCTGAAGCTGAGAACACCCGCGAGAGCTCTCTGACCCAGGTGCAGGGCAGCGCGGGCCGAAGTGACCTACAAAACCACTTCTGGCTGGTGGGGCGGCCTCCTTCCCCAGCCACGTCCCTCTGCCCGCTCTGTGGTCTCCCCAGCGCCCCGGATCTGGGTGCTGTTGGGACGTGAGCAGCCAGCAGTGGTGAGAAAGGCCAGCCCTTCCCGGTGGACCAGGTCCAAGTGGCAGGCCACCCGAGATCCTGAGCGCCTCGGCGGAATAAGGTCCAGGGCGACCAACCTCGCCGCGTCGCCCTCTTGAAAATAGAGGCTGTTCCCGGTCCACACCGCCAGATCCTCAGCGTGCGCACGATGGGGGTGCGACCCGCTTCCCATCGCGACCACAAAGCTCGTGAGACCCACCAGAATCTTCGCCCTCGCGGCCCGCTTAGCGGCGACCATGCAGAGGCGGCCTCTCGGGAGGAGGCAACCGCGAAGGCTAGGCCTCTCCAGGCCTCTGGGCGCCAGAAAGGCCCCGCGCACAGCCAGCCCGCTCCCGGGCCTGTTCGGTGGAGCCAGGATGTCAGAAGAGGGGTGCTAACTTGCACCCTAAATTCCCCACAACCCACACTCGCACTCCACCTCCCCCCACTCAGACTGACCCACGAATTAATCCAGATACAAATTCAGCAATCGGTTTTGAGAAAGCCGCACAGCCCAGCAGTGTTTACGCGCAACGCATAGGCCCCTTCCCTGCTCTCCAGACCCCGGCGCCCAGCCTGCCGGTGTCACAGGCCGCACTTTCTGTCCCCACCTCGGTGTCAGAGGCACAACCTGCCTCCAGGCGCGCTCCAGTCTCGAGACCCCTCACACTAGCCGGGGCTCCTCTCCTCTCCGACTGGGAGTGGGAGAGTGGGTGATGCAGCCTGCAACAGTTACTGGAAGTTCAGAGAGGTGGTGTTGGGGAACCGGGTCTTGCCAATGACCAGACCTCCAGCTTCGGCTGGGTTACTCCCTGGAGTAGATGTGTGGAGGGTAGTGGGGCTCCAGTCCCTCTGAGACCTGGTGGGCAGCTGGACCCGTGCTCCAACTACATCTCATCTGCACACGCGTACATGTGGCAGGCACAGTGACCAGCTTAGCTTGTGCCTCACGCTGTTGGTGCAGGCCAGAGCGGCCTGGGGCTGGAGGCTCAGGCTGGGGGTAGCCTGCGAGGACTGCTCTCGCCCCCTCCACTCCCCAGAGAGTTGGCCCAGTCGCAGCGCCCTCCACCCGTCTTCTCCTGGAGACCTCAGCGGCAGCTGGACCTGCGAAAGCTCAGTCTGGGCCTTGTAGGCCTCGCGGCGGATCCCTGCAACCCCACATGCGCGCACCCACGGGGAGTAGTGTTGGAACGAGCATGGGTTTGGGAGTGGACTGGGCCAGTCCGCGTGACCTTGGCTTCTGTGTCTGAGTCTGCCAATAAGAAGGCCTGCAGGCTGGTCGCACTGGAAAGGTGTACACACCTGGAAGAGAGGGATTTCTTTGAAAAGAAAAAAAAGTATATGAAAATGTAAATATATATATATATATTCATATTCTGCATAGGTATTTAGATATTTGTTAGGGCGGTAGGTATTTTTAGATTTTCCTGGAACTGTTGTTTTTGACAGCAGAACCCACTTTTCCTCCAAGGATCCATATAGAACTCTTTAATTGAGGGTTTTATATTTTCCTTGAATGTCCTCACACATACACTTACATGTACACATGCGTGCACGCTCGTAACCTAGTAACGAAATGTGCCCCCCGCGTCGACTTGTTAGTGTGCCTATGTGGAGGACTGTTTTCATTTTCAGGGCCCCACGGCACACTGCTCCTTCCGTTTTTAGTCCGTTCGCACCATCATGGCTGCGTGGCCCCTTGGGTCTGGATTCCACCATCCTGTGGACACATGCCATGCGCTCACCTCACTCCCTCTGCCTCTCTCTTCTGACTCTGGACCCCAGTGACTCCTCCGTTAGAGAGTCTCCCAGGCCAGGTCCCTAGGCCTGGGGAGAACTGGGTGGAGGACACTGATGGGTCCAGGTGCCCGTCTACATGGGCACTTCTGTCTAAGTACTTTGTTTATAATCTGTAGGGGTTGCAACTACGGGTGGGCTACAACGACTGTGGGGCCTTAATTTGTCTCAGATCTGAGGCCATAATCCAAACCTCTCTCTTCCCTAAATGTCACATTCATAATCTATTTTAAAAGAGCAGAGGTGGGGGTGGGGAGGATGTAGGTATATGAATTTGAATTTTGCTTTTTTTTGTTGGATAGGTAGTACAATAATCCACTCAACTCAGATGGTATAGTAGGAGGTTATAAGGAATGGGAGAGAGTCATAAGGTTGTATGTGACCTGCCCGTGTTCGTTGCCAGCCTGAGAAGCTGACATCAAGCCTTCCTGGGGATTCCCTGGGCTCAAGGTGGTCTAGGCCTCTGGTTCCCACTGTCTTCCCCCCAAACCCCAGCCATGCCTTCTGGGTGCGGTCCTGGTTCTGGGGAGCTGGGGATCATGGGCAGCAAGCTTCCGGGCGTCCCCACTGCCTGTGAGCTGTGGGGACCACTGAGTGGCATCAGGCGCTGGGGAGGAGGTGGTGGCGCCTTGCGCAGATCTGGCCTTCTCTGTGGAGAGATGACAGGGGCCTCTGCGTGTCCGTGAGTGCACACTCTTGTGGGTGCACACCGAGGCCCAGGCTCCCCTCCACCCATCGTATCCATGTCTCCTCCTGGCCTTGCACTTCACGTGCTCGTAATTCCACTCAGTAACTATCTGTGCGCACCTACTGTGTGCCAGCACGCTGCAAGAGATTGCTTTTGACCCGTGGAGGGTGGGTGCGATTCCTGGCACGCCTGCGCTTTCGAGGTGCAGGGCCTGGGGAGGCATCAGCCGGGTTCCTCCTCGGCTCAGCTTGGGGACCCCTGAGTGGCAGTCACCCTGTCAGTCACATTCACTGGATGAGTTTAGCACAATTGCACTTAGCACTCCAGAGGCACCCATTAGTTACAATGAATAAAATGAGACAATACTGACAGCCTCTCCTGGGCTCATAGGTATGAGGCATTTAAGGGCCCTTCTTAACAGCGTCTGCTGAAACATGACATTCCAATTTTGTTGACGTTTCAGTGTCTGTCTTCTTTATGTAATGGCAGAGATGGAGAGGGTAGCCTATTTATTAAAGCATAAAGTTAACACCACCTTATTTTGGAATTTTGCTTGCCTGTAAAAACTTCGACTTTGAGAACTACTGACATATAAAATTGGATAAAAGTGCAGGATTCTTTCACTGGTGACTGGACCCACAGGCCTGAGTTGGGAGGAAGAGGGTAAGGGATGTAGGGTGAGTGAAGAAACAGTAGCAACCATAGCGTCTTCAGCTTTGAGCAGCTGCCAGGCAGCCGAAGAAGTAGGCGGGGCCGCTGGGAAAGCCGCCTGTCCCTACCTCCTGCGTGCACCGGGTCTCCAGACCTCCCTTCAGGCTTACTCCTGCTTGGGGCTTGGCATAAACGCACAACATAAGGCCCTGTTTGCTTTGGGCTTGCTGGGATAACCAAAAGCCAGTCCAACGCACCATGGCCGGCGGGTTTTGAACCCGAGACACAGACTCCCGTGGAGCAACACAATTAGGGCTGAAGTTGGTGATCAGCGCCTTTGTGTGTAGCCCAGAACTACCGCGCAATTTAAATTTTCTACTAGTGCTCCATATTCCAAGTAAAAGCAGAATCAGAAGCAACGGAAGACTCCCCGAAACTGCCCCAGTCCCCAGTTCCTGAGGCAGCAGGTGTGGCAGGGTGACCCGCGTGGCACGAGCCCCACGCGCCCCTACAGGGAGAGCCTGGAGAGTCCTGCGGCGTCCCAGGCGCACGGCCCCGCGGCCTCCCCGGAGAGCAGGGCGGCCTCCCCGGAGCGCGGTGCCCACAGGGCCAGAGACGAGGGGAGAAGCGTTGGGGCGCACTTCCTCCCACTTGCAAATCCAAGGGGAAGGCTGGGATGACATTCTGAGGAGCAACAAATATGAAAAATAAGAAAACCTCTGACCTGAAGCAGCTAGACAAGGGCAGAGAAGCATTCCGCTGCTGCTATCGCTGTCCGGTTATCCTGGAATTGGAGGCAGGGCAGGGTGGCATGGTTGGCGATGTCACCTTTGGGGGAAAGTCCAGGCGCTCTTTACAATCCCAGCAATTTGCCTAGGCTCCTGCTCGGTCATGCACAGGATTGTTCTGCAATCTACCCTGGTGGCGCAGTGGGTTAAATCCGCTCTCCAGTAGGTGGGCGCTCGGAACTCACCACCTACCCTGGGGAAGAAAGGAGAGAGGCAGGTCCACTTCCCTAAAGATTACAGAACCGGAACCCTAGGGCCCGGATCTGCAAGAGTTCCCTTTTCATCTTTGGAATGTTGGATTTTTGGGGACACCCTGATTCCTCTGTCTCTAGCATGGCGTTCTGGTTTGGGTTAGCTTCCTGTGAAATGAACGGGGCCTCTGAGCCTTTCTTTAGTGGATAAATCCTTAGCCAATTGCTGCTTTAAAAGGTTGATGCATCATTAAAAGTCGTTACCATTTCCCCCCATTTTATTTTATCGAAAGATGAAAAATCAGGTCTTTAAATTTCCAGCGACCTGTCGTCTCTTGGGTTCTGGTCTTTTCTCCCAAGAACCACCCATCTCCAAAGTGCTTCCCAGGCCTTCCAGCTAATTGTTCTACTTATGCAAGAGTTATTGTTGCCTTTTTGTTTTTCTTGTTAATGCTGACACCTCTGGATTTTTTTTTTTTCTGCACGACGCTATTTTAGACTTAATAATGTAAAGAACGGCCTGTTTGTTTCTTACAGATTTTCCATTTACATGGACCAGATGGACATTAATCCCTGTAACTGCTGTGGGCACTTCGCCTGTTTCCTGTTAGGGTTACACGCGGTGCTGTTATGAATAACCTTTGTTCTTCGGTCATCTCCACGAGGTTACAAGATGTCCAGAAGTCCAATTATTGAGCCAAAGGGCACCTGTCCATGCTTGTCATTTTGAAAATAACGCCAGATTTCCCTCCATAAAATTCTAACAAATTTAAACTCCTCTCAGCTCTCACCTTCCGTTTTGAGAGATCCTGTCAAATTGCTATAAGGGGAAATTTTAGCAAGTTATACCCTCATCTTTAGTCCCTCTACACATTAAATATATGCCTTTTCTACTTATGCCAGTCTTAACAGTTGATAGGTACCACCTTGTGGGAATTTTCATTTTTACCTCTTTTCTTTTTCAGTGAAGTTGAACATCTTTATTAGCCAGTAGTACTGCTGTTAGCTACCAGTTCATTTCCTTTCACCAATTTAATCTTCAACAATTCCTTCCCATACCAACTTGTAGAAACTCTATATATTGTAAACAGTAATCCATTGATTGCTTTTAATATGTGCAGCAAAATATTTTTTAGATGCAGTTTGTCTTTTCATTTTACTGATGGTGTCTTTCTGCTTTCTGAGGTATAAAAATATTTTTATAAAGCAATTAATGTTGTTTTGCTATATCATGTGAGTGAAAAAAGTAAAAACTTTTTATTTCCTCCTCTTTTATAATATACTTTCTTCTCAGGATATAACTTCTCAAACTTTCCCTAGAAAAATACAAATATATGTTACATATTGTAAGAATGAGATTTTAATTTTTTTCAAGATGCTTTTTTGTTTAATAAATATTGTGGGAATCTTTCTATCTAAAACCGCTCATCCTTTTTAATAGTTGTAACAAGTTCTGTAGATGTAATTTATTTAACCAGTTCCCTCCTGATGGATATTTAGGGTGCTAATTTATGCTGTTAAAAGCAAGGCTACTATGATCATCTTGGATTGTAATTTGAATTGATGTCTGTCTTAAATATCTTATTTATGAGAATGTGAAAGCTGAAAAGATGTTATATTAAATAAATATGTTCATTTGTTGGATTGCGATAAAAGTATTGGTGGTTAAGCTCTTTTAAAGGTGCTATTGTTCTTTCACAGATAGATACAAAAATATGAATGAAATAAAAATTGTTTACAGTGATGAGGATACAAATAAAGTGGCATGAATTCTGAACTTAACAGTTATTAAGGTTGGAAGATAGAGACCCCAGGGCTTATTATACTATCTGCTCTTGCCTCTCCTTGAAAGTTCTCCTAATCAAATGTTTATAATCGAAAGCATCGCTTGATACACAGCTAGTATAAGTCTCGTTATGGAATGAATCTCTCAAAGTATCATTTTAAAATTCAAATATGTTTACTAAAAATTATGATTGTTGTTGCTAGGCAGTGAGTAGAAATTTTTTTTCCTCTCCACTTTATTTTTATTTTATATTAGTTCGAGTAGGGTTTTTTATTTTACCCATAGCAACCGCAGAGTGGAACTTTCCCATGAGGAAGCTGTAACTGTTATGGGGCAGATTCACCAGGTCTTTTTCTTCAAGGCGCTGCTAAGTAAATTCAAAACATGAACCTTTTGTTGTGTTTTTTTGTTGTGATTTAAATTAAAGTTTAGAGAAAAGTTGACTTTTCATTCATTTATTGTTTCATGTTTTCCTCCCTTGTCCACCCCCCACCCAGTTCACTTAAAAAAAAAAAAGAAATCCTTTCCTCCCTCCCTCAGTCCACTTTGCTGTGCACCTCTTATTCCGGACTGTTGTCATAGACACAAACCTGTGGTTAGCATAGAATTATGACAGCAGTTTTCAAGTACATGTCAAACTCTTAAACTAAATTACACCCCCAGCACCGGTAAGTGGACTGACTATTCTTACCATTCTCCCAGCATGTATTGGGCCCTTTAAAGTGGAATTGTTGATAAAGTGAACGCTTTTCTGTGGGCTAGCATTTTTACCTAGCTAATGAGGTCAAGGACATGTTCACATACTTATTCTTCCCTTTTGTTTCCTGTTTCTCGAATTGTTTATTCATGTATTTAGCTCATTTCTCTTCTTAATTGTTTATTGTTTTCTCACAGGTTTAAAGGCTTTTTACATAATGGGATAAATGAACCCTTTTCCTTCCACTTCCCCTTTAGGCCTGCATACTTAGTATCCCAGAGGTCTTTAAAATTTTGTTTCTGAGATTTAAAAAAAAAACACATAAAAAATGTCAAGCCCAAATTCAACTGTAATGGTCCTCTCTTTTGTCTAGGTAGATAGATATTCTCCTATCTACTTCTCTGTAACATACTAGTCTTTAGAATTTGTGGGTTAAAGAGCCACACATCTTTCAAACAAAACAAAGGCTACAGAAGTACACAAGGTTGTGAAACCTGTGTCCCTAGCCCCCAGGAAGCTGCAGAGGGAGGGATTCATCCTCCGGGACTTAAAGTGCATGTGAGTGCACATGCACAGAATTTTATTTTAATCGTTTAAAAAATGGATTTATACATACTTAGTGTTTTCTATTAGCAGTATGTAATGAGCCCTAGTCAGATTAAAATATAAAGAAGTACTCCATTTTTCTTCATGTCTGCATAGTCAGTCAAGGCGTGGCATGGCTACTTTGATTGATTTCGTCTGAAATAGTCTTCCGGATTTTTTAACTCCTCCCTCCCTCCCCATTGCCTTATAAACTGTGCTATAAACAGCATTCCAGTGTTTCTCTAGGCTAGGAGTTTCCCCAAAGTATCTAAGACAAAAAGGCTATGCATTTTATATCTGTCACAAAAGGACAAATACTGCATTAACACCACTGTTATAAAACAGGACTGACAGGGGGTGTTGGGAGGAAACTAGGAAAGAGGGAGATAGATAATGAACACAGCGCTGGAACCGAGGAAGTAAAGAACTGCTTAAAGGACTATATGGGGGGGGGAATATGATAAGACATTATTTGTATGACACTAGTCCAGAATAAGAGGTGCATTGCAAAGCAGACTGGGGGAGGCGTGGAGGGGAATTGTGCAACAATGGATGATTTTTATTTTTTCTAAAGTGAATTGAGGGGAGGTTAGGGAGGAAAATGTGCAACGGTGAATGGATGAAAATCTAACTTTTCTCTACACTTTCGTTAATATCACAATTTTAAGAAAAGAAGACAAGGACAAAGATATTATAAACTTTAAATTTAGGTAGAAAACATGAAATTGCCCTTCCTGAAAAAAAAAAAATTTGTCTCAGTTTATATTCTTACTAAGAAAGCTTTAAAAAATTTCTCCTTAATTTTGTATGTTTAATTTTTTATGTTTAAAGCCTGATACATAAAATATCACTTATACACACATACACATTTCATTGCTATTTTCTTTATTTGGCTTTCCTCTGTCATCAGTATTTTCTGTAAGAAATTATTGAGTACTTCTGTTTCTTCTTCTCTGAACAGTCCTTTTTTTTTTCTGACTTGTGGAATTTCTTACCAGACTGCTTTTCACATGTTTTAGGAATATTTTCAGCCTGTCATTTGTCTTTTAATTGCAGAAGACTTTCTTTCTAGGTTTTCAATTCTGTTATTTATTTTCCGTATTTGAAACCCCCTTTTATTTTTTCCTTTCCTTTTTAGAACCATGGTGGGTTTTTAAAAAATTAATTTTAATGAACATTTACAGAGATTTTGGATTTCCATTCATTCATCGTTGCACTTTTCTCCCTTCCCACCCCTACCCCAGTTAAATCCTCTATTTGAAAAGTAAAAGAAAAATTCCTTCATTGATATACCATCCCCCTGCCCCGGGTACACTCCACTATAGAACCTTCATTCTGGACTCTTATGATAATCACAATACCCTATAATATATCACCATGCTTTTTAACATTGAATTTGTTAGTGCCCCTGGTTCTTATTTTTTTTCCACCATGCACAACTAACTTTATTTCAAATATTAGCTAAATGTCTAAAAACATTTCTTCAGTAATATATTCTATCTCCCACTTGAAATGTCATCTTTCTAATGTACTGAAATCCCCGCGTCTGCATAAGTTTTGCCAAGATCGGGCTGGCTTTGCTTGGTTGGTTTTTATGGTTTGATATTTACTTAAAGGTCTCATCTGCCAGCTGAGTGTGTTCCCCCACTTGGGGAGCAGGAAATGTCACAGGCTGTCTTTTTAGATGCCTGCTTAGACCTTCCCCCCCCCCCCCCCCCCCCCCTCCTTCTTCATCTTTGGCAGCCCTGAAAGTCACTTCTCACTGAGCCTCTCTAACTTGAGCTTTCTGAGTCCTCTTGGCCATTACATGACGACTGGTCAAAGGCCCTGTAGTTTGACTGCATGGAGGGCTCTTTCCTTTTTCTTTTCTTTCCATTGCATTTCTTGTTGTTTTCTTCTTCTGTAGAGGGTGGGCCAGCTTATCCATCTAGAGTTCCTTTTAGAAAGGAATGTTGTTGCTATTGTTATGTGCCATCCAGTCGCCTGTGACGTTGTTGTTGTTGTTGTTGTGTGCTGTCAGTCACCTGCGACTCATAGAGACCCTATGAACAACAGCCCTAAACCCTGCACTATCCTGTGCCAATCTCACTGTCTCCGACAGACCTACCCCAATTACCCCAGTGACTGAATCAATCCATCTCATCTGGGGTCTTCCTCTCCTTCACTGTACCACAACCCTTTCAAGCATGATATCCATCTCTCCAAGGATTGACCCCTCCTGGCCACATGTCCAAAGTGTGTAAGACAAAGCTTCAGAATCCTTGTCTCCAAGGAGCAGCTCGGTTTAACCCTCTCTTGGATAAACCTGTTTGTTTTCTTAGCAGTCCATAGTACATTCAATACTGTTTTCCAGCACCACAGCTCAAAGGCATCAATTCTCCTTCTATCCTCCCTAGTCATTGTCCAACTCTCTGACACATAACAACTGATTGCAAAGACCTTAGTCTTCAGAGTGACACTATTGCTCTTCAGTACTTTGGAGAGGTCCCTAACAGCAGACTTTCCCATTGCAGTATGTCTTTTAATTTCCTGGCTGCTGGTGCCAAGAGTGTTGACTGTGGAGCCAAGCAAACTAAAGCTGTGAACAATCTCAATCTCTTCAGCATCCATCCTGATGCTGCCAATTTGTCTAAATTGTGACTTAAAGCGACCCTATATGTACAACAGCTCTGAAACCTGCTCTGTTCAGGGCCAGCCTTATTGTCTCTGACACACCTACCCTCATTACCCCAGTCACTGAATCAGTCTACCTCCTAGAAGGTCTTCCTTTCTTGCACTGTCCCTCCACCCTCCCAAGGAGCAGCCTGGTTTCACCCTCTCCAGGATGAACATCTTTGTTCTCCTAGCAGTCCGTAATATATTCAATACTCTTCTCCAGCAACACAGCTCAAAGACATCAATTCTCTTTCTATTATCCCTAGTCATTGTTCAGCTTTCTGATGCATAGCAGGTAATTGTGAAGACTATGGCCTGGATCAGGCACACCTTGGTATCCATACTGATGTCACTGCTCATCAGTCCTTTGGAAAGGTCCCTGACAGCAGACTTTCCCAGGGCAGTTCATCTTTTGATTTCCCGGCTGCTGGTGCCAAGAGTGTTGTTGACTGTGGAGCAAGCTAAAGCCGTTAACAATCTCAGTCTCTTCACCATCTATCATAATTCTGCCGGTTGGCCCAATGGTTAGAAAGGAACGCGACTTGTATTTTGCTTTCAAACACTGCGAAAACATTGGTTAATCTAAGCTGATGCCTCCTAAATCTGGGCTAGAGCTTGTACCTGCAGGAAGGACACCTTCTTGGTCTCATGGCGGGGGAGCAGGGGGAATGGCGAAGAGAGAACCCTGAACTGTTAGTTGCTGTGGACTCAATTTAGAATATCTTTTCCTACATGGCAACATAAACATTTTCTTCTTAGGCCTCGATGTATTTTTCTTGGCAATTCTTCCCATCTCTGTTTTTCATATAAACTTGAGAATGAATTTTCTAAAGAGGAATCTTTAAAAGAATAGCTTTCATTTCTGTTGTTCTTGAGAATATTCACAGCAGTGCGTATACATGTTAAACTGTTTCTACAGTTACAGTTGAGAGACCCTGGTTCGTTTTTGGACCTGGACAGCTCTCTCACCACCCCCCCACCCCCCTTTCTGAGTTGTGTCTCCCTCACTAGCATAAATGCATGGCACCCAGAGGTTCCTGTCTACTCCTTGATGTTGATGTTACCACACTTACTTAATTGTTCCGCTGCCAACCCAAAGGTGGGTGGTTCAAATTTACTGGCTGCTCTGTGGGAGAAAGATGGGCAGTCTCCTCCTGTTATATTTACAGCCTCTGAAAACTCTCTGGAGGGTCCAGCTGTGAGTCAGTTCTGACTGGAGGGCACATATCAACAGCAAAGATAGCTCTTAAAAACACGTAATGCTCTAGGCAAACACTAATTAAGCTCAATTGTTTAGGTTTAAGATGTCAGAAGACTTTTGTTTGTTTGTTTGTTTAAGGTTTATAAAGATTTTTCTGGGACAGTGGATTTAAAGGTTCTTCCACTCTCCTTAGACCCAGACAGTCTGGGTTCCATGGGGATTTGAAGTCCAGTTCCTAACTTTTGATTGGGATTTTTATGGATTCCTCGATCAGATTATCTAGTTATGGCACCATCCAGTTCTGGTCTCATGACAAAGGAAGCAGTTCTTGGTGGGGCAATTAACCATCTATCTCTCCTCCTCTGTCCCTGACCGTTTTTTTCCTCTGTTGCTCAGAGAACATAGAGATTATTTCTGTGCCTTGGATGGCTGCTAGCAAGCCTTCAAGAGCCCAGGCACTGCACACCAAACAGGAGGGTGGACAGAAACACTAAACGTGGTATTAGAACCATTGACTGAAATGTCTTATAACATCATGACCCCAAACCCAAGAACCAAATTGTTTGAGGTAGGTGGTTGTAGATGGCAGGCTTAGCATGTCTTTCTTCATCCCCCCTCCCGCAGTTGCTTTAATGTTTCTACCACACAGTGTTTTGGCAATACAACTTTTTACAAGTATATTAACTTATTGAGAACATTACTGTAATCAGCTATGTAATTTTTGTCCTTAATTAACACAGGTTTTCCCAGCACTATAATCAACACTCAGTACTCTATAAGCAGTAATTTCTCTTCGTCCCTCTCACCACATCTATTACTCACTAATAAACTGTAGACTCTCTGCTTTGGCCTCTTTTTGTTGTGGTAGTTTTTTAACTGTAAATGAGGTCATACAGTATTTATCCCTTTATGATTGACTTACTTCACTCAGCAAAACGTCTTCAAATCCACACACTATGTAGCATGCAATCAAGACTTGGTTTCTTTCCCCGTCCGAGTTGTATTCCATACGTCTGTCTATCCCACAATTCGTCTGTCTTTTCATATGTCCCTCAGCATCTACACTGTGTCCAGTTTTTGGCTGTTGTGAATAGTGATGCAGTGACCATCGGTGTACAAGTCTGTTTGAGTCTCTGCTTTCAAGTCTTTGGGGTATCTGTGTAGGAGTGGAATTGCTGAATCATGTGGTGTTAAGTCACTTTTTTGTGGAGCTACCACGCTGTTTTTCCACAAAGGCTTTACCATTTTGATAAGGACTTCAGTTTCTCCATGTTTTAGCCAACATTTCTTTCTCTTTTTCTATTTAGGAATAAGAATTGCTCTATTCCGAATTGGTAGAATCCTCTTTTGCACATACATTTTAGGTGTCTGGCCAACATTTCTTTTCATTCACTCTTTCTTTCTTTCTTTATTATTTTTATTTTTTTATCATTATTTTTTTTTAATTAAAAAAACCAACCACAAACAAAAACAACCATTCTGTTGTTGTTAGAGGCTATAAGGTTAATTCCAGCTCAGAGTGGAATCTTCTGTGCAGCAGAACGAGACCTCACCCTGCCAGGCACCTCGCTCACAGCTGTTGGCGAGGGATGAGCCTTTTGCTGCAGGCACTGTGTCACTTCATCAAGAATCTTCCTCTTTTTAAATACTCCTCTATTTAACGCTCAAGGAACTGAAGAACAAATTCAAACCTAGAGTTGCTATAATCAAGGATGCTTTCAGCAAAATGTTAAATGATCCAGGAGGTATTAGAAGAAGATAGAAGGAATATACTGAGTTACTGTATCAAAAGGAATTGGCAGACACAGAAGAATTTCATGAAACAACATACGAGCAAGAGCCTATGGTGATGAAAGAAGAAGTTCAGGCTGCTTTGAAGGAAATGGCAAAAAATAAGGCCCCAGGAATAGTTGGTATACCAATAGACATATTTCAGCTAACAGATGCTGCCCTGGACATGCTCACCAAGTTGTGCCAAGAAATCTGGAGAACCACCACTTGGCTAACTGACTGGAAGAGATCTATCTATATTTATTCCCATCCCCAAAGAAAGGTGACCCAACAGAGTGTGGAAACTATAGAACAATCTCATTGATTTCACGTGCAAGCAATATTCCACTGAAGATTATCCAAAACGACTGGAACAGCACATCAGCAGAGAACTACCAGAAGTCCAGGCTGGGTTTAGAAGGGGTCGTGGTACTGGGGATATTGTAGTTGATGTTAGATAGATCTTAGCTGAAAGCAGAGAATACCAGAGGAATGTCTATCTGTGTTTCATTGACTATGCAAAGGCATTTGACTGTGTGGATCATAACAAACTGTGGCTGACTCTGAGAAGAAGGGAAATCCCAGAACACTTGATCGTGCTAATGCGAAACCTATATTTGGACCTAGAAGCAGTCGTCAGAACAGAGCAAGGAAATACTGCATGGTTCAAAATTGGGAAGGGTGTACACCAGGGATGTGTCCTGTCTCCATACCTTTTCATCCTGTATGCAGAACAGATCATCTGGGAGGCTGGGGGGGGGGGCTCTATGAGGAGAAGTGTGGGGTCAAGATTGGTGGATGATCAATCAACAATCTGCATTATGCAGATGACACAACCCTGTTTGCTGAAACTGAGGAGGACCTGAAGCACCTGCTACAGAGGGCCAAGGACTGCAGCCTACAATATGGATTGAGGCTCAATGTCAAGAAGACAAAGATTCTCACCACTGGACCAATTGGCAGCATCAGGATGGATGGTGAAGAGATTGAGATTGTTCACAGTTTTAGTTTGCTTGGCTCCACAGTCAATACTCTTGGCACCAGTAGCCAGGAAATTAAAAAGTGCATTGCCATGGGAAAGTCTGCTGTTAAGGACCTCTCCAAAGTACTGAAGAGCAACGGTGTGTCTCTGGAGAGTAAGGTACGTCTGATATAGGCCATGGTCTTTGCAATCACTTGTTATGCATCAGAGAGTTGGACAGTGACCAAGGAGGATGGAAGGAAAATTGATGCCTTTGAGCTGTGGCACTGGAGAAGAGTATTGAGAGTACCATGGACTGCTAGGAAAACAAACAGTTTCATCCTGGAAAGGGTTAAACCAGGATGCTCCTTGGAGGCAAGGATTCTGAGGCTTCGTCTGACATACTCTGGACATGCTGTAAGGAGGGACTGGTCCTTGGAGAAGGACATCATGCTTGGGAGGGTGGAGGGACAGCGCAGGAGAAGAAGGCCCTCTGTGAGGTGGACTGATTCAGTGCCTGAGATAATCGGGATGGGAGTGTCAGGGACAGTGCAATTGGCACAGGACAGAGTGGAGTTTAGGGCTGTTGTACATGGTCGCTATGAGTCACAAGCGACTCAACGGCACATAACAACAATAACAATTTAACAATGTGCCTCTGAAAACTCTGTAGCTTTATGTACAACACTCTGAACCCTGCTCTATCCTGTGCCAACCTCATCGTCTCCGACACACTCACTCCCATTCCCCCAGTCATTGAGTCAACCCATCTCATCCAGAGTCTTTCTCTCCTGTGCTGTCCCTCCACCTTTTCAGGCATGATGTTCCTTTCTAAGAACTGATCCCTCCTTGCAACATGCCCAGAGTATGTCACATGGAGCTTCAGAATCCTTGCCTCCAAGGAGCAACCTGGTTTTATCCTCTCCAGGAGCAACCTCTTTGTTCTCCTACTGGTCCATGGTATATTCAACACTCTTCTCCAGCACCACAACTCAAAGGCATCAATTCTCCTTCTATCATCCCTAGTCATTTTCCAGCTTTCTAATGCAGAAAATTTAATTGTGAAGACCATGACCTGGATCAGGTGCACCTTAGTCTCCACACTGCCGTCGTTGCTCTTTAGTACTCTGGAGAGGTCCCTGACAGCAGATTTTTCTGCTATAGCGGCATAATATATTCTAACTCAGGAAATAAGTCCTCCTACCCTTGTTCTTCTTTTTTAATGTTCCTCTAGCAGTTTGGGGCCTCTTGTTACTCCATATAAAGCTGAGGATTGTTGTTATATGCCGTCTAGTCACTTGCGACTCATAGCGACCCTCTGTACAACAGCCCTACAACCTGCCCTGTCCTGTGCCAATCGCGCCATCTCCGACACACCCACCCCGATTACCCCAGTCACTGAGTCAGTCCACGTCATAGAAGGTCTTCCTCTCCTGCCCTGTCCCTCTACCCTCCCAAGCATGATGTCCTTCTCCAAGGACCAATCCCTCCTTACAGCATGTCCAAAGTATGTCAGACGAAGCCTCAGAATCCTTGCCTCCAAGGAGCATCCTGGTTTAACTTTCTCTAGGATAAACCTG
The DNA here is from genome assembly GCF_000299155.1 of Elephantulus edwardii. Lineage (NCBI taxonomy): Eukaryota > Metazoa > Chordata > Mammalia > Macroscelidea > Macroscelididae > Elephantulus > Elephantulus edwardii. The sequence continues at coordinate 1,627,179 of NW_006399761.1, forward strand.
TTTGTTTTCCCAGCAGTCCATGGTACACCCAACACTCTTCTCCAGCACCACATCTCAAAGGCATCAATTCTCCTTCTATCCTCCCTAGTCGTTGTCTAACTCTCTGACACATAACAAGTGATTGCAAAGACCATGGTCTGTATCAGACACACCTTAGTCCCCAGAGTGACACTGTTGCTCTTCAGTACCTTGGAGAGGTCCCTAACAGCAGACTTACCCATCGCAATACATCTTTTAATTTAATCTCGGGTGGAATTTTTCTAGTCTCATTACATTTGTAGATTATGACAGGAAAGGACCTTGTCATGCTTAAAAGTCAACATCTGAGCAGCTTGTCATGTGTGGAACCGCCTGTACTAAGAGATGGGTGTCTGTGGAAAGATGTGCCAACCCAAAATACAAACTCATTGTCGTAACATCAGTTCAGAGCCGCAGCCACCGCTTGTATTACAGACCAGGACTGCTTTGTTGGGTTTTTGTGGCTGTAATCTTTGTAATGATGCCACAGGAATGATTTGAACCACCAAACTTTAGATGACTAGTTGAGCAGTTTATTCTACCCAGGGACCTGAGAGAGAGTGTGAGAGCTGGAAGCTGGTCTGAAGGTGGGAGCATAAGTTCTTATCAGACTAAGAAGCATGATCTCTTTCAAGACAAAAGTTCCTTAAGAGGAATTCGCTTCTCTTCCTTCCCTCCATCCAGTAATCCCAGGACGCACACCATTTAGACTCAAACATTTTCACTCTAATAGTTTCTTGGCAAGAGTGTGTGTGTGGGGGGGGAACAGTAATATTCCCTTATCCTGTATTTTACTGTCTCCCCAGCATTTATCATTCTCTTACACACCAGCTTTTCAGATAGACATATTCTCTGTTCCTTTCCCCATCACATCGTCTGTGGAAGCAGGAACCTTGTCTGTTCCATTTATTTCTGCAACTCCACAAAGAGCAGTACCCAGCCCAGCACCCAGTAAATGCTGAGTGAGTGTCTATTAATGATGACGTCTGGGATAAGTGTTTAGTGGAATGTAGTTGTCAGGGGTCACTGTGTTGGCTCCAGATCTTGGGGACCTCACGTCCAGCAGAGTGCAGCATCCCCTTGCCTTGTGCCGTCTTCATCATCGGCAGTATGTTTGGGTCTATCGCTGCAGCTCTCATAAATGGAATGCGATCACCTATGTTTGTCCATAACTTGTTTTCTTTCACTTAATGTCAGTTCATTTTGATTTTTAGCTCATTATTTTTAGCTACGACATCATACTCTACAGTGTAAATGCACCACACACTCATTATTGGCGATTTGGAATCAACCCATAGCTGACCGTCCAGCAGGTTTTCAGAGACTAAACTGCATAGGAAGAGATTGCCTTTCTCCCTCTGAGCATCTGGTGAATTCGAACCTCCTTCCTTTGAGCACGATGTTTTTCCCACTAGGTCACCAGAGCTCCCTTTTACAGTATGAATGTACCATGATTTTTTTCCCAACCATTTCCTTTGTGAGGAACACTCTGTTTTCAAATTTCAGTATTTTGAACAATGCTACAGTAAGCACTCTTTTCAGCCATCATTTTACTGTAATAAATTCCTAAGAAAATTAAACTATTGGGAATATATATATTTTTTCAGGGATTTTCACACACACACACACACACACACACACACACATAGATATACACACATACACATAGGGAGCTCTGGTGGCCTAGTGGCAAGAAGCTGTGCTGCAATTTCAAAGACACACAGTTTGAATCCACCAGCTTCTCCATGGGAGAAGGATGGGAAATCTCCTCCCGTGCAATTAACTGCCTCTGAAAACCTGCCAGAGAGTCAGCTATGGGTCAGTTATAACGCGATGGTCCACAACAACAAATATTTATATTTATATTCATATTCATATATATTTATATGTATATGTATATATTTCTATGTATATAACAGCAACAGGTTTGAGAGGACAGATTCTTCCACAATGCTCCACTCCTTTATTAATGTTTTAATAGTGTCCTCCAGTCATGTGTTGTGGTGGTGTACCGTCAAGTTGAAAGAAACCCATATTTGACCCTCTAGTGGGTTTTCAGAGGCAGCAAACTGCATGGGAGGAAGCTATCCATCTTCTCCCCACAGAGCAGCTCATGGATTTGAACTACATTCCTTCGAGTTGGCAGCGCAGTTTCTTACCACCAAAGCCATCAGAGCTTCCAGTCAGTCATTCTTTTCCATGGTCGCTTGAGCTTGCACAATCCTGGTTTCTGTGGAAACCTGATCATCTTTTTATGTGTTTATTAATTATAGGATACTTTTTCTGTGGACAGCTCAGTCAAGTTATTTGACCATTTCCCCACCGGGCTATTTCACTGAAAATTGCTTCTAGGTGTATGTTATATATGCTGAATACTATTGCCTTTCTAGACGTACTTTCTTCCCTTCTTCCTTGTACTATGCTGAGGAAGAGACACATTCCCACCTCCTTGCTCCGTGAGGCTCAGCGTAAACACAGCTCCCAACATGGGATTGGCCCAGACCTCGCTATCCCGCCTCTCCACGTGACCAGCCGTGGTGCTCTCTCCCGGCTCCCAGCCAGAGGAACTGGGTCAGAGCTCACAGGCGAGGGCACTGCCCTGACCAGCTGCCATGCAGCACTTGTGACTCGAGCCACCCAGAGCAACTTCATATCTCACAAGTAGAAAGGATAACTGTCCTTCATGCTGCTAAATAGATGCTAGCCACAAGTTTGGGGAGTCTACCTAGCACCCCAACTTCCAGTAAGTTGACCACTGATCCACTGCTTTCTCAGGATGCCAGCTGCAAGCTCAGGACTCCATATAACACTCTCACTTCCTGACCTACTGGCTCTCACTGTGGCGGCCTAGGGGATAAAGAGATATGCTGCTAACCCACAGGTAAGTGGTTCAAACCCACCACCTGTTCTGTGGGAGAAAGTTGTTCAGTCCCCTCCCAGGTGATCTGTAGTCTCTGACAACACACTGCAGGGTCAGTCATGAGTCGGTTCCAAGCAATGAGCTGCTTTTGCTGATTTAAGTCATTGGAACAACTCACAAGACTGTCAACAGAACAAAGATTATAGGTGTAGGTACAGATTTATTATAGCCCAAAGGATAGATAGACAGGTCAAGGTCTGGTGGGGAGGTGTTCCCAACTCAGAGCTTCCTTGTCCCAGAGAAATCACTGTCCCCCCAAAAGCAAGTGTTCTTGTCGACCAGAAGGCCCTCTGAGCCTTGGGGTTCCAGACTTTCATTGGCTGGTTTCTCACGACATGCATGATAAGTTACATCCCCCAAGCTTGTTGATATTGGCCTCCCAGGTAAGTAATTTCAGGTCCTGCCAGACCCACCTCACCACCATGAACTTCAGATCAACCTGGAAGTCCCAGAGTGGGACCTCACTCACTCCAAGATGTAAAATGCAAAAATAGGCTGTCTTATTTTGTGCAAAACTAGGGTCTTTATCGCACATGCATTTTTCCTTTGTTTTGGTGCATCTGTCATGCAAAATATATATTTGCTTAAAAAAATATAAAAAAAACTAGGGAAATCTAGTGTCCAATCCTTAAGGAGTCACACTTCTCAATCTGTGTATTAATATATACAAAATGTAAGTATGTTTAACTTTAACGTCGCCGGGAGAGTCTTTGTTTTCCTCTTATAGTCTCTTGTTCTATCTCTTACTTTAAAATAGCTTACCAAGCAAAGGACTATAAGAATATCCTGCTGTACATATTTTTTTACATATCTATAATTTTTGGCTTATAATGTTTCTTTCTAATCCATTTACAACTTTTATGGTGTGAGACAGGAATTTAAATTCTTTGTGTTCTACCCCACTAATCTCCTTAGCTCTACTTATTGAATAGACCAAACTTGGCTCAATTAAAAAGCTCTCTTTATCATAAACTCTATAAACATGTTGGTTTTGTGTGCCATAGTGTCGAAACCAAGTCACAGCTGACCCTCGAGCGGATTTTCAGAGGCAATTAATCGCTCAGGCGGAGCTTGTCAATCCTTCTCCCATGGTGCAGCTGGTGGCCTTGAACTGCGTGCCTTTGGGATTGCAACGCAGCTTCTTGCCACAAAGCCAGCAGAGCTCCCTGTAGACACAGTATACATAGGAATTATTGTGTACTCAGCATTTCATATTTCCTAATATTGGATCATTTGGTTACTATCTTTCTCAGTTATGTTACAATCCTAATACATTTAGATTTGTTCAAATTAGCTGGTGTTGAGTCGACGACAACTCATGGAGACCCGATGAACCACAGATCTGGGCCCTGCCCTGTCCTGGGTCGTCCCCACCGTCTCTGATACGCTCCAGCCCTTTGTTAAAGTCACTGCTTGTTGAGGGTCCTCCTGTCTCTGACCCTTCACCTTTCCCAGCACGACGTCTTTTTCCAAGGACTGGTCCTTCCTGACAACATGCTCAAAGTACGTGAGATGGGATTTCATCCTCCTTGCTTCTAAGGAGCTCCCGACTGCACCTTCTCCAGGACAGATCTGTGTTCTTTTGGCAGCTCATGGGCTATTCAAAACTCTTCTCCAACACCACAACTTAAAAGACATCGATTCTTCTGTCGTCCTTATTACCCAGCTCTCAGATGCAAAGGAAGCGATTGAAAAGACCGTGACTCGGATCAAGCACACCTTAGTCTTTACACTGACATCCTTGCTCTTCAGCACTTTAAAGAGGTCTCAGAAGCCGATTTGCCCAATGGAACATTTCCACTAATGTCTAGTTAATGTTTTAGCATAACAGTTGGTGGTGGTGGTTGTTACTGTTTTCCCAGTGAAAGTGAGACCAATTGAAGGCCCAGGGTCATGGGATCCAGGAGGAGATGGAGGCAGAGAGCTGGCAGAGAGGGGCCCTCCTGTGGCCTTCTGCTTGGGGTGCTTGTTTCTGCATCGGCGCACAGCTCAGGAGTGCAGGCGGGCATGGCAGACAGTGGATTATCTTGCTGGGACTGCGTTTCCCGGTAAATTGGTGCAGAAAGGGCTCGCTGATGAGATCATGTGCTGATATGTTGATGCTGCAATTCAGAGGCAGAGCCAGGTGAGCATGGCCTCATCCTAGAGTTGTAGCTGAGAGAGCTCAGCCGCCCTCCAGCTGTTCCCCTAAGACAATCAGGCACAGCTGGGGGGGGGGCTGTCCCCCTGGGCTTGGCCTTGCGCTCTGCTGTGCTGGACGGCGTCACTGGGCTCACCGTGGGATGAGAGTCCCACCTGTCAAGATCTTTGCAAAGATCTGCATGTATCTCCTCGCTGAGGAGAGCTTAAGACGTTTGAAAATTAAATACCTGCTGTAGCTCATTGCAAGCATGTCAGATCATGGCTTAGTTTCTTCTAGTGATCATTAAAATAGATGCATTGTTTTAAATGATGAAGGTTCACTCGTCTGCCGTTGTGGAATGTAAAGACACTTCAGGGCCACGTGGGCAGGCTCTTCCCGCTAGTGATGTGTCTATTTGGTGTGTATGCCAAGAGGAGCTCACTGGTTTTATGGTTCATCTCTTGTGTCACATTTTTATTGGAAAATAATTACAGATTTACAGGAGGCTGCGAAAATAGTATAGAGAGCTTGTGGGCAGCCATTACCCCTGTTTCCAACCAAAAAATACCCCCCTTTTTTTTCTTATGTGTCTATACCTCATTATTAAAACCAGGAAGTTGACCTTTACACAGGATCACTAACTCCATGATGGACCTTCCTCAGAATTCACCTGCTTCCACATGGGTCAGCCCATATCTTTGCATATAGCTCCAGGATATTGTATCACATAGACTCGTGCAACCAGCAACATAATCAAATACAGAATTGTGTCATTACTAATAAAACTTCCTTATGTTACTTTAAAAAAATCCTATTCCCCCTCCTCCTCTAACTCCTTCTAGCCACTAACCTGTTCTTCATCTCTTTGGTTTGTCATTTTGATGATTAGAATCATATAGTATGTAACCTTTGGGGATTAGTTTTTCCTCCCACTCAGTGTTAAATCCTGAGAATAATAAAATTGTTGCCTGTATCAATAGTTACTTTTTATTGCTAAGTAATATTCCATAATTGTACTACAGTTTACTTATATAACTAAAACTATTTTGCTTGCTCCATTCTTTGTTACTATAAATCAAGCTGCTATGAACGTTTGGGTGTACGTTTTTGTGCAAAGGTAGGTTTTATTTTACTTGCACTGTTTAGTTTGTTTTACAGTAAATTAAGCTGCTGTGAACATTTCTGTGTGAACTTCTCTAGGATAAATGCCCAGGAGTGTGACCTCTAGCTTGTAGGTTAAAAATAAATTTACATTTTTAAGAGACTCCCAGGCTGTTTTCTGGAGTGTGATGCCCTTTTGCATACACATACAAAATGTATGTGAATGATTGAAACTCAAAACAAAAAGAGTTTAATAAGCGAATTTAAAAAATGCTTAAGCCTCAGAGACCCGATGGGGGGTTACCAAGAGTTAACAATCAGCTCCGTGGTAGAGGGTTTGGTTATTGGCTTAGTGACCAGCTGTGTCAAACATCTTTTCACGTGCTTGTTTGTATGACATACTGTGGTATCGAGTGGACAGATCTGAGGTTACCTTTTGTACATAGCTCCTTCTTCCACCGATCCTGAGGGAGATAACGCACTTTGGCTGCTCCCTGAAATGCAGCTTCTCCTTACTTCTTCATTAAAGGGAGGTAGTGTATTCACAGACTGACTGTCTCTCTCTCCTCCTCTTCCCTTCTCTTTATCTCTCTCTCTCTCCCTCCCTCTCTCCCTCTCTCCCTCCCTCCCTCTCCATCTCTATCTCTCCCTATCTCTATCTCTGTTTCTGTCTCTCCTTAGCACCTGGCTCTGAGTATCTCCCACAAGCCTTCCCTGATTTGTCAGGTCCAGCCCTAACCCCCCCTTTCCTCCAGCACATCACACTTGGTGACTTGGCCTCTCTTTCCATTTATTTCTTACTCTGCTCGTGGAACAGATTCCTGGGTAGGCCAGGCTGAATGCTCTCCGCCTGGACCGTGATTACAGAGCTGGCGGTGGTACTGAAGCCCTCTCTTTCATGCATATGGAGCCCGTGGGCTGTGTAAGCGGTTAAGGGGTGCACTGCTAACCACAGGTTGGGGGTTCCAGCCCATCCAGAGGCCATCCAGAAGGCCCGCTCTCTACTCCTCAAAACCCAGGTCTTGAAAGCCGTCTGAGCCCAGGTCTGTGCCGACACACCTGGCGGCGCCGTGAGCTGACATCTGGACAGCGACCAGTTGAGGCTCACATATGAGCCCTCATTAGCGACCACAGGAAACATCCGAGGTCATGCACCCCGACAGGGCCTGGGGAGCTCGCTGGTAGACCACAGTGCCTCCTGGGAGCACCCCCACCTCCTTAGCTAGCCAACTAACCTGGCTCCCTTCACTGCCCCCGCAGATGCTAAAGGAACCATCCGGGAAATCGTCCTGCCCAAAGGCCTGGACCTGGACCGGCCTAAGCGGACCCGCACTTCCTTCACGGCCGAGCAGCTGTACCGCCTGGAGATGGAGTTCCAGCGATGCCAGTACGTGGTGGGCCGTGAGCGCACCGAGCTGGCCCGGCAGCTGAACCTCTCTGAGACCCAGGTGAGAGTTCTGGGCAGCCCAGGTAGGCCTTGGGGTGCAGGGAGCATGGGTGACTTTGGGGAGCCCTCAGCTGTTGGGGGTGTTGTGTAGGGGAAAGACGTAAAGCTGCAGGCAACCAAACATAAATAAATCAAGACCCAGAGAAATTACTGTTGTTGTTTACCGTCAACCCATAGCTGACTCTCCAGCAGGTTTTCAGGGACTGTACGTCACACAGGAGGAGGAGGCTGCCTGTCGTCTTTCTGAGGGACAGCTGGTGGATTCAAACCACTTAGCTTTGAGGTGGCAGCAAATCTCTTTATCATTAAGTCACAAGAGCTCCCTGCACCGAGAGGCGTATGGCCGATGCTGACAGAGAGTCCTCAGGGCCCAGGATGGAAGCGGAGAAACAAAGAGCCAGAGAAAGCCTCAGTGAAAGGGGTGCTTCTGGGAACGCTTGGAGAAGGATGCTGAAGGGAGGCATTATAACAACGACTTAGAAACATCCGGAGTCCTCACCCTGGGGCCTCTCCAGCCTCCCACACCTTCCCTTCCTGCAAGGTGTCTGTTCTCCTTGTCGACACCCCTTCCACACGGGAACCTGGGCTCAGCTCCTTGCCCACAGGTCGGCACCGACTCCTCACTGGCCCACCCGGGGGTTTTCTGAGCCTGTAAATCTCACAGAGGGAGTTGCTCATCTTTCTCCCAGGGAGTCGCCTGTGGATTCGAACCACTCCAGAGACACGGCTTATGCATCAGCAGCACAGCTCGCCTGGAGAATCAGCGAGGGAGGGCTTGGGATTGTGTATGAGCACAAAAGAAAAGAGTTCTGGAAGCCAACCGCCTACTCAAAGAACAGCAGCGTTGTAAGGTGCTAATGGAATTACGTGACCGTGGGTCATTCTGAAGATAAAAATCACACTTTCCCGCCAACTCAGCTTTCAGGGATTCCAAGTCATGGTAACACCAGATGTGCTGGGGCCGAACTGCGCTCCACTGGGTTTTCACTGGGTGGTTGGCTTTTAATCATTTTATCACTAGACTTTTCTTCCAAACCATCCCTGAGTGGACTTGAACCACCCACCTTTTGGTTAGCGGTCCAGTGTATGGACCACTTGCACTCCTCAGTATTTACCTTGCCTGTTGTTGTGTATTGATGACTCAGAATGACTCACAGCTGGCCCTCCAGTGGGTTTTCAGAGGCAGTAAACTGCACAGGAGGAGACAGACCAGCCTTCTCCTGTGGAGCAGCTAGTGGATTCGAACTGTGTGCCTTTGTGTTGGCAGCTCAGTTCCTTAACATTAGGCCACCAGAGAGCTCCCTAGTACTTTCTTTAAATGTGCCAGTGCTTTGCACACACTAATTCATTTAACCCAGCCCAACATCCCCAGGGTGCAGGTGCCAGTACGAACTCCACATTATAGACAAGGAGTCCTTGTCTTTAAGGAACTTGTCTGAAGTTAGGACGAGTCCATCCAAGATTTGGATGAGCTGTCTGACGGATTTATGGACAACCTTTTTGAGTTGGTCCAAGAGTAACTCAGCGACCTTTTGTGTAACTACCAAACTCCATTGACACTGGCTCATAACTCTTGTAATTTCCTCTCCCAAGAGGACTGAACAAGGGGTGAGTCTCAAACAATGGACAAAATGTATAAAGGGAAGAGGAGAGAAAGGGCCCCTGGGCTCACTCTCTTTGGAATTCCTCCTGCTCCTCAAACTACACCGACAGAACATTGTCCAGCCCACCCACACGCCGGGTGGCATTACAGGTGTCCTGGCCCACGTGGCCCACCTGCAGGGAGGGCAGGCTTCTCCCGGGGAAGCCCCACACACCTGGGGCAGCAGAGGAGGAGCAAGGAGGGGCAAAGGGAGGAGGAGGGGAGGCTCGGGGTGGGGCAGGCCAGCTGGAGGGCCACTCTCTCCTGCAGGACAGATCAGGTCCACCTGGCCATTCCTTACCAGCTGCTTGCAGACCCTCAACAGCCAGGCAGATGGCCTAGGGCAGCTTGCCCTCTATCCTGCTGGACTCTGCCAGGCTGGTTGGAAAGCAGGTTAAATTTAGAGATGTACTTGGAGGGAGGCGCCCGCCGAGGCTAGGAGAAATGAGAGAGATGTCCCTCACCTTGAAGTCCAGGCGTGAAGGAAAGCAGCCAGGGACCCTCAGTTAGGTGGTTTTTAGGTGCCGTGGAGGCAGCTTCGACTCAGGGCCACCCTTTGAACAACAGATCTGAGCCTGCCCTGTGCCGCACCAGCCTCGCCAGCTCCAAGACGCCCCAGCTCCGCGTTCCGGTCAGCGTCTGTCCACCTCGTGGAGTGTCTCCCTCTCTCCCTCCAACCCTCCGCCTTTCCCAGCACGATGTCTTTGTCCGAGGACCGGCCCCTCCTGACCACATGCCCTAAGTCTGTACGACGAGGTCTCACCAGCCCGGATGCTAGGGAGAAGCCTGATTCCACTTCCTTCCAGACAGACCTGCCTGCTCCCTGGCAGCCCATGGGATCCTCAACACTCTTTGATAACACCGCAGTTCAAAGGCGTCAGTTCTTCTTTGGTCTTTTTTTTAAATCCATCATCCAACTTTCAGATACACAGGAAGCAACCAAAAATACTGTGTTTTGGGTAAAGCGCCTTGTTCTTTGGCACTTTGTAGAGATCCTTCATGGCAGATTTTCCAAACGCAGGACAACTTTTGATTTTTTGACTGCTGTGACCATGGGTGTTGATTGTGGATCCAAGACAGAGTGACTAGTTGGCAACTTCAAGCTTCTCTCCATCTATCATGATGTTGCCTATTGGTCCAGGGCGAGGATTTTTGTTTTCTGATGTTAAGATAGAATCCATAGTGAAGGATTGATCTTCTGCTGTAAATACTTCATGTCTTCTTTATTTTCTGCAAGCAAGCTTGTGTCATCTGCCAAATGCAGGTTGTTGATGAATCTTCCTCCAGTCTTGATGCCGCTTTCTTGTTCATGTAGTTCAGCTCCTCAAATGATTTGCTCTGCATACAGAATCGGTAGGGAGAAAGAATACACCCGTGATGCACACCTTTCCTGATTTAAAACCATGCGGTATCTCCTTGCTCTGTTCCAGTGACTGCTACCTACAGGGTTCACGTAAGCACAGTTAAGTCATCTGGAATTCCTATTATTCTCACTACTATCCATCATTTATTAGGATCCATGCAGCCAGAAGCTTGCATAGTCCATAAAATACAAGTAAATGTCACCCTGAAATATTTGCATCTTCTCTTCGTCCTAATCCCCTTCTGCCTCATGCACTGCTGTCACTAGGGTTGGGTCACCCAGGCCAGTTGTATATGGTGTCACTCCCCGGTGGGTGGGACTGACCAGCAGCCCCTCAGCCAGGCAGGAAGATCCACCCTCAATGGCTCTCAGCAGCTCCTTAGTCTCCTGTCTGCCCAGTGTCAAGTGCTCCAGCTTCACTCCCCCACCCCTCAGCTGCACGCTTTCTGTTGTGTAAAGGAGTAGAAGGGAGAAGGAATGGGGTGCCAGTCCTAGTGATGGCACGGCCTTGGCGCCCTTCCACCCCCAGGCTCTAACCAACCTGCCACTTAGGACCCTTTTGGGATCACCCCTCTGACAGAGTCACCACAGTCATGGTGCTGCTGACCTCACACAGTGTTGCTCCTAAACCCTGCCTGAAGCCACACTCCACAGTCAGCTCCGGTGGCCCTGCCCCCTCGTTCCTTGTGCTTCTCCACACGTCCACACGTCCTACCTTTACCTGCCCTGAGAGGGAGAGTCCAGGTCACTTCTCTCCCAGGAAGTGTTCCCTAAGACCTCGACCTCCTCCCAGAAGGCCTTTCCATAGTGGCTGTCTACACTATGGTGTGTGTGTGTGTGTGTGTGTGTGAGAGAGAGAGAGAGAGAGAGAGACAGAGAAACTAATCTGTACGTACTTCCCAGAGACAAGAGTCTACTTCAAAGCCACGTCTCCTCTCCACGAAGCCTCACCTTCCTGATTATTCCTTCCCTCCTTCCTCTGATCCCAGGTCAGGGGTTTCAAGAGGCTATAATAACTCTGTTGGTCTAGTGGTAAGAAGCTGCGCTGCAGTCCTGAAGGCATGTGTCTAGGACCCATCAGCTGCTGCTCTGTGGGAGAAGGACGGGCATTCTCCTCCCGTGCCGTTTACAGCTTCTGAAAACTCACTGGCAGGTCAGCTATGGGCCGGTTCAGACTCGACGGCACACAACAACAACGTAACTAACACACAGTTAACATTCATTGAGAGCTTCCTATACACCCGGCACTGTTCTGAGGACTTGGCCTTTTCTAACACACGTCGTCCCCGTACCGGCATAGATTGGCTTTTGCCCCCTTCAGAGATAAGGAACCTGGGCTCAGGGGCTCTTGAAGATGGTCCCTGGCCTGAGGTCTTAAGTGGGGTAAGTGCTGCCAGGCTAAGAGGCAGAGAGGCCTCCTGTGGCCACCACCCACCAGGTTCTCGAGGATCTGGTCAGAGGGCGTCACGGAGTGATTGGATTCTAAGGGTGACAAGCATAATAGTATTTTCTTCTCTCAAAAAAACAGAAAAGTGTTCTGGAACTTCTTTCCCACCCCTTACGGATTTCCCCGTCAAAGGAATGAAGTGTCCCCACCTTCTGCTGCCCTGCACCCCACCTCTGTCCCTCACAGTGTCCTCAGTGTCCTGCCTGGATTAGCCCCAATCCACACAGTGCCACTGCCCAGGACAAGTCAGGGACAGAAATGGAGAGAGCTTCAAAACAGATCAAGCAAGTCTGCTAAGGATTCATCCTAATTGTACATAAGGACAGATTGGAAACCTTTAAAAGTGGTCTCTCGCTCCCGTCGCTGAGGAAATAACTGCTCCAGGCCCCTCTGACAGCAGTCCTTGCCTGCTCAGATTTGCTGTTTGCTGTCTGTCTGCCCGCACTGCACCGTCCCCTCCACACAATAAGGACTGGCTCTGCTTGGCTCACCTCGGGTCCCCCAGCCTAGAACAACGGCCTGGTACGCAGTACTCACTGCTGCCGAGTTGGAATCAGCTCGTAGCTGCCTGTCCAGCGCGCTTTCTGAGGCTGTAACGCATATGGGGAGGTGATGACGGCCCATCATTCGTCCTCAGAGCAGCTGGTGAATTCGAACCACGGGCCTTCGGGTTAGCAGCACAACCTGCTTCCCGCTAGGCCACCAGAGCTCCCTCCCGCACATAGTGTTGTTGTTGTTGTTGTTATGTGCCGTCGAGTCGCCTGCGACTCATAGCGACCCTATGTACAACAGCCCTAAACTCCGCTCTGTCCTGTGCCAATCGCACTGTCTCTGACGCTCCCATCCCAATTATCCCAGTCACTGAATCAATCCACCTCATAGAGGGCCTTCCTCTCCTGCGCCGTCCCTCCGCCGTCCCTCCACCGTCCCAAGCATGATGTCCCTCTCCAAGGACCGGTCTCTCCTCACTACATGTCCGAAGTAAGTTAGACGGAGCCTCAGAATCCTTGCCTCCAAGGAGCCACCCGGTTTAACCCTCTCCAGGACAAATCTATTTGTTTTCCTAGCAGTCCATGGTATTCTCAGTACTCTTCTCCAGCACCACAGCTCAAAGGCATCAGTTCTCCTTCTGTCCTCCTTGGTCATTGTCCAACTCTCTGATGCGTAACAGGTGATTGCGAAGACCATGGCCTGTATCAGATGCACCTTAGTCTCCAGAGAGACACCACTGCTCTTCAGCACTTTGGAGAGGTCCCTAACAGCAGACTTTCCCATGGCAATGCGCCTTTTAATTTCCTGGCTGCTGGTGCCAAGACTGTTGACTGTGGAGCCAAGCAAACTAAAGCTGTGTACAATCTCAATCTCTTCACCATCCATCCTGATGCTGCCGATTGGTCCAGTGGTGAGAATCTTTGTCTTCTTGACATTGGGCCTCAATCCATATTGCAGGCTGCAGTCCTTGACACTCTGCAGCAGGTGCTAAATATTGACATACTAGGCATTGGTGAGATGAGATGGACTGGCATGGGGCATTTTGAGTCGGATGACCATATGATATATTACTCTGGAGATGAAAAAGTGAGGAAAAATGGAGTTGCTTTCATAGTTAAAAAAGCCATTGCTAGATCTATCTTGAAGTACAATATTGTCAGTGACAGGATAATATCTATACGCATACAAGGAAGGCCAGTGAATACCACTATCATTCAAATATATGCACCAACAACCAGAGCCAAGGAAGAGGAGATAGAAGATTTTTACCAACTTTTACAATCGGAGATTGATCGAACATGCAACCAAGATGCATTGATAATAATGGGTGACTGGAATGCAAAAGTTGGGAACAAAGAGGAGGATTCAGTAGTTGGAAAACATGGACTCGGTGACAGAAATGGAGCTGGAGAGAGAATGATCAAGTTTTGCACAATCAATGACTTATTCATAGCAAATACCACACATAGTAGGTGCTCCTTTATATTTGTTAAATGAATGAATCAATGAGTCAACCTCAAGTAGTTCACAGAACGTTCTGGACACTTTGGTTCTTGAAATTCGATCTAATCCTGTCTAAAACAATAAACTCCAATCTGTTTGCAATCTGACCTTCTGTGCTTGAAGCTGGTGTGGCTCGGGCCCGGGCGGAGCCGTTCGCACCTTCAACACCTCCCTCCGCAGCCTCCAGAGGGCAGTGTCTCCTGCCTGACAGCGGGCTGTGAGCCACCGGTCTCCTGGGGGCTAGGGAGGTGGGGGGCGTTAGAGACCTAGCCGTTGTTGCTATTGTTATTGCTGTTAGATGACAACAAGTCCACTCACAGATCTGAAGAGGCAGGTCTGAGCTAAGGTAGAGGCAGTGGACGTGAATAAGAGATTTCATAAATGTTTCAGAGGCAGATTCAAAAGAGCCAAGAGACAGAGTGTAGGGTAAGGCAGAGAAAGTCTGGAATTATTCCCAAGTACTTGGTTGATGGAGAGCTCTGGTGGTCTAGAGGTGCCCTAAGGCACAAGGTTCGAATCTACCAGCTTCTCCGAGGGGGGGGGCAGTCTGCCTCTGAAAACCTGCTGGAGGGTTAGTCCTGACTCCACGGCACACACCAACACGAAACGATCTGGTGTGTGGAGGTGGTTGAGCCCATCAACCGTGACTTACGGCGACCCTGCGAATGAGCTCTGACCCAGCCTGTCCTGCACCGGCCTCACGTCTCTGGCGGGCTCCAGCCAGTGGTTACGGTTATTGTGTCAGCCCCCTTGTTGAGGGTCTTCCTCTCCCCCCGATTCTCCACCTTTCTCAGCATTGTGTCTTCTTCCAAAGCCTGGCCCCTCCAAACAACACGTGCAATGCACGTGAGGTGACGTTTCCTCGCCCTTGACTCTAAGTGCACTCTGGTTGCATCTCCTCCAGGACAGACTTGCCTGTTCTCTCGGCGTCCGTGGGGATCCAGTCTTCTCCAACACCACAGCTCAAGGGCTTCAATTCCTCTGTCATCCCAGATACGGTTTTAAATAATTGAGTCCTTCTGGGGAGAGGCTTGGGAGGCACCCGGAGTCTTTGCCAGGAGTCTGCCGCTCAGAGCTCTCCCCGGAAAGGAGCCCAGGCGTGGTCCCCTGAAAGAAAGCTGCAGGGAGGCCGCGTAGCCTTTCCCTCGAGCCCCCACCCCACCTTCCTGGAGGCACAGTCCCCTGGGTCAGCTGTCAGTCTCCTGTGACCTCCAGTCGAGAATCAGAGCCACACTCTGTGTTCCTGAGGATATGGATGTACATGTTCCAGGGGTGACTTTCCACCAGGGGACTGAAGTTTTCTGGTTGGAGATACATGGTGGTCGCCCCTGCTTACAGACTCCTGGGGTCCCCACAGATGACTCTTTCGGCACCCCACTCAACTTCTGTTAGAGAAGCACGCCCCTGCGGAAGGAGAGGCACCCTCAGTCACCACCGACACCGTTGAGGGTGGTTGCCAAGTCTCCCCTCCCTGACAGGAGTCCAGTGGGCTTGGTGTGCTTCCGGCTGTGGAGACAGTTGGGGTGGTCCAGGAGGACAGCAGGACCTGGGGGCTGTGCGGGTGGCCTGAGGGGGCGGGAGGCTCGAGGTGTCTCTGGTTTCTTTATAGGTGGGTGAGAGTGCTCACAGAGCAAGAGGAGATGGGAGCTGGTTTGTCCACGTGGCATTTGGCCTTTTTTGAGACATTCACGGAGAAAGGTCTCTCTGGCAGTGGGATGTGTGGCCTCCGTGACCTCAGCTCAGGGCGGGGCGCAGAAGTGGGACTGACTCTTGATAGTGACAGCTGAAGCCATGACCTTGGCTAAGAGCAGAGGGCATGCATCACGGGGTCTGTGGACCTCAGTTGAATGTCACCACTCATCTACCTCGCGGGCCTCGGTTCCAGGCCAGAGCCAGAGCATAGGTTGTCATTGTTCTATGCCATCAAGTCAGAACAGACCCAGGGCTGGCCCTCCAGCAGGTTTTCAGAGGCAGTAAATTACACGGGAGGAGATTGCCTATCCGTCTGCTGTGTAGCAGCTGGTGGATTCAAACCACGAGCCTTTAGGTTGTCAGTGCAGCTCCTTACCATCATGCCACCAGAGCTCCCTTAAGCAGAGGAGGGGCTCACAGTCTGGGGCGTGTGGGATCCCTCATGAGGACCTGGCTGGTTGTAGGGGGACCTCAGTGACAATCTGCTCTTCTTTCTCACTTCCTCCACCCCCACTCCACCACCCCTCACCCCAATGTGCCCCAACCGTGTCTCCTCCACCTGCTGCCACCTTGTGCCGCCCTTCCCCCGCCTTCCTCCCCTGCTGCTCTCCTGTGCCCTCCCCCTCCCCCCAGGTAAAGGTCTGGTTCCAGAACCGCCGCACGAAACAGAAGAAAGACCAGAACCGAGACCTGGAGAAGCGGGCGTCCTCCTCGGCCTCGGAGGCCTTCGCCACGTCCAGTATCCTGCAGCTGCTGGAGCAAGGCCGGCTGCTCTCGGCGCCCCGGGCCCCAGGCCTCCTGACGCTGACCCCCAGCCTTCCAGGGCTACCTGCTAGCCACAGGGCCACCTCCTTGGGTGACCCCAGGAACTCTTCCCCACACCTCAACCAGCTGACCGCCACCTCGACGTCCCCCCCGCTGCTGCCCCCGCCGCCACCTCTCTGCTTCTCAGTGACCCCCCTCCTGGACCTGCCTTCTGGGTACGAACTGGGGTCCTCGGCCTTCGAGCCCTACGGCCAGCTGGAGCATAAAGCAGGTGTCCCTGGCAGCAAGAAGGCTAATGCTTAAGGCCACCGCCACCATCCCCACGTGACACTGTCCCCAAGCACAGCACCGTCCTAGCCTCCTGGGGGCCTCGGCAGCGACATGACGTGTGACAAACTGCACCAAAGAGCCCCCGAGAGGCGAGTGGCCTGGCCACCACCGGGCCTCCCACACCCTCCGTCCAGCTGAGACTCTGAGCAGACGGCCTTGGCCCTGCAGCCTCTGTGTGTGAGTGCAGTGTGCGTGTGTGACCCACAGAAATAAAAGGAAAAACAATGACAAGGGCAGCAGAGGCCCGCCGTGCCATCACCGCTCCCATCTCCTCCTCCCCGAGATGCACGCGGGCTCCATGCTCATCCTTGTCCAAGGAGCGGGGAGCCCAGTGATAGGCAGATGACCCCCATTCCCAGTCACAGCCCGCCCCAGACCTCCACACTCACTCTGGTGCTTCCTCTGTCTGCTCAGCTTCCTTTGCAAGCTCCTCTTGAGAATGAGCTCGGGTGGTCTAGCGGTAAGAAGCTGCGCTGCAATCCCAAAGGCACGTGGTTCAAATCCACCAGCTTCTCCATGGGAGAAGGATGGGTAATCTCGCTTGAGATTGACCGCCACGGAAAACCTTCTGGAGGGTCAGCAACGGGTCGGTTCTGACTGGACAGCACTCAACAACAGCTTGCAAATATAAAGACCCTTCAAGAGGGCGGCGATGGAAGGCAAGGCCGACCCCAGAGAGGGCACGCGGACATGAGACCTCACGGGCTCCCCAGAGTCTGTCCAACGTCACAAACACTGCAGGTGGAAAGCAGAAACTTTTGGGGAGGGGGTACAAGTAAGATGATTTTATTTAAGTTTTTATTTTTAAAATATTTACAGACTCACAAGAAGCCCCCAAATACAGTACCGAGAGGCTGTGGGTGGTTTTTCTTCCTGTGTGTGCATGTGTGTGAGTGCACAGTCTGCACGGTCCCCTCCCCACAGAACTCTCCCTTGAGCTACCAGTTATGGTCATGTGCTCCCTCCCTTCCATACAAGACCAGGAGGGTCCTCTGAAAGCCGAGGCTTGGAAGCACCCCCCCAGGCTGGACGCCAGCATGGAGATTTAGGCTGTCAGGAGCGAGAGAAGCCTTGTCCTTTGTGGGAAGCAGAGTTACTCCTGTGGCTTCCAGGTGACCCAAACCACCCAGTATGCGGTGCTAGGTAACGAACAGGGAGCTCTGGTGGCCTAGTGGGTAAGGATCTGAGCTCACAACCCAAAGGCAGGTGGTTTGAATCCATCAGTTGCTGCTCAGTGGGGGAAAAAATGGGCAATCCCCTCCTGTGTGATTTACGGCCTCTGCAAACCAGCTGGAGGGTCAGCTATGAGTCGGTTCCGACTTGACAGCACAAGACAACACCAGATGATACAGGTCCTCAGAAAAATGCATCTCTGCTATTCTTTCCAGAAGGGTATCATGTATGGAGGTTTTTAAAAACACCAGTCTATAGGGATGTGGGAGGAGGCCTGAGGAAAGAGTCAGTTCATGCCTTCAGCTCCCCAACCCTTGACCCTTCAGATCCATACCCTGTCAGCAGCCTGGGGGGAAGCACAGCTCCCTCAGAATGAGGAGGGTTCCTGAGAAGCAGTGGGAAGGTCTGAGTGGAACACAGTCCAGAGTGTGGATATAGCTAGAGAGAGAGTGAGTGTGTGTGTGTGTGTGTGTGTGTGTGAAAATACAACAGAATATCTGCCAATCCAATGATTTCAACACATAATCAGGCAGCACTGATGACTGTGCTCTGACCGCCCTGTCCACGACCCCACACACTGAGACATCCACGGACATACAGATGGGGAGCTGTCCTGTCGGCCTTGACATCAGCGGCAGGCTTGCTGGTGGTGAAATTCAAAATTAGAAATGATCCTAAGATGAAATGGATGAGCCTTGGCTCCAAAGAAGCTCACAAAGCTTAGGAAAGGTCCAGGTCTGATGGGGAAGACACAGGCCATGACCTTGGGGATCACAGTTGAGTAGAGGTGAAAAGATAGCCCCACCCCAAAGCTGATATAGAAAAGAGACCAGGGTGTGACGAGCCCAAGGTGAGGGTCACTGCAGGTATCCGGCTGCCCAAGAAGAGGCAGATGGGCCTGCAGGCTAGAGCATTCAGGGTGGACTTCCTGTAGGAAGTGGCAAGGACGTTGACTCAGAGACAGAAATCTTACGTTTCCATATGTGTCTTTTTTAAAAGATTAGGATAGAATTTGAATAAACAAGGATGCAACCAGATATACTCTGGGTAGTGATGTACAGACTGGGGACAGGCTAGGGGGTGGGGCAGTGAGGAAAGAACCTGAAAAAGGACTGCCAGCTAATGATGCAGAGAAGAGACCCCAGGGTGAGATGTGGTGGTGAGGTTGGGCTCGTAGGGAGACCTGAGATTCCAGAAGGCGGGACCAAGGCCAAGCTGAGAGTGTGCTGAGGACAGAACACCCCAGGACAAAGGTAGAAAGATCCAGGCTTACCCCACGCCCATCCCCTCTCAGTCTTCCTCCCCCCAGTGCCCAGACTCCTCAGAGCACAACCCTCAGCCCCAGAATAAATGAGGAGGGCTCCTGGGGAGGTCCTGGCTGGAGACAAGCCCAAATGTGGACATGGCTCTGTGTGTGTGTGTGTGTGTGTGTGTGTGTGTGTGTTAAATATGCACACCATGATATTGTCAAAGTGCCATTGAGTTGAATGTGACTCTTAAGAACGCTGTGAACAACAGATCCGAGCCCTGGTCTTTCCTGCACCATCCTCGTCATCTCAGACACGCCTGAGTCCGTGGCTGCAGTCTCTGTGTCAGTCCACCTCTTTGGCTGACCCTCCACCTTTCCAAGGAACAGCCTCTCCTAGAAACATGTTGGGGAGCTCTGCTGGCCTAGCGGTAAGAAGCTGCGCTGCAATCCCACAGACACGCGGTCCGAATCCACCCACGGCTCCACTGTAGAAAGATGGGCGATCTCCTCTCATGTGATTTGCTACCTCTGACAACCCGCTGGAGGGCTCAGCTATGAGTTAGTTCCAACTTGATGACACACAACAATAGCATGTTAGCCTCTTGTAACAGGGCCTGTGACGTGCACCTTAATACCTGCCAGTTCAACCCTTTGGCACACATAATTCAGTGGCATAAAGATAACATTCGTATAGCTTGATTTTGAACTCCAAACACTGAGGCCTCCAGGGCCCTCTCCCTGCACCTGTTGTGCCCAGGGCCTGCAGAGGCCAGGTGAAGGAAGCAGGGCCCCAAGATGAGAGGGAAGAGGCCAGAGCCAGCTCTCAGCTTTCCTGTTTACGGTCAACACTGCGGAGGGGAGGGGAGGGAGGATGGGGTGGGGTGGCCCGGAGCAAACCGGCCCTCTCTGGCTTCAGCTGGGTCTGGGTATAGAGCCAGCCTCAGGCTCAGTCCCTCAGCTTGCAGCCCTCCACCCAGCCATGGCCATGAAGGTAGACACGACAGGGGTCCCTGGCCGTGACTGCGACCGAGGGGCCACCAGGGAACACATGCAGGCGGTCACTCGGAACTACATCACCCACCCCCGTATCAGTGAGTACTCCCCCAGCTGTGTGGGGCGGACAGCTTCCTGGCTTCAGGAGGGGACCCCAGCTTGAGGCCCAGGGCTCCCAGGAGAATAGGGTGGGCACCTGGGCAGTTGGTGGGATGGAGGCTGCCCTGCGAGGAGGCCTCCTCACCCCACTCCTGCACTAAGACCACACGCACATTCAGCTCTGCTTCCCGCCAAAGCCCCAGCCACCAGGCAAACGGCGAGTGCTGTGTGTGCAATGTGGAGTACGTGTGTCCTTGAGATGGGAACACACCTGGCACTGAGTGTGCCATAAGGAGCCCGGTGGTGCCGTGTGTTATGTGTTGGGCTCCCTACTGAAGGGTCCAGGGTTCAAATCCACCAGCTGAACTGAGAGAGGAAGACCAGGCTTGCCATGGAGATTGGCCTTCTCAGGAACTCCATGGAGGGCTGTGGGCT
This sequence comes from Elephantulus edwardii, assembly GCF_000299155.1. Taxonomy (NCBI): domain Eukaryota; kingdom Metazoa; phylum Chordata; class Mammalia; order Macroscelidea; family Macroscelididae; genus Elephantulus; species Elephantulus edwardii. The sequence goes on from NW_006399761.1 coordinate 1,647,970, forward strand.
TGGACGTGTGTGTGTGTGTGTGTGATTGGGTGTGTTGTTGGGGGGGGGCGTGTATAATTGGTTAAAAGTCTGTGTATGGGGAGGGGGAGGTTCTGCTCCACCACTTCTTAGGAGAAGACGTGGCAATATTGGGGTGACCACTTCTTGAGAGTGTGTATGTGTGATCAGTGAGGAAGTGTGCATGTGTGTGAGCTTGTACACCCAGGGGGTGTGTGGGTGGGTGGGTGTGGGTATGTGCGTGTGTGTGAGCTTGTACACTGTGTGTGTGTGTATGAGCTTGTATACCCAGGGTGTGTGTGTGGGGTGGGGGTGTGTGCTTGTACACCCAGGGTGTGTGTGTGTGTGTGTGCTTGTACACCCAGGGTGTGGGGGGGGTGTAGGGAGGTGTGAGCTTGTACACGGGGTTGGGGGGTGTTGGTTTGGGGTCATGCTTCTGATCTGCATTTGGGTGCCCAAGGGTAGAGACATATGTGTGCCTCACAACACTTCATGTCCCTAAGTAATGGTGTGTGTCCACGGGGGCTGGACAGGGTGTAGGTTTCAGAGGGGTGGGTGGCCCTGGATGTGGCCCCTGGCAGCAAGCAAGTCCCATATTCTTCAAGGAAGGGTGGCTTCTCCCCCGCCCGTGGTGCCCCATCTCTCCTTGTCAAGGTCACGCTCCCAGACCTGGTATATTCTAGAATTCTCCACAGTCTACAGTCCCCGGTTTCCAGAGTAAACCGGCCTGGTCAGCCCTGAGGCATCTAACAGGGAGTGCGGTGGGGAAGGTGGGCCCAGTACACCAGCCCTCCCCCTTCCATACTCCTCCTCCCACAAGGACACAGCCCCTCAGAGCAGGTGAAGAGGGGCCAGGCCCCTGAGGCAGAGCTGAGTTTGGGGGCTGGGGTACTCTCAAGACAGATGCTGAGAGAGGAGGTGCATTCTAGATAGAGAATGTGGGTGGGGTGGGGTCATGTTTATCAAGGAAGCTGCGGGCCAGACCTGAGGTCACCGTGACCCAGACAGACTGGGTGGCTGGACTGGAGAGTAGTGTGCAAAGTGGGTGGTGAGACCGGCAGACTGCTCGGCTGCTGACCAACAGGTGGAAAGTTGGGGTCCACTCAGAGTTACCTCAAAAGAGAAGGTCGGGTGATGTCCCTCTAGAAAATCAGCAGAGCTTGTCCTCTCATATCCGTGGGGTCACCATGCGCTGGACTGGGTGACAGCTTTTCTAGTTTGGATCTCGCTGGGTTCACACAAGCCACCCCTGAGGACACACTGCTTAAGTGCTTGGCTGCTTACTGAAAGGTCGGTGGTTCAAGCTCGCTGGCTGCCCCGCCAGTGGCAAAACAATGGAGCAGTCTACATCCTTAAGAGACAGCAGCCAGGGGAACCAACCCCGTGGGCATGCACTCCGTCCTACAGGTAACCAGGAATCAACTTAGAGGCAGCAGGTTTGGGGCTGAGGTCCACCGTGAAGGGTGGCCCAGCCTCCAGCCTCCTCCCTGCCCCTGTCCCTGGAGGAGCAGAGATTACACATCTGGAGCCCCTAGCTCTGGCCCCACAGGGACCCTCTCTCTTCTGCTCTGACCTCCTCCTCCTCCAGGCAGCCGCTCTCAGGGACAGCCCGCAGCCAGCTCCCTCCCAGTCAGCCCTGTTTATAGTCAGTAGACTGGCACAAAGGAGAACATTCTAGAAATCCTAACCTAGTTTAGCCTGATGTTTGTACCCTTCCTGTGACAGTGACTTCATTTGGCCCCTCCAAGCTGTTGGATATAGACCTTTCTCCGGTGTTCAAACCCAACAGTTGACAAAGGTTGGTACAGGCTTTCTTGCTGCCTGGCTGTGTCAAAGATGGTATTACAATAGTCAATGCTGCTGCCTTTGCTTGTGCACTGTGGGTCCTTCCAAAGGACACCCAGAAGTCCAGTGCAGATGTCCTGCCTAGCTCCAGGACAGCCTCTGGATTTCTGTCTTCCCTTTTCAAAGACCTGATGAGAAATGATGCCAGTTTAAAGACTAAGGTGCACCAAATTCAAACCATGATTTTTCTAATCACCCGCTATGCATCTCAGAGATGGAAAATAAATAGGGATGACAGAAGAATAAATGCTTTGAGCAGTGGTATTGGAGAAGAGTACTGAATATTCCATGGACTTCCGAAAGATGTGTCTTGGAGACGGTGTGGCCAGCGTTCCTATTGGAGGCAGGATGGTGAAGCTTCACCTCATATACTTTGAGTAGAAGAGGCTTTTCCTTGGAAAGGGACATCACGCTTGGAAAGGTGGAGGGTCAGCAAGGGAGAAAAAGACCCTCAGTGCGATGGACAGACACAGTGACTGTGGCAATGGGCGCGAGCGTGTCAGAGAGGATGAGGATGGCACAGGACAGGGCAGGGTTCAGATCCGTTGTTCACAGGGTCGCTGTGAGTTTTACGTGATTCGAGGGCACCTGACAGTAACAACAGCCTCCCACGCAGGGAGGTCTGTGGGCCCCGTGGTACGGAGCTGTGCTGCCAAGCTGGAAGCACGTGATTCCAATCCACCAACTTCTCCGTGACAGAAAGATAGCTAGACCTCCTCCACCTGTGTGATTTACTAAAACCTGCTGGACAATGACCTATGAGATATCTGGTTTGATTTGATGGCACACAGATATCAACAACCTCCCAGGCAGCTGTCCCACCCCCCAGCCCCACCCCCGCAGGGGCTGTATCCTTAGATGAGCGGTGCGGAGCAGGATCTGAACCCCAGGCTGGGTTAGTTAGGACACAGCATGAGCAAAGAAGTGGTGCAAAGGGCTGGCCGCCTGGCGGAGGAGGGACAGAGCCAGGTCAGGTCACCCAGGGCTCCAGTGCCAAATCACTGGCCTCTGGGTCTCCTCAACCGGAGAGGAAGGTTCCACCGAGACAATTCCATCCCCCAGGCCTTGATCTGATTCTAAGACCCCCACATGCAGCCCCTGCTGGCCCTACCCTAATCCCTGTGGGGGGTGGGGAGGAGGTGCTGCCCTCGGGCTTGCCCCCATCCTGGCCTCACAGCATGAGTGCCCAGCTCAGCCCTCTCCCCGGACGCTGCAGGTGTGGCTGGCCTGGCCCTAATTAGTGGGCTGCCCCGAGCTCCTGCTGGGCCTTTGACAGGGAGGGCGGTGGGGAGGGGCTCTGCCTGGCCCTCCAAGTGTCAGCTAGGACAATGGGAAGGAGGTGGGCAGGGCGGCTGGAGGGAGTGTCTGCAAAGTCTCAAGAAGCTCCCTGTGCTCTGCTCTGTGGTGGCCATGACCCGGTCCTCAGTTTGCCAGTGCGTATAGTGGACACAGTGAGAGTTGGGCACGGATTCCATAAAAGACTGGCCTCCAGCAGCAGCTCCTCAGGGCTGTGTCCACACAGCATGGACTCTATGAAGAGATAGTGGGTTAGTCTGAGGTCTGCCCTCAGGGGAGAGACCCCTGTCTGAGACACAGAGACGCTGTGACACAGGACTGCAGAGGGGAGAGGACAGGGGGCTGCAGCTGTCTTTAAGGGCAAGACCTTGAAGGACATGAGTAGCCAACCCCACCATGAGGAACACACACACACACACACACACACACACACACACACACATGTATAACTGCCCACCACTGTGTCAGAAGCCCCGCATTGTGTGTTCTGTGCCTTCTAGAAGAGCCTGGAAAGGCAGATTATCCATGAGGCTGGTTCTGGAGATGGGAGACCCTGGCCACCTAGTGAGTTTAGCTTGGGGAATTGTGGTTTTGGCGAAGAGTAGGGAATTTCACCCACCAGACCTCCAAGAGAACAAACACATCTGTGTTGGAGGAAGTGCAAGCAGGGTGCCCCAGAGTCGAGGATGCATGTTGTCAAGAGGGCCTGCAACTTGGAAAAAAGACATCATGCTGGGAAAGGTGGAGAAAAGAGAAGACTAAGCTGGGCCAGCGGCCAATCAGAGATGCTGGGGAGGCGGCGGGGTGGGGCACAGTTGAGATTTTTTTTATAGAGTTTCTATGACTCGCACTGGACTCAGGGCCACCTAACAACAACTGACTGCAGTGTAGAGTTTTGTTGGTTTGGGTTGTTCTTTTTTGGTTTGCTTGATTTTTTTTTTTAAGTCCCTGGGCTATTTGGTACTCTTCTCCGACACCACAAGTCAAAGGCACTGGTTTTTTACTCTGTCTTGTTTATACAACGTCCAGCTTTCAGATGCGTAGAAAGCAACGGGAAATATCAGGGCTTGGATTGGGCACACTTTAGTCTTTAAACTGACATCGTTGCTCTTTAGCGCTTTGGAGAGGTCCTTGGCAGTAGATTCTCCTAACTCACGAGACTCTGATTTCTTGATTGCTGCTGCCATGGGTGTGAATTTGCATACCTCAGGGCCTCTTTATTTGTCCGGCCAAGGTGCGTAACAGATCAGACTGCTAAACTTAAGAGGCTGACATTTCAACCTAACAGCCCCCTTCAAGGGAGGCACATAGGTGGTCTCCTCCCAGAAAGATTTTTTTCATCCGAAACCAGATGATGAAGGTTGCTGTGAGTTGAGAGTAACTAAATGGTGATAGATATGAATTCTTAATCAATTTCTCCAAAAGACACCTGAGGACAGAGGGGGACGAGGGCCAGAAGGAATGTTCATGTTCGTTCACTCAGGGAGAGTAGCCACAGGACCTCCAGCTTCCAAAGGATCTAGAGACACAAACAGGGGAGGAGGAGCTGGAGAGATGAGGGAGTGAGGGGGCCTGGGTGCTATGAGGGGAGTGGGCCCTGGCTCTGAGTAGGTTTAGTCACTGGAGGCCAGCGGTGGTCTAGAGAGAGGACAGGCCTAGAGGTGGCGGGCTGGGGAAGGTGAGAGCTCCTGGGCACCTGAGTTTACAAGGAGCTGAGCGCTGAACGAGAGGTGGGAATCAGGACTGGGCCTCAAGGTGATCAGCTGGTCTGAAGGGAAGACTACGGAGGAGGGAGATGGAGGCAGCTCACCCAGGGACAGGCTCTCCAGCGCCTGGCTCCAGGGCACAGGGAGGACAGACTGGCTTAAGCTGTAAGGTGGGACACCTCCCCTGATTGGGAGTAACAGTAAGGCTTGAGAACTGAAAACTGAAGTTCTCCTCTCTCACCAGAAGCACAGAGTCTTACCATCCTCTGTACCTCCAAGCACCTCAAAAGTGCTTTGGGGTACTCCTCCAAGTACCCCAGAGAATTTCCAGAGAATCCTCCCCCCCTAAGATTCTTGGAAGAATCAGCCTGCCCAGTTAGTGTTCCACGTCCACAGCAAGCGAAAGGGACTCAGACCAGACAGAGTAGAGTGGTCGCTGACTTCCAATTAGGGAGGGTGTGGGTTATGTGGTTTTTAGCACCCTTCTGGCCTGGGGTGGATTGAAACCAGGCTTGCTGGAACATCCTTGGTATGAGACTGTGTGGTCTGATGGGAAGCTCCCAGGACCTGAGGCACCAGGTGGGCTGGGGGTGGGCAGCCCCAGCTCCGTAACAGACATCCTCTGTGACCCTAAAAAGTGAAATACCAAACCCATGACTATTGGACTGATTCATGGCATCCCCAGGTATTTCAAACTAGAAAAGCTCCAGAGTTTTCTCGGGAGCCTGGGTGGCATAGTCTGTAGGGAGAAACACTGTTAATTCAAAGGCTCCTCCTCTCTGGTGGTTCGAATCCACCAGCAACTCCTCAGACAAAAAGATAACTCTCCCTCTGTGTGATTTACAGCCTCATAACCTTGAGTGAGGCCTCCTTTTCCTCAAGCATGACAAGTGGCTGGCTCAGTCCTCGCGGAGGTCCTTGCACCTGTCATCCAGTGACCCTCCATCTGGGCTGTCCCCGGGGGCAGGGCTGTGGTGTCTGGAGGAGGAACTATGCCAGGGTCTCAGCTAACACCCAGCAGAGCCGGCTTAGGATGGGTTGGGGATCGGAGGCCTCATCTGTCCACCAGAATTCGTGGTCACTCCCTGTTTGTGGGTCTCCCCCTCCAGCCACTAAGTCTGTGGATCTTCAGCTTCTTCCTCCTTCCTGAAACCTCCCTCGCCTGCTGGCACCCTGGGACCCTCCTGGTGGTGGGAAATGGCGAGGGGCCCCTCTGTCCCTCCTCAGCACCTGTGACCCCTCCCAGCCCTCTCCCTGCAGCGTGCTTGAGCAGTGAGGAGCTACGGAGGAAATGTGGCCAGTGAGGGGCAGGGAGGACAGTTCCCAGCCACAGCTGGGGGCCAGAAGCCTTTCTCAAAGGGAGTGAGTCAGAGAGCAGGGAGGAGGGCGAGGGTCCAGCGGGGGTTAAGCGGCATTAGGGAGCAGAAAGGCCCCTGCACGGCTGAGGGAGCTCTGAGGAGGCCTCTGCCCTCGCTGGCCCTCCCCAGCCTCCTGCAGGTGTCTGGGCAGCGGGGGCCCTGCGGGCAGGGGCATGACCCTTACAGCAATGGTGGCTGGCCCTGTCACAGCTAATGACCCTGATGGCCCAGGGCGCAGGCTGGAGAGGAGGAGGCGGGGTGAATAGAGCAGAAAGACAGATGTGTGTGTGTGTGTGTGTGTGTGTGTGTGTGTGTGTGTGTGTGTGTGACAAAGAAAGACAGCTGCTGACACTGGGCAGACCCTCACCCACCCTGCCCTTCCCCCAGCCTACAAGACCGTGTGCAGTGTCAATGGGCCCCTGGTTGTACTGGACCAAGTTAAGGTAAGACCCCCCCCTGCCCCTTCCACCTCTGGAGGGATTGCCCACCCAGGCCAAACCCCAGGATACCCTTTCCTCTGTAAGCATGCCCCTTTTCCTAATAACCCCAAGGGTCAGCCCTGCTCTTTGTAACATACACACACACACACACACACACACACTCTCTCTCTCTCTCTCTCTCTCTCTCTCTCTCTCTCTCTCCTTTTTCACCTTTCTCAGTGGGCCACACAAACCCCACCCAGACCTGGCCCCAGGCCTTAGGAAACCTGCTTTGACCACAGATGGGCTGGAGCATCATGGGTCTATTGTGTGGTACCTCCTTTTCTTCACCATCAGGAGAAAGGCTGTGTCTGACTCTGGTGGTACAGTTTGTAGGGCATTGTGCTGCTAACCTAAAGGCTGGTGGTTTGACTCCACCAGCTGCTCTGAAGGAGAAAGCGTCATCTCCTCTCATGTGATTTACAGCCTCTGAAGACCTGCTGGGAGGTCTCTATCAGTCAGTTCCAAATCAACAGCAACAAGGTGAATTGAGTTGAGTTGCCTCCTTCAGAAGGCTGAGACCTCCTGTCCACATTCTCGCCAGGTCTTCTTTGAAGCAAAGCAGAAGAGGTAGAAGAACAACAGGCTAAGGGCAACTGATACTTCTCCAGAGAGTGAGGGCTTCCTTTCAGAGGCCTTTGCAATGACCCGGTCCGGGGGCTGCTCCAGGGGAAGGTGTTCTCCCGCTGTGTTGGCTCCGGAGGAAGGTCTGCTTGACCTTCTGCTCCTGAGCCCTCTCCATGTGGTCTGGCGTCTCTCTTACCTCATCTCTTCTTCCTTGCTTGTTTAAACTCTTTCATATCTCAGAAGAGCCAGACTCTAGACACCCTTCTAATGTAACTTTAATGTAACAAAGACAATTCATTCCTCTATGGGATTGTAACCACAGATAGAAAAGGTTAGGATTTACAGTATATAACTGGGGGAGCGGTGCGTTGGGGCCGTGGTACATTTCAGTCCTTAATACCCAACAAGCTCTTTAAACTGGAAAGCTGGGTGCTCTCCTGACACCCAGGGGCCCCACAGGTGCCCATGTAAGTGTGGTACCACCTCTCCCACCTTCCAGTGCTTTGCACTGCCATGGCCTCTGGGCTCCCACTGGGACCCTCGCACCCTCTGCATCCTACACACCTGACCCTCCACCTCCTGTTCCAGACTCACTTAGGCTGCCCACTGCCTCCTCTGTGCAAAGACAGCCCTTTCTAGAAGAGCTCCTTCCCCCTGATGTGGGCACACTGGACCGCCGCCTGCCTGGTGTACAAATCCAGCCTGTCTGCTCACAGCTGTTGCTGCATTGTCTCCAGGTCTTGCTCACTTCATTTCTGGCCTCTGGCCTGTCCATACCCCCCCTTAACTCCCCTCCTCCCCAGGGGTCACCTTCTCCTGGAATCCTGCCTCTGGGCAGTGTCTCTCCCTCCCTGACACTTTCCCAGAATGCTTTAAGATAAGTCTTGTGGCAACATCCTTCCAGGCACTTGGCCACTGCCTCCTGTTGGACATGTCCAGGATCCCATGAGTCCACCGTCCCTGGAGTCACAAGCACAACAGCCCTTTCACTGAGCGCCAGCCATGGTGGGAACCCGGGATATGCTTGCTCCAAGGATGAATAAATACACAGGGGCGGGGGAATGAATGAATGAGGATGTGCTCACTTGGTTAGACATTTCAAGACTTGAGCAGTTACATAAAAGGAACCAGATCCTCTCACTGATGTTCACATGTAGTTATCCGACACCCCAGCGTCTCCCAGTGCCTGGGGCATCCAAGGAGGAAGTGCAGCTGAGTTTCCAGCCCCGCCTCAGGCTGCCCTGAGCTACCTGTGTAACCTGTGAGCTAGCAAGACCAGCAACACCAAGACGGGAACATGTGAGAGAGACAAATTCTTGCCTCTCTCACGGATCAAGGGACTCTCCCTCTGGGAGTGGGTCCTGCTGTCCCAGAGGCCCCATGCTCCTTGAACCTTGGGAGTCTTCATTCATTGCAGGGCGTGAATTTCACCTGCTTGACGGCAGTCAGGTTGTTTTGAGACCCAGATCAGAAATGTGGGCAGTGACGCCTGGGAGGGCTGGGACTCAGCAGCAGGGCCGAGTTCTTCCAGGTCGTAGGCGTTTTCTGACTTTGACAAGGTGCAGGCTTATCTCTTTTCTATCTCTCCTTTCAATGGAAAAGATTTCCCTTCTCTTTCTTCTACTTTACACAGACTGTTCGTTCACCGTTTTTACTGCAGTATTATTCCTTCTAAGAGTGAATAACTCAGCGTGCAACGTAGAAATACTAACAAGCTGATCAAAGTGTTCTCATGCCCCACTCCACGTGCATTCCGGGAAAGTCAAGAGGAGGAAGGTGAACACCTCCATTGTGCAGGTGGTGAACACCTGGTCAGCACCCAGTTCTCCTTCCAGCTCTGCCTCCTGCTCTATTACTTTGGGAGGACTTAGGACTTATGAGCTTGGAAATTGCATTTCCCTAGATGGCTCCTTAGAGGCAAGAATGACAGGAAGTGGGAGAGCTTCACTTAAAGTGTCATCAGGAGAGGGGACTTCACCAAATCCTCACCCAGCGTGGGCCCACTTGCTTTAGACATGTTGTCGGGAGGGGTTATTCTCTGAAAAGAAACGTCACCCTTGGTAAGGGTGGAGGGTTCGAGAAAGAGAGGAAGATGGACTGACACGGTAGTGGCCACAATGGACTTGAACATGGTGGACACTGTGAGCATGGCCCAGGGTGAGGGAAGTTTCCCGTACGTTGTTCAGAGGGTCGCTGTGAATCATTGTAGTCTTGACGGCAGTTAACAACAGACCTTGGCCTTTGTGATCACTGGACACATCAGTACCTCCTGCAGAGCAGAATTCCTGGTGGAGGAGGCAGCTGGAGCGCCCTGGGCTTGCAGAGGGAAGGACAGAAATCGGTCTGGAATCCCATGAGTTCCAGAGATGAAGAGGGATCCCTTCTACCAGGGCAGACGGATACACTTCTGGCCCGACAGCGCCGCCTCCTGTCTGCCTCGAGTCATGCAGACAATGGTCCGTCACAGAAAAGCTGGGGTGGAGGAACATTAGGCTTCCATAAGCAGCAGTTCTTAACTGGGAGAATAGGGCCCTTGAGATGGTACGCAGGCCTCTGAAAGTATATGCACAGTTTTCTAGGGAGAGTATCCACAGTTACATTTGCTTTTCTAAAGTCTGTAACCCAGAAGAATCTAGTAAACACTTGGGTTTTAGAGTATAAAGCAGACTCCCTTGACTGTTAAATGACTCTGCCCCCCGCTGTGGGCTCACAAACCCACAACTCCTCAGTATATGCATGTGGGCAGGACCCTGGGTAGAAGAAGCTTGGTTTTCAGATAAGTGGCAAATTGGGACAGGCCTGTTCTTTCAGTACTAGAGGCTGGGGGCACAAGCAAGATCTGAAAACTAGAGCAGGTTTTACCCCCCAAAAGGGAAAGAAATGGAAAGGGTCCAGGAAGAACCTCAGAGCTGTGAGGGATCCTCAGTCTGACTGTCCTGTGTCACCGGAGGGTGGCACTGGGACCAGTGAGTGAAAGTGACCCTAAGGCAGTTCCTGTTGCTATCATGGGGTTCCGCTGTCTCTCTTCCCCTCTCTCTCCTGTGGGATAGTGTAGATGGAGTTCACTAGAGCAGACCATGCCCAAACTAGTTACAGCATGTTACTGGGCCCACGCTGGGTGAGGATTTGGTGAAGTCCCCTCTCCTGATGACACTTTAAGTGAAGCTCTCCCACTTCCTGTTATCTGCACTTCAAATCCATCTTTCCAGACATCTGGGGCTGCTCTCTAACCCTTCCAAAAGAACAGGAAGTAGCTCTGAAGACAAATCCCAAAGACCAGCTCCAAACCTTCCCGGGCAGCATCAGGAGAGCCCCTGAGGGTCCCACTCCCTCTGCAAGTCCTGCCAGGCTTGCTAAGAATACCCTGCCCCATAAGGACCTGACCCTGACCCCCTGGAAATTCAGCTAGATCTCCAGCAGAGGGAATAAATAGCGCGGAAACATCTCCATTTCCTGGAAACTTCTTCAGAGCCAACAGTAAAAGTTGACACTCTGACTGCATGGGGTGTGACTGGGAAATGGGACTGGAGTTTAAGCATCTGGTTGCACTTGGGCATTCTCCAGTAGCCACATCCCTAGGGAGCTCTCATGGCCTAGTGGTTAAGGGGTTGCGCTGCCAACCCAATGGCATGTGGTTCGAAACTACCAACTGCTTCATGGATGAAAGAGGGGCAGTCTGCTTCCATGTGATTATCCTGCCTCTGAAAACCCACTTGAGGCTCAGCTGTGAGTTGGTCCCAGCTCGATGTCACACAGCAGCAGTCCATGTGTCTAAAGCCTTTTTGTGGTATAAACACTCAAGCAGCCAGCTCCTACCCGAAGACGTCTTAGAAGAGGCTCTGATGAACCAGGTTTACAGATCATAGCGGCTGAAATGGTGGAGCTATTAGTCATTATTCTAATGAGCTAGGGCCCCAAGGGCACACACAAGACACGCTCACAGTCCTGCAGGTTCTCCCCAGAGGATTGTAGACTCCATATTGCCAATTGTTCTTCCTCATGCCTTTTAAACTTCATTTTCTCTGATTCAGTCTTTTTTTTTTAAAGTCATACACCCTCTTTATGCCACCTCCCCTTCTCTCTCTTTTTTTAAAGATTGCCTTCAAATTTCTTTCTTTTTGTTTTCTCTCTCTTTTTTAAAAATTAATTTTAATGAAAGTTTATAGAGACTTAGGGTTTCCAGTCATTCATTGTTGCACTTTTCTCACTTCCCAACCCCTCCCCCTCCATTCACTCTTCTCCTTGAAAAGTAAAAGAATAATTCCTTCATTGTTAAGCAATCCCTTCTCCCAAGTCCACTCCACTGTGCAGCCTTCATTCTGGACTCCTGTCATGACAATAACACCCAATCATATATCCCTTTTAAGCAGTTCTCTCCCTCATCTGTTTCAATGCTGTATACATCATTCATCCCCTCCTTCTGTCTTCCCTCAACCCCAATGTCAGTCCCGTTTTACAACAGTGGCCCTATGCAATATTTATTCTTTTGTGACTGAGATATTTCACTAAGCATAATGTCCTCCAGGCTCACCCGTTTTGTACGATATTTCTTGAGTTCCTTGTTTTTCAGTGCAGCATAGTATTCCATTGTGTGAATATACCAGAGCTGCTCTATCCCTTTGTTTGTTCTGAGTTTCTTTTGATGCATGGCCACTCCATGTGTGTCAGAGAACAGGGTTTTAAGTAGGTGACTTTTCTAATGTAGCTCACTCTAGGGGATACTCTGAGGAGCTTTGAGGCGCCAACCTTCTGGTTAGCAGTCAAGCGCTGACTGGGAACCCACCCAGGGTCTTCCCCACCTACATAAGCCCACAGAAACCTACATAAACAGACCACTTTTTATGTCCTTGCTGTCTGGTCTAAATAGGTTGAGCCTGTTGCTTGAGTTCTTTAGGGTCCACTCTAGTGTATGTGGAACTGACTCCACAGAACCTAACAACAGTGCTCTGGGCTCCATCCAGAGATTTTCCTCCTGAGGCAAGCTGCCAACAATCGCCTCCACAGACACACGGGCCAGTGGCCATTCTCACAGGGAACCGCAGGCCCAGGGAGAGGGGAAGAGGCCAGGGGACTTGGAGGTCCCTTGGGCGCCCTCTCCTGGCGGAGAATTCGAAGGCCACTCTGCATCAGGCGTGAAACCCAACTTCCCATCTCCCCTATTCACCGTCCTTCACCCACAACGGCCTAAGGGGTTGGCTTCAGAAGAGTGGGGGTCACCTGCTGGACATCTTCTCTATAGGACAAAGATGGAGTTTCAAACCCTCCTGCACTTGTTGACCCAGGCGTGGTCCCTGGACCCTCGCCTGTCTGTTTATTCTCTACTTTCTCCCATTTGTACATATTTTGTGAAGACATACCCATGTCTTGATATTTATGAAGAGATAAATAACTCTTGAAAATACAGAAACATCCCATTTCTTATCTGACTCTCACTGACTGTTTTCTGCACCCATTGATGTTTCTTGCCTGAGTTATTATTCTGATAGTGGCTCTCTATTCCAGTAATTCCTTCTAGATTTATTACTTGACATTCTGCTATAAAAGAAAGCATTCTCTTCATCCTGTTCATTCATTTATTTTAAAACGAGTTCCACTCACAGATTCCTAGTTTAGTCAAAGGTTACAATCGATTCCTGTCATTACTCGGATTGTCTCAGGCAAGGTCACTTACACGCTGGCTTCTGGCTCCCTTTAGCCATGGCCGCTGCAGCAGCATCTTCTCACTTTCTGGTATAAGATGTTCCAGCATCATCACACCCCTGTCTTAGATCATCTCTCCGGAAGCCCTCATGCCTTGTAATGATGGTTGTGTTAGGTGCCAACAAGCCAACCATGATGCAGAGACCCTGTCAACAAGAGATCTGAACTTGACTTACCCGGTGCCGTCCACATCGTCTCTGATACGCTCCATCCCACTGTCACAGTCACGGTGTCGACCCATCTTGTTGAAAGTCCTCCTCTGCCTCTCGCCCTTTCCCAGCATGACGTCTTTTTCCATTGGCTGACCCTCCCTGACAACATACTCAGAGTATGTGAGGTGGAGTGGCATTATTCTTGCCTTGAGGAGCCCCTTGGTTGTACTTCCTCCAAAACAGGCTGATTTGTTTTTCTTTTGACAGTCTGTGGGATATTCAGTGCTCTCCTCCAGAGAAGTGTAAATAGAGACCAAGGCTTCGGTGCCAGGTGTAGTTGTTGTTACTGGGGATGTCACTGTTCTCAGGTTCTCTCTGTAGAGAGAACTAAGAAATACACGCACATACATGCACTGGTCTTTTTACTTATACTTAGATCAGAATGCCTCTTAGAATCAAAGGTGGTGAGACTTTGTCTCAAATACTTTGTGCTTGAGGAAAGCCCAGTCCCTGGAGAAGGACATTGTGCTTAGTACAGAGTCAATTAACATGCGAAACGCCCTCCCTGAGATGCGCTGAGGTGTCAGAGATGAGAGGTCAATGCCACAGTGGGCTCCAGCACAGCAGCGATGGGTCATGTACAGGATTGCTGGGTAGGAGTTGACCAGATGGCACCAAAAACAATTGACACATTTTTAAAATTACGGGCTCCCACTGACACGTCCCACTCCCACCAAGCACCCTTACATTCATTCTAGCACCTTTCTTTTCTGTATCTCTAACTCCCCCTGCTAACAATAGAATCCCCAGTTAGGGTCATTATATAGTTTGCTCTCTCTGTGTGTTAAGTACCTGCATGGAGGCTGTTGTCCTCAACCACCCTCCTTCCTCAGGGCTGCTTTATGCCTTTTTAATGAGATTTGTTTCAGGAACAGAGGCAGGCATTGTTATTGTTTTAGTTCTTCAGTTCATTTCCTTGGGCTCATGGTGGGGGTAGGTGTTCTCCAAGCAGCGATTCAGTGACATTACCACCATTCGCGTCTCCCTCCCGCTCCCCTATGGCATGGTAAGCCACCTTCGTCCTGGAATAGTTTAAAAACATCTGGACTCTGTTTCTGGATTTTCTACTCTATCCCAGCGGTCTCTTTGTGAAAGCCTTAATCTCTTCAACGAATAAGGCAATTCCTTCCTCTCTGATCTTTTCCATCTTATTATTATTTAGACCACTTAATAAGTTTCAAAAGAAACAATAATCCATTGGGAGTTGATTTCACTGACATTCTGAGAAGACTTGTATTTTTAGGCTAGTGACTCATTGTGTCTCAAAAGATGATTTTCTCCATTTTTCCAGGTTTGTTCCACATCCTGCCAAAAGACTGTAATTATCTTCTTGTTAAATTTATTTCTAGATATTTGATGAATTTTGAGCCACATGCCTTCTTCCATCTCTTCTTCTTAATGGTTGTCAGAATATAAAAGAGATTAGTTTTTTGTCTTTATCTCATATCTACCTAAATTCTCTTATCAGTACTAGTCATATCCATTTGTGCTTGTTTAAACCAAAGCGTTATTGTTATTTTCTGAACACATACTACCATCTGGAAATAAAAAGGATTTTGCCTTTTCCCCCATCTACATACTTTTATATGGAAACAATTTAAAATTTGTAAGTGTCACAAAAATGAAAATACGAAACAACCATGTGCCCATTTGTTAATATGTCATCTGATGTGTTCTGGCATTTGCTGTGTGTATGTGTGTACATTTGAGGGCACGATATCCCTAAACATTCCTTTGTATATTATTAAACCACAGTTGTCTTACTAGCCTCAGAATCTTACACTGATGCAATATTTTTGTTTAATCCTTTAGAGCCTTTTCCCTCCCACATAGAATCCAGCCTAGAGGTTAAGGTCGGAATTTCATTGTCCTTCATGTCTGGCTCCTGTATCTGGGATATTTTCACAACCTTCCCTAGACATTTTTTAAGAATGCAGTTCCCTCTCACATCCTAAACAAAAAGAATATTTTACATTTTTGTTTACTGATATACTTTTAAATTTCTTTTGTTTGTCTCACTGTGTTGTTGTTGAGAACCACTGAGTAGGAACTGACCCATAGCTGACCTTCCAGTGGGTTTTCAGAGGCAGTTAATCACCAGGGAGGAGATGGCCCAGCCTCCTGTCATGGAGCAGCTGGCGGATTCGAACCACATGCCTTTGGGATTGCAGGGCAGTTCCTTACTACTAGACCACCAGAGCCTGCATATGCTCTGAAATTTCCAAAATACTCTTAAATATCAGTGATGACACGAGCACCTCTATCTACTCCTGATTTTAATGGAAATGAAAGTGGAGTCAGCATTTCACCATTTAGAAGAATGTTGATATTGGCTTTGTAAAAAGTCTTTTAGGCTTATAGTTAGATAGTTCTGTGGTATTCCTCCTCCATTTAACTTATTCAACATGAAACATGAACCATGTGGACAAGTTCTTTGACGCTGATCCCGTCTCATATCTCCGGGATAAAACCCATTTGGTCATGCTTGTTTATTTATTTATGTAATGGGCTGCTTGGTTTGACTGATTAATCATTTACGTATAACTTTTGCTTGTGGGTTTGTAAAATTACTTATGTCAAGCTTCTTTTCGGGCACCATACTGGGTAGATTTGGAGATGAGGGAGTTTCCCATCTTCTAGTTTTGCTTTCTCCTAATTTTTATTCATTTCTCTTCTGTTCATCGTATTACTCCGCTCGTTCTTCTGGTACAATGCTGAACAGAATCATAGTGGACATGCTTGTTTCGCTCCTAAAATGACTCACAGCGGATCTGCCAGCAGGTTTGCAGCGGTTGTAACCGGCACAAGAGGAGACTGCCCATCTTTTTCCGGAGGGGTAGCTGGTGGATACGAACTGCCCACTTTCCTATTGGCAGTACAGCTCCCTGCCGACTAGACTCTGGTAGTATATGACATTGTATGTTGCGCTGATAACCGAAGGTAGACGGTTCACTGTCTCTTCCCTAAAGGTGTACAGCTTCGGAAAGCCCAGTAGAGGGCAGCTGTGAGTCCGACCAGCTCCATGGCCCTGGGATGCATACATTTGCTGTAAATTGCCAAGGTGAAACCAAACCAAAGCTGACCCTCCAGTGGGTTTTCAGAGACAATTTAATAGTCCCAGAGGAAATTGCTCATCTTTCTCCTGCAGAGCAGCTAGCAGATTTGAACTGTGTGCCTTTGGGATTGCAGCACAGGTCCTTACCATCAGGCTAACAGAAATCATATACATACAAGATACACATATATGTGAATATATATTTCATTTCTTCGCCACAGCAGTATTATCAAGTAGGTATTATTGTTATCATCCCCATTGTGTTGTTGTTGTTGCTATGTGCCATCGAGTCGTTTGCGACTCATAGCGACCCCATGTACAACAGCCCTAATCCGTGCTCTATCCTGTGCCAATCTCATTGTCTCTGACACTCCCATCCCGATTACCCCAGTCACTGAATCAATCCACCTCATAGAGGGTCTTCCCCTCCTGCGCTGTCCCTCCACTCTACCCAGCATGATGTCCCTCTCTAAAGACCTGTCTCTCCTTACAACATGTCCAAAGTATGTCAGACGAAGCCCCAGAATCCTTGCCTCCAAGGAGCAGCCTGGTTTAATCCTCTCCAAGATGAATCTATTTGTTTTCTTGGCAGTCCATGGTACATTCAATACTCTTCTCCAGCACCACAGCTCAAAGGCGTCAATTCTCCTTCTGTCCTCCCTAGTCATTGTCCAACTCTCTGATGCCCCATTGTAGGGATAAGAAAACTGAGTCCCTGGGATACCAGGTAAATTTCCATGAGGTCGCATGACTAGTAACAGAGCTGTGGTTCTAATGCTTGTCTCCCATCTCTCAGTTCATGTCCCCGATCACTCAGACTACTGCTTCTAAAACAACTACAGCTTCATCCACTTCAAGGCTTTCCAGTTTGTCTGCGTTTCTCAAGCGCTGCTGTAACAGAAAGTCCACAAGTAGGAGTGTTTAAGGAACCGTTTCTTGTCTCACAGCTCAACAAACTAAGCTCAGCGTATTGCTGTCACGTCGGAACTGACTCATAGCTGGACTCTCTAGCGGGTTTTCAGAGGCCATAAGGGAGGAGATTGCCCATCTTTCTCCTGCTGGTGGATTTGAGCCATGCACCATTGGGTTGGCAGAGCAAACTTCTCATCCCCCAGACCACCAGAGCTCAGAAGCTGGAGACCTACATTTGAAGCACCAGTTACAGGCAAAGGCTGGTGGTCTTCACATGGCATCTGTCTGTCTTTCCTCTGTTTGTGCTTCTGGTCTCAGGGTCACTACTGCTCCTTTTAACTCAGAAGTGATGGGGTTTGGGACACACCCTCAATAACAAACCAAACAAAACACTGTTTCCAAACAGAAATACAGCATCACAAACTGATCAATTACTCTAAAGATGTGATGGGATAAATGGGCAAGTTAAGTTAGGACACTGGATATGGGATGAGAAGGACCCAAAGAAAATACTGACCGGCTGTGGGAAGTGTCATCTCATTGAACGATGTACACAGACATTGTTGAGTGAGAATCTGATTTTCTGTGTAAACTGTCACTAAAAATGGAGTAAAATTATTTCAAAACACAGTAACAATCATAAGACCAAGTAGGACTCTACCCACAGTTACAAGGATTCTGTTTTTTTTACTTTTTTAAAAAAACTTTTTATTATTATTAATAAGGATTCTATTTTTAGGAAGAACATAATTCAGTCTTTAACAGGGTTCATTTCCAAAGATGTGGGCGCGAGGTACAAAGCTGGAGGTGATGCAGGAGGGGTGAGGGAGGGCTGAGGGGCTTCTCATTGGTCTCACTGTCTGTCTGTCTGTCTGTCTGTTCTCCCTCCTGCCAGTTTGCCCAGTATGCAGAGATTGTCAACTTCACCCTTCCCAATGGGACTCAGAGGAGCGGGCAGGTGCTTGAGGTGGCTGGGACCAAAGCAATTGTACAAGTAAGTGGTATCGATGAGGTATCGGCTGGTTATATAGAAATGCATCCACAAGCACACACGCATGTCAACTCCCAAAGGCAAAGCATGGTCTTCCTATTTCCTTGTTAACACCTGGTCTAGAACTGGGCACATAGCAGGGCAGAGAAGAGAAGTCCCCATGCTCCCCAGCAAGTCCCTTAATGGAGTAATGTGCCTCTTCTCCCCACAGGTGTTTGAAGGGACCTCTGGGATCGACGCCCAGAAAACCACCTGTGAATTCACAGGGGACATCCTCCGGACCCCAGTGTCAGAGGACATGCTGGGTGAGGGCCCCCTCTGTCTCCCCAGGCCTGCCTACCTGGCCAAGTCCTTAGCTTGCTGTGTGTCATTTGTCATTGCCTGTCTACCTGTCTGGCTCCCTGTGAACTCCCTGAGGTCAGCTCAGGTGTTCCATAAATGAGGTCAGCAGATTCCGTGAACCAAAGGCACAGTGAGCGATGACCTGCTGGAGACCGGGAGGGACCCATAAGCCCTGCGTGTCCCCTATTTCTCTCCCAACACCTGCCATACCTGGTCTTCCCTTTTTCCTGCCCTAGACCATCTCCACCAGAGACAACATCCCTGGCCAGGCTTTCAGGGTATGGCAGGTTCTGCCCAAGAGGACAGACACACTCAAGCCAGCTCCCTGGGGTGACTGAGAGCTGAGAGGGGACCCAGGAGAAGACCAGGAGATGGGGGCATGGGGGCAGACGGGAGCTGGTGGTGTGGAGAATGGGTCACAGTTAGAGACACCAGGCTAGCCCTGAAAGTCCCTCAAACTCGCCCATGCACCCCTAGGTCGGGTTTTCAATGGCTCCGGCAAACCCATTGACAAGGGGCCAGTAGTCATGGCAGAGGACTTCCTGGACATCAATGGTGAGTGACTGGAAGCCACTGGCACTTTCTGCCCGGATCCCATAATAGCATCATCCACCCTGTGCGGATCCCACACGTGCCCTGAGACCTTCACCATCCAGCCTTCTCGTCCACTGTCCCCAGTCCTGGCAGCAGGGATGGGCTGCACAAGTCGACACAGCCCTTTCTAGGCTTTTACCATTCAAGCTGGGAAGACCTTTCCCAAGTGCTTTCACCCTAACACGACCATGTACAGAGGATGGACGCAACGGAGATACAGATTTGTCCAAGGCCACATAAACGGTCAAGGGTAGAGCATGGAGCACAGATCCATCAGACAGGAGGTGACTAAGTCACCCTCAGTGCTTCCACCCCTTACACACACACACACACACACACACACACACACACGAGGCAGATAGTGTCTTAGCCCAAGGAGGCCTCGGCCTGAGGTCTCTACCTGCCTGCTACCTCTTCCATTGCTTAAAGTGGCTCTGTCCAAGGTAGCCCTGTCCATGCTTGTTTTCTAAAACAAACTACAACTTTAACTCAGCTCCTTAGCTACACTCCACACATTGCCAGTGGTCAGTAGCCACAGATTGCTGGGGCCACTGTACTGGGAGCAGATCTGGCGGAAACATCTACCACTGGCACTGTGGAAGGCAGTTGCTCTGCACGGAGGGGGGACTTGAACTCTTAAGCATGGCTCCCTGATTGCTAACCCCCCAGGCCAACCCATCAACCCCCATGGGCGCATCTACCCTGAGGAGATGATCCAAACGGGAATCTCACCCATCGACGTCATGAACAGTATCGCCCGGGGCCAGAAGATCCCCATCTTCTCTGCAGCCGGGCTCCCCCACAATGAGGTGAGGCCTGTGGGGCTAGGCAGGGCAGAGGCGGGCATGGGGTCGGGGGAGCCTGGGCTGGTAGTCATGAAGGGGCCACTGTCCAGTCACCTGCCCTCAGGAAGTGGACCCTCATTGGCTCACCAGAGAGTATGGTGAGCCCCCCAAGGTCGAAAGTCCTGCTCAGCTGAGCTGACAGCCCCGCCCACTGGCCCTGTAGTGGTCTTGACAGTTAGCCCTCTCTGTACAAGCTCCTTACTCAGTCCAATTCCTTAGAGTAGACAAGTCTTCAAGGACTCCAGTGCCAACTCCACCCACTCCTGGTGTGCCCCAGCTCACCCTCAAGATGGTGAGAGGACACAGGGGACTCTGCTCAGCCTAGGTCTGGACAATGAGGCCTGGTAGACCCATGGTGCCTGGTAGACACATGGTCCCTGGTAGACACATGGCACCTGGTAGACCCATGGTGCCTGGTAAACACATAGCCCCTGGTAGACCCATGAGGCCTGGTAGACCCATGGTGCCTGGTAGACCCATGAGGCCTGGTAGACCCATGGTGCCTGGTAGACCCATGAGGCCTGGTAGACCCACGGTGCCTGGTAGATGCATAGCACCTGGTAGACCCATGAGGCCTGGTAGACCTATGGTGCCTGGTAGACCCATGGTGCCTGGTAGACCCATGGTGCCTGGTAGACACATAGCACCTGGTAGACCCATGAGGCCTGGTAGACACATGGCTCCTGGTAGACTCATGAGGCCTGGTAGACACATGGCACCTGGTAGACCCATGAGGCCTGGTAGACACATGGCACCTGGTAGACCCATGAGGCCTGGTAGACACATGGCACCTGGTAGACCCATGAGGCCTGGTAGAGCCATGCTCTGCTCACTTGTGATAGTTCTGTGTCCAGATAGTCGCTCCCTCACTCCTTCACTCACTGCCATGAAGTGGGAACCAACATATAGCTGACCCTCTACTGGCCTTTCTGAGGCTGTAAATTGTCCAGGGGGAGTTTGTCCATTCCTATTCTGTGGAGTAGCTGGTAGATCTGAATTGCTTGCCTTTGAGGTGGCAGCTCAACTCCACTGGGCTGCCAGAGCTGCTGGATAAACCCTGGGAGGTCCTTACAATGGTATTGACTATCAGTGGGCTTATGAACTTGGACATGAGAATCTGAACTTGGGAGGACTAGACAGCTTTGGGAAGGTGATAACAGAAGAACCCAGGGCAGGGCAGGAAGGGCCTGGCTGCCCTAGAGATTTGCTCCACAGCTGAGCTGAGACAGCTGCACTTGGGGGTTTGTTCTGCTGTCCCCTCTTATGACAGGCAGCCTCATTCCTGTAGTGAGTGTAGAACAGGATGCCAGGCACCCCTGTCCCCAGTCCCAAGAAAGATTGTCATCCTGGGTGGGCAGTCATTTCACCTTCCTGGACTGGATTCCCATCCAAGACCAAGACAGAAGACTGGAATCACTCAGGCTCTGGTGCTCAGGGGGTGGGTGCTGGGTTTCAGCCCTGATGCCCCCTTTCCCTCCCAACCTGCCATGCCTAGATCGCTGCCCAGATCTGCCGCCAGGCCGGGCTGGTGAGGAAGTCCAAGGCTGTGCTGGATTATCATGACGACAACTTTGCCATCGTCTTTGCAGCCATGGGGGTAAGAAGGGCTTGCAAGCAGGCGCTCCGGGAGCCGTGGGTGGGTCGGCTGTCCCTCCTGGGCTCTGGCACAGCCTGATCTGAGAGGGGAGGCCCAGCCCTGCTCCTGAGAGGCCACTCCAGCCCAGGCCTGTCTGAGGGGAGAGGCAGGCCCTCCCAGGATGGAAAGGGAGAGTGACTGATGGGGTGAGAGTGAGAGGGACCAGAGTGGGCAATGTGTCCCTCTGTGTGCCCCCTGGATGAGCATGTGATGGGTGGGACCAGGATGGCCTACGTGGGGGGGAGGGGGCAGCTAGAGAACTCAGGGGAGAAAACAAGTTTGAGAAAAATGGGGCAAAAGCTAGGGCAGGAAGTTACAGAAGATATAGATGGCTGAGCTGGCCGGAGCACCCCTCAACTTTGTGTTAGGATCTGATGAGGCCAGGTCTGTGGCAGCATGCTCAGCCCTCCCCTCTCCAGCCCCAGGGCCATCCCTGTGGTATTGCATGTTAATCCCCAGAAACGGTCATTCAGTCACTTGACAAGCTTTACAGAGATGAGATGGGAGTGGAGGCCCCCGAGGTTGGAGGTCTGCACCCCCAGACCTCCCTTCTGTATGTCCAGGTGAACATGGAGACAGCCAGGTTCTTCAAGTCTGACTTCGAGCAGAACGGTGCCATGGGGAACGTGTGCCTCTTCCTGAACTTGGCCAATGACCCCACGTGAGCCTCCCCCAGTGCCCATGATGTCCTCCTCTTCCAAGACCCAGAGTACAGGTGTAGGGGGGTCCCGGGACTAGATCTACGAGCCAGAGCTCAGAGACCAGCCCTTCAGTGTGCAGACAAGGAAACTGAGGCCTGGAAGGGGCAGTGACAGCTCCTAGACAGATGGGATCGAGACCACCACCCTGCCTGCTGTCCCAGCCCCTGTGTTCTTCCCACGACCTGCTTCCCACCAGGGTCCTCACCCGGTGTCACATCCACAACAGTGTCCACAGCAGAGATGCCTCTGGAGAGTTTCTCCCCCACCCCATCCACTCTCTATTTTTAACGTTAGGAAGCATGACTTCAAATTTGAGACTGTGGTGGATCCCGGTAAACCTGCGTGGGTCTTGAAGGTGCTTCAGAAGTGAAGTCAGAGAATTCTGGAGTCTGCCATGGCTCTGCTTGGGAAGATGCCTGAGGGTGGTTGGGGGGCACCACATAGAGAGGGGCTGCCAGCGAGCGTGGGCACTTGGGACCTTCACCGTAAGTGTGCCCAAGAGGAGGAAGGAAAACACAGAAAAAAGAGTGAGCCCTGAGGACCTGGAGAGGGACCAAGCGTGGGTGCTGTGAGGCAAGGGCACCCGGAACCCCTCCCTGGCCTTGGCCCACAGCCCACAAGGACAGAGCCCTGCTGTCCTCGGCAGACCTGGGACCACAGTTTGCCCCGCCAACCCCGTGCTGGCCCAGTGAGGAAGGGCAGAGGGTTCACTCTGCAGACCCCTGGGTCTCTACATACGACCCCAGCGTCCCCGCTGCCCTTCCACTTGGCACCTGGCCTCAGCGCCCCCGGACTCCCAGGGCCTCTAACTGCTGCTGTGCCCACAGGATCGAGCGGATCATCACCCCGCGTCTGGCGCTGACCACGGCCGAGTTCCTCGCCTACCAGTGCGAGAAGCACGTGCTGGTCATCCTGACGGACATGAGCTCCTACGCAGAGGCCTTGCGGGAGGTGATGGGCCTGGAGGGGGCAGCTTCCTCCTTGCCTGTCCTGGCCACTACGCCCGGGGGTCACCTTTGGAACTCGCTCAAGTGCAGAAGCACTGTCCACGCAGTCCTGTCTCATACACAGCTCCAGGGCAGAACTCCACTTCCCCCCCCACTCCTCCAGCTCAGTTTTCAACGTTAGGCCGCCCACGCCCTAGGCCTTTTGCCAGTCTCTCCCTCGTTGTTACCCCTCTTACCGTGGCGCGTGTGATATTGCAGGTCTCGGCTGCCAGGGAGGAGGTGCCTGGGCGCCGGGGCTTCCCCGGCTACATGTACACGGACCTGGCCACTATCTACGAGCGGGCAGGCCGCGTGGAGGGCCGGAACGGCTCCATCACGCAGATCCCCATCCTCACCATGCCCAACGACGGTGAGCTCCCCGCTGCCACGGCCCCTCCCGCCGGACATGGAGGCAGCTGCTGATGCCCCATGCTGCTCTCCCTTACGAGTGGGACGGGATCCAGGGGACTCTGGTGGAACGGAGGGGGCGTCCCCACCTCCCCCCACTGATGCTGGAACATTCCCTTGTAGATATCACCCACCCCATCCCGGACCTGACAGGCTTCATCACAGAGGGACAGATCTATGTGGACAGACAGCTTCACAACAGACAGGTACTGCCCCCTCCGCATCCACTCCCCATTCTCCCATCCCTCCCTGCACTGTGTCTTTCATTGGATCGAGGGAGCTGGGCATAGTCAGCCCTAAACCAGAGGGGACCACCTGAGTTGGTGTGAGTCACAAAAGGAAGACATAGCTTCCACCGAGACCCTCCTGGGTGGACCCGGTTATGAGAAATTAATTCTCTCCGCTCTCAGGTGGTTTTCTTCTATGAAGTGGGGATACTACTGCTTATCACCCAGCTGGGGCTCGAGGGCCACATAAGGGGACAAATAGAAAGCATGCTGTTGTTATGTGCTGTCAAGTCGGAACCCCCTCTTAGCTGACCCGCCAGCAGGTTTTCGGAGGCTGGAAATCAGGAAGAGAGGGCACACCTTTCTCCCTCGGGACACCTGGTGGATTTGCACCAGGTACCTGTGGACTGGCAGCATAACTCCCTACCAGCACACCACCAGAGCTCCCGAGAGGACCTGTGGCCTTTCCCCAGAACCACACACAGAGCAGGTCTCAGCTCGCACGAACCATCTCCTCTCCCTCTCTAGCTATTTGTTCAGGCGGCCAGAAAATAATCATTGACTGTCACAAGTAGAAGGTGAATAATGTGCTGAAGGAGTAACAAATGGGCCCACTTGTTGGTGTAAGGCAACCCCTGGGACTCGGTGCTCTTGGCTTGCAAGTTCCTCCTCCCTCCTCTGTGTTTATAGTTG
This sequence comes from Elephantulus edwardii, assembly GCF_000299155.1. NCBI lineage: Eukaryota > Metazoa > Chordata > Mammalia > Macroscelidea > Macroscelididae > Elephantulus > Elephantulus edwardii. The sequence continues at coordinate 1,672,520 of NW_006399761.1, forward strand.
GAAGGGGATGTGTGTGTGTGTGTGTGTGTGTGTGTGTGTGTGTGTGACAGAGAGAGATAGAGATATTTTCCAGTCGTGCGTGTCTCTGCTGTGCAGTTTAGCAACATCAGCCACGTCACCGCACAATCTTGGCAGGTTCTTTGCGATGCCTAAGCCTTAAGCTCCTGCACGGCTTTTGTTCAGATCCCCAACGCCGTGAAGCTGGGAACCTATCTTACCTAACGTCTTAGTCACCGTCCCCCCACAAGGTAGACACCTGCACACTCCAGCCACAGAGTCTGAGCGAGGGAGAGGAGGCTGCTGGTTGACCTCTGTGGAAGAAAGGAAGAGGAATTCCTCAGACTTCAGGGCAGAGGGGCGGGAAGGAAAGGAGAACCAGGGTCCAGCCTTGTGACACGCCCTTCCTCTGACCCCTAGATCTATCCCCCCATCAACGTGCTGCCTTCCCTGTCTCGACTGATGAAGTCGGCCATCGGAGAAGGCATGACGAGGAAGGACCATGGAGATGTGTCCAACCAGCTGGTGAGGAGCAGGCCCAGGGCTGGCAGCCAGCCAGGAGCTAGAGCTTCTGACCCCATCTGGACCAGGAACTTGGCTCCTGGTCCCCCAAGAGGGTCCAAGCAGCCCAGTTAGAGTTGGGGGCTGTCCAGCTCCAGTGACCGCTGCCCGCTCTGCCCTCCCTCAGTACGCCTGCTATGCCATCGGGAAGGACGTGCAGGCCATGAAGGCCGTGGTAGGCGAGGAGGCGCTCACGCCCGAGGACCTGCTCTACCTGGAATTCCTGCACAAGTTCGAGAAAAACTTCATCAACCAGGGTGAGGGCATTGGGACATCCAGGCAGCACCCACCTCACTCCCCATCCCACGGGCCCTATCACATACTCCTGATCCACCGCCCTGTCCCAAGGACTACTCCCTACCCCACAGGCCCTATCACATACTCGTGACCTGCCCGCCCTATCCCAAGGACTACTCCCCAGCCCATGGCTCCATCACATATGTGTGACCCGACCACTCTGTCCCTAGGCTCCTAGAACTGCTGCCTCACTCCCCACCCCATAAACCCCATCACATACCCCTGACCCACCTGCCCTGTCCCTAGGCCCCTACGAGAACCCTGCCTCACTCCGCACCCCATAGGTTCCATCACATACCTGTGACTGGCCTGCCCTGGCCTAGGTCTACTCTCTACCCCATAGACTCCATCACATACCTCTGGTCCATCTGCCCTGTCCTTAGGCCCCTGTGAGAACCCTGCCTCACTCCCCACCCCACAGGCCCCATCACACACCCCTGACCTGCTTGCCCTGTCCCTAGATCCACACCACACCCCACAGGCCCCACCACACACCCCTGACCCACCCACTCTGTCCTTAGGCCCACACACCACACCCCATGGGCCCCATCACACGCCCCTGACCCACCCACCCTGTCCCTAGACTCACTCCCCACCCCACAGTTCCCGTCACACGCCCCTGACCTGCCCGCCCTGTCCTTAGGCCCACCCCCCACCTCATAGGCTCCATCACACACCTCTGACCCGCCTGCCCTGTCCCCAGACCCACACCCCGCCCCATGGGCCCCATCACACACCCCTGACCCACCGGCCCTGTCCTTAGGCCCCTACGAGAACCGCTCGGTGTTCGAGTCCCTGGACCTGGGCTGGCAGCTGCTGCGTATCTTTCCCAAAGAGATGTTGAAGCGCATCCCGCAGAGCGTCATCGAGGAGTTCTACCCCCGGGAAGGGGCGCCGCAGGACCCCACGGTGGACACTGCGCTCTAACCCCTGCCTGCAGCACCAGCCTGCGCCTGCGCAGGACCCACCGCTCCACGACCCTTCCACGCCCTCGCCCTGTCTGTGGGGCGCCCACACGGCTCTCTTTTCTCTGGACTTTTCTCAAGAACCGCAGGCGGCTAAGCCTGCCGTCAACCTGTTGCTCCTCTAGAAGCATCTTTTTTTTTTTTTAATGTCCTTAAAGAGGTTATTGAAACAAAGAATTTCTCGTAGCTAAAAACCAGATTTGCAAAACTGACCCTCGTAGCTGAGTGATGTGTACATGGGGTTCATGCAATTATTGTCTACTTTGGGGGCCGTGGAATAATGTCTTAGCAGACACTAGGGGCCCTCAGACTAAAAGCAGGAGATGTTTGTTGTTGTTGTTGTTATGTGCCATGAGTTGCTTGCGACTCATAGCGACCCTATGTGCAAGAGCTCTAAATGCTGTTCTATCCTGTGCCAACCTAACCGTCTCAAACGCACTTATTCCCACCGCTCCAGTCACAGAATCGATCCATCTCAT
>NW_006399761.1:1678883-1684256 GCF_000299155.1 Elephantulus edwardii
TTTAATATTCTGCCCAAAGAATCCTTGATTACAGCAACTCTAGGTTTGAATCTGTTCTTCAGTTCCTTGAGCTTAAGAAATGCTGAGCGAGTTCGGTCCTTTTGATTTTCTGACTCTAGCTCCTCGCACATTTCAAAATACTACAATGTAATACTATACGTGGGTGTTTTGTGTCTCGCTTCTTTCCCTTAGCACAATGTTTCTGAGGCGCATCCCTGTCACAGGATTATTAAATAGTTTTGTTGTTTTTTTTAAATAATCAGATAGTACTGAATTGTAGGAATACACTACCTTTTGTTTGTCCATCCATCAGTTTGTGGGCATTTGGGTTATTTCTATCTTTTGGCTATTATGGTTTTTTGTTTGTTTATTTTCTTTGTTGTACCATCGAATTAGATCCGACTGGCACAGGAGTAGATTACCCCTCCTGCAGCATCTGGTGGATTTGAACTGCTTGCCTTTGTGATTGCAGCACTGCTTCTTGCCACTAGGCCACCAGAGCTCTCTCTTTTTGGTTATATAAACAATGCTCTTATAACATTTGTGTGAAAGCTACTGTGCAACAAATGCTTTCATTATTCATTACTTTTGATGTGTATGTATAATAAGGATGACAGAAGAATTGATGCTTCGAGTTGTGGTGCTGGAGAAGAGTGCTGAACACCCCAGGGAGGGCCAAAAGAACAAACAAATATGTCCTGGAGAGGGTGCAGACGGAGTGCTCTTTGGAGGCAAGGTTGGTGAGGCTTCACCTCATACGCTTTGGGCATGTTGCCAGGAAGGCCTGTTCTTTTGGAAAGGAATATGGTGCTTAGAAAAGGGTGAGGGTCAGGAAAGGAAGACCCTCAGCCAAGCGGATTGACGCAGTGATGCTGCAATGAGCTTTAATGTGTCAGGACTCAAGGTGGAATTTATCCTAGGAATGCAAGAAAATCAAATGTAAGATACTTTATCAATAGAATAAAGGACAAAAATCCATGACCATCTCCATAAACACATAAAGAACTCCAGACAAAATCCAATATCTCTTCATAAGAAAATACTCAACAAATTAAGAATAGAACAAAGTTCCTCATCTTGATAAAGGGCATCTCTACAACATCACAGGTAACATAACAGTGTAAGACTGAATGCCTTCCTCCTAAGAGCAGAACAACAGGGACGTGCACTTGCCTCTTCTATATTTTATGTTGTACTGGAGGTGTCAGCCAGGCTATGAATTATTTCTCAACTATAACACTGAAAACAGATAACAAACTGGACACCGTCAGTATGAAAAACTTTAGTGCTTCAAAAACTTTAGTCCAGCTCTCATCTGCATAGCCAGTGATCAGAAAGACTGAATCAGATGCACCTTAGTCCTCAAACTGACATACTGACTCCTCAATCATTTGGACAAGTCAAAACCCATCAGCTTTTAGGTTCCACTAGTTGCTGATTTATTGTGCCATTGTTTTCAGTGATGCCCAGTGGCAGAAATTGTATCATAGTGAATCCAATTAAACTTGGACCCTTCTGTACAGGTAATTTTTTAAATTCCCCTGTGGGAGGCTTCTCTTAGCCTTCTCCCTCTTAGTCTATCAACCTAGATGCTCTACATAAGTTTAGCTTGTTGTTTTGTTTGGGTTTTTTTTTAAAATTTTATTATTTTTGTGTGAGTGTACTGTCAAATCAGATCTGACTGGTACAGGAGGAGATTGTCCCTCCTTCCCCAGCAGAGCATCTGGTGGATTCGAACCGTGTGCCTCTGGGATTGTAGTTACAGCTCCTTGCTACTAAGCCACCAGAGCTCCCCTTTAGCTTGTTGTTTTAATTGCTTATCACCAACACCTCCATTGTGTTCACAGCAACCTTGCATTGAACTTTTTCTGTTTGAAACACACCCTTTCAAATGGAGTCAGTTTCTCTGGGAAGAGCTTTGGAGCTTTCAGTTCTGATGCATTCACTCCCTCTTGGCATATTCCTCAAGTCCTGCCGGCTCTGGAGCTGAGGCCGTGGACAGGGTCTCCTTCTCTAGACTCTGGGTGAAAACAGAAACCTCCAATCTGCTCAGCTTGTTTTGCCCACTATTGAACCTCTGCCCAGCAAGCAAGAGTAATCAGGCAACACTCCACTGTCCTCAACCTGCCACTTCTGGGCACTGGGCTCTTGCTGTACGAGTGGGGGTTCAGTGAAGGATATTTCTTGAGAGCACAGGAAAGAGTTGATGGGGAAATGTTCACATGATTTGGGCATCTGGCCTAAGGGGTAAAGAACTTGCTTTTCCTGCCTAGAACATTCCCACCATGTCCACTCCATGGTACCCAGACAGCTGACTTCAGATCCAGAAGGCATTCTGTCTCCTGCTTGGAAAGACTTGCCTCCAGGCATCCTTTTCCCCACAGATGGACGTGCCACCCTATCAACCAGCATTAGCTCTCTGACTATATATATGCACCCCAGGGTGCAGAGTAAGGGGTCTGTCCTACTTATTGTTCTTTGCCATCATGGGCTCTCCAAGGTTTCCCAGACTGTGATCTTTACAGAAGATTTCCATATCTCACCTCCCATGGAGCTGCTGGGGGCAGGAGTGGTCTGAGCTGCTAACTTTTTGGTAACTGGCTGAGGGCTGCACCGTCTCACTTCCTTACTACCATAGCCAGGACTCAGGCCCAGCAGCAGAGGACTCCATCTGCTCACAGCCACCCGTATCTTTGTGCTACCAGTCAGCCCCAGACCATAGGTGCATCTGAGCTTACACCCTGCTCAATCTTAACACCAGTCCAGATCCTTCGGTTGCACTCACTTGGCCATCTCCCCAAGGTATCCATCTGCCCCTGAAAGAGCAGTTCCAGAGAGTCCCAGCATCCCCTGCGGCCTCACAGTCCTCTAGTCCATGTAGCTCCTTTCAGAACATCCCACTGGTTCCAAATAGCTGGACCTGAGGATTTCATCTCCAGGGAGCTAATGGAGCTTCAGTTCAAAGGAACAAAAATGAAATTCAAATGAGTCCAAGTCCCTGTGAGGCGGCGGAGAGCACAGGGAGGAAGGCAGCTTTGTGACTTGGGCCTGGACTGTTCAGAACTGATACCTTGCCTGGGCCTCGTCTCCACTTCTGAATAGACCGCCTCACTTCAGTCTTCCTTCTCCCTGGCTTGGGGACCACAGAGATCAGCAGCTCAGAGCCAGCACCTAGTCATATCCTTTGAGGGAGGAAATGAGATCTCAGGGAGTTTACAGCTGTCTGTCTTCTTCACAGGGAGTCCTGGTGGTGTGATGGGTATATGTCTAACTAAAGGTTGCTGGATTTTTCATTAGCTGGTACTTCCAAACACTTCCAGTGCATTGAGGGCAGACCTGGCAGGCTGTTATGATAAAAACAATGGCCTCAAGCCTTTTATGGGGCAATTCTATTCCATGACAGGGGGGTTGTAATGAGTGAAAAATCAGCTCAACTCTGTTGAGAGTTGGACAGTAGCTAAATTGTTTGGAGGCAAAACCAAGAGTGTTAAAAGTCAAGTTAAAATTGTAGTACACCTTCCAGTTTCAGCGGGACCTCATCAAACTATTAGAGCACAGTCTCAGTCCATATAAGATCAAAAACAAGAAGGAAAAAGCTCGTCAACCTAATTCAGTTTCGGGACGTGGGACTCCATGGCATCACGAGCCGCTGCCTGGAGAACTTCCGGGAGCATCACTCTATTGGCCTAAACATCATTCTCCTGTTTTGCAGAGAGCAGGCCCCAGGAGGAAAACACTGGCTACACACCCCACGACCCCCGTAACCCAACATCTCCTCCACGCTCCTCCTTTCACCTCCACTCTCACCTCCCACCTTCTTTCTCAGCAAGTCAGAGGTGCCCAAGGTTAGCAACCATGAGTCTCTGAGGCTCTAACCCCAAGCTGCAGCTCGCTAAAGAGCCTCTGAAATCGCTGTGCAGCCCCCGGTGCTTTGAACAGACATTCTTGTTCTGCCTTTATGTTGTGAAAGCTAAAAGGCCAACTAAGTATCGACAACGAATACCCGGTAGAGGTGAGCTGGAATCTGCTCTCATGCAGTGCGCACAGGGTTTAAACAACCACATCACAGCCGTGGTCCTAGAGTCCTCGTCCTGGCTCTGCTCTTTCCTATAGGAGGGTATGGCTGCTGGATGGATTTCACGACTTCCTTCAACAGCCACTAACAGCTTTGGAGACCCTGTGGACCATTCTATTCTGGTGGACAATCATGAGTCGGAATTCACTTGCCCAGCTGTGGTGTTTACTATTACTACTATTATTATTAATTATTATTACATCATCAGCTGGAAAAGGTTCCTGCCCTGTCACTTGGTAATTCCACTTCCAGGAGTCCATCATAAGAAAATACCTAGAGGTGAGTCACAGTATCCTGGGAAGCTCTGGGGCCACCCCAGCACATCCATTATGACAGTGAGGCCATTATTGCATCATAACCCATGAGCCTCAAGACTCTCATCGCCCTAGAATTGGGGTGATCCGTTTCTGAGCCTCCAGCGGGTTTTCAGAGGCTGTAAATCTCACAGGAAAAGATGCCCCTTCTTTCTCCTTCAGAGGAGATGGTGGGTTCGAACCCGGCGCGCAGTGCTCCTTTGGGTTGGCAGCACACCCCCTACCCACCCCGCCAGTTTATTACGTGAATGATTGGGAACTGGTTCATCATGCTGTGCTGAAATGAGCCAAAACGTAGACGTGGAACGTGTGTGCCCCGATAGACTGAATTCTGCGCGTGGTGGGGCTATGGTTTCCCCACTCCCTTGTGGGATTTTCCTGCCTTATTCACTAATTTTATGATCAGACACAAAAGATGAATCGTTGATATTTTTGGTCTGTTTGCTGAGTTTGGGTTTGCCGTTGGGGAAGAGAAGCTCCTCCGCGGAGCCTGGGCGTCAGGGAGGAAGGTGCCTGGGCTGTGCGCCCTCCGCCAGGATGGCCGGTGGCGAGGAAGCGGCTGGACAGGGCTTTCGATGTGGGTGTGGGTGCCGGTGGACCACAGGGAGCCACTGGACGGGAGGGTCGAGGTGGGGAAAAGCCAACGAGTTACAGGTTTGCGGCCGAACTGTGGAGAGCAGTTCCAGACACACAGAGTTCCACGTGCCCCCCAAAGTTCCACAGCACCATCGGTCCTCGGTCCTGGGGTGTGGAGAGGGCGTGGGAAGAGCCTCTTCCTGGCCAGCCTCACTCATGTCTGAGAAGCCGAGGAAGAGAGACTCTTTGAAGGTCATCTGGGGGGACACTGGCTCAAGGTAGGCCAGGTGGGAAACCGCGGGTGGGGGGGCATCTGCAGGCTGTGCTGCGATGGGGAGCGGCAGGCCCTGGGCACCGATTGGGACATCCTTCTGCCGCCTCCAGCCAGCCCCATTCCCTACAAACAAG
>NW_006399761.1:1684449-1695483 GCF_000299155.1 Elephantulus edwardii
CTGTCCCAGGCCCCGCGCACACGCAGACACACACACACACACACACACACACACACACACATCCTCCCTGCGTCTTTTCTAGCCTGGATATTGAGTCTGACCAAAGGGTGCCGGAGAACTACTTTGAGTTATTCGCTGCCGCGGTGGGTAATGTGGACTGGCTGCGGCTCTGTCTGGATCAGAACATGGGGGACATCTCGGAGGACAGCAAGGTAAGGGGAGCACTGCAGAGTGAGAGCAAGGACTAGAGCCCCCCTATCCGGCGAAGCACCGCACAGGCCCCCCTAAAAGGGATGAGCAGCCTCGGAGACGGCCTCGCTGTTGTTAGGAACCGTCCTGACGACTCTGAGTAACAGATCTGAACCCTGCCATGTCCTGCACCAGCCTCATCTCTGATATGCTCCAGCCCAGTTCCAGTCATGTGTCAGTCCATCCTGTTGAAGATCTTCCTCTCTCGTGCTGACCCTCCCCCTTTCCCAGCGTGCTGTCCTGATCCAAGGACGGGTCCCTCCTCACATGTCCAAATAATGTGAGTTGAAGCCCCGCCATCCTTGCCTGTGAGCCAAGGAGCACCCTGGCTGCATCTTCTCCAAGACAGGCTTGTTCTTTTGGCAGTCCATGGGATATTCGGGGTCTCTTCTCCAACACCACAATTCAAAGGCATCAATTCTTCTTCTGGCATCCTTACCCATTATCCAAATTTCTAAAGCATAGTACGTAACCGAAAAGACCGTGGCTTGAATCAAATGTATGTTAGTCTTTAAACGGACAACACTGTTCCTTAGCACCTTGGAGAGGTCTTTGGCAGTAGATTTTCCTAATGCAACGTGTCTTGTGATACTCCTTATTCACCTTCCAGCCAGGAAGAGACACTTGCCATAGAGACTAGGAGCGCCCTGCTGTCTAAGGAGTGAAACTGCCAACCCAAAGGCAGGCAGTTCGAATCCACCAGCTGCTCCAGAGAAGAAAGATGGACAATCACCTCCCATGCAATTTAGAGCCTCTGAAAACCCTCTGGAGGGTCAGCTAGACATTGGTTCCAACTCGACAGCCATGAGTTTTGAGGGTTTTGTGTAGCCCTGGACCCCAATTCCTTCTTAGTCTCCCTGTTCTTTTCTGGCTCTCACAGGGCTTTACTGCCGTCCACTATGCTGCCCAGCAGGGCAAGCTTGCATGCCTGAAGGTCTTGGTGGAGGAGTATAAGTTTTCTGTGAACCGGCCGACCAACAAGGGCCACACTCCACTGCATCTCGCTATCCACAAGGACAACAGAGCCATGGTCCTCCCCTGCATCCACTATCTGATCAAGAAGAAGGCGGCCGTCAATGCGTGAGTCCAGTGCACCCAGTGTGCCGCCTGCAGATCAGAGCCCCGCCCTGGGCAAAGCCAGGCAGGATGGGCAGAAGGGCTCTGGGGCAACAAGGACTGTGTCCCATGTTGAGAAGTCAAGACACCCCCACAGCATCCAGGGTGCAGCCTGTGGGCTGGCAGATTGGAGCCCTCCCCAGGCAGTCAGGCAGGGTGGCTGTGGGGTGACAAGGACCGTGTCTCCCCACGGAACAGTCAGGACACCCTCATGGCACAGCTGGGCTTTAGAAGACAAAGCTGGCTCACATCTCAGCTCTGTCACAAGCAGGCAAACAGCAGGACGCTGGGCAGGGCTCTCTTAAGTCTCATTACGTGGTCCCCAAATTTACCTGGACTTTGGAATCGCCTGTGGAAACACCACAGCCTGTGTTCCAACCCAAGTGCTGTGATATAACCAGCTGGGGATGTGATGAGATTCTCTCATTATTTTTAAACTATTTCTTGGGATCTGAGTGAAAAGTTTACACAGCAGATTGGTTTTGCAGTCACACATACTCCTGTTTATTCCCCACCGAGGAGCGGCATCTTCCCACTTCCTCCCTATCTTTCCCCTTTCCATTTGCCCTTCTTTCCTGACTCCATAGCTTTCTCTCTGTACCAGTGCAGCCCTTTGGGTCTTGCATGGTTGGTTACCCCAAGGAGCCCATTTCCTTCTGCTACTGAGCACCTATGGACCTGTCCATTGTCTGGCTGAAAGCTGAGTCACGGGGAAGGACTTAAGAGTCTGACTCTGGGAGTCTTAAAAGAAACCAGGTATTTCTAATCAGCAGTCAAGCGTGGAGACCATTAAGTCAGCTTCTTCAACTGCAATGGGGAGGCAGTGATATCTATTTGGGGACTACTGTGATGAGTGAGAAATGCACAGAAAGTACCTGGCCTTCATGCAAAGGACGTAGGGAGCACGCACGATGTGCTCAGCACTATTTCAGAAGAATAGCCAACACTGGAAACAGTCCCTACCCTCGTGAAGCCGACATCCTAGAGCTGTGGGTAGCAAATGAGCAAACTGACAAATGAATAAAATAACAGCAGACTTTGTAAGTGGCTCTGAAGGCTCTCCTCCCAGCAGTTCTTAACGATCACAGGCCTCCCCTAACCTCTCGCCATTCGACTTTTCATTTAGTTCATTCCCCTCAAGTAGTTGAGGATATGGAGCAGCAGCGCGGTCCGGGCCCCCACGGGCTGCAGCAGAGCAGAGCTAGGAGCAGGCTGCCCACCCATCTGACAGGTGCTGCCTCCTGTCCTTCCTTTCCACCCTCCCCCACCCCACCCCGGCTACAGCCAAGCACAGGACGGCTGCACCCCCTTGCACGTGGCAGCCCGGGAGGGCCTGATGAGCTGCCTGAAGGTTCTGGTGGAGAACGGGGCCAATGTCCATGCCCAAGACATCAAGGGCTGCAAACCTGTGGACCTTTGCAAGATATGGAACCACCGCGCCTGTGCCCGGTGAGGGTGTTAGAGCTGCCCACTGCCTGCCACCTCCTCCTCTCCTTGTCCAAGGCTGAACCCTTGAAACAGTCTGAGAATCCTGATGGCCTGCTTGTCCCACACGAGGCCTCACCCCGTTAGGTGTAGGACTGGCCTCATTCACTGTCCTGGCCTGTTGGCTCTTCAGCAGAGGGGGGATGAGACTACCAGATACCTTCCCCTTTGACCCTGAAGAAAGTACAGTTACCCAGAGGGCCCAGGCAGGAAAACGGGGTCACTGCTGGCCTCATCTTTCACAGACACCCCCACTCCTGGCACACAGCACTGAGCTGCCTTCAGAGCCTCACTGAAGCTCAGTCGTTGTGAATGACATGCCCCCACTCTGACACCAGGTTCCTGAAGGACGCTATGTGGAGACAGGATAAGGAGGACCAGGCCTGTGAGATGAGGTGCCTGAAGAGGCTCAAGGGCAGGCTGGTCCTCCTGGAGCAGCGTTACCTCGCACAGTGTCAGGTGAGGTGAGGCCGGCAGGGCCCAGCCATCACTGCGAGCCAGGCAGGTGAGCAGAGGGAGCGGGACCCACACAGCATGGTTCAGAGAGGCCTTTGACGCACTCCCTCCCAGAAAGAGCCCCTTGCCCCCCAGGACTTGGGCGGAAGTTCAACTATCAAAACATTCCATTAGGGGAAATGCCTTGTGTCTAAACTCCAACTCCACCCAGTCTGAGTTGCCTGTACCAGTTGTCAGTGAGAGTCCAGCTCAAACTCTCTTGGAGGGTCCCATTCCCCCTACAGGAGACCTCAGAGAAAAGCCCGAAACCCAGGGCTACCTTTCCAGGACTTCTCTCCTGGTCAAACAGAAGATCCAGCCTTCTGGCACACAATGCACCCCAAGGCTCCCCAAAGAGACAGCAAGTGTTTTCCATACACTAAGAGCTCACAGTCTTGTAGGGAAATCCAGCCATATCTCCCGAGCGGAAGGAGCCCAGGAGCGGGGTGCAGGAGGATGATGTTCAAGGGGAATCTCTGAAGGTGGGTGGCAGCTTGTGAGTGCCTGTAGGAAGGCACCAGGATACATGGTGGTGCACAGGACAGTGACTGTAGGAGGCCCCAGATCATGAAGGACCCTGGTGGGAAAGGAGAGGGGAGTAACCAGAAGATTTCACTGTTGTATGGTGCCACTGAGTTGAGTATGACTCACAGCGACCCAATGAACAGAACCCCGTCCTATCCAGTGCCACCCTCGTCATCTCTAACACACCCGCACCAGCCGCGGTGCAGTCATTGTGTCAGTCCATCCCGCTGAGAGTCTTCCTCTGTTTTCCTGACACTCCATCTTTCCTAGCATGATGTCTTTTTCCAAGAAACAACTCCTAGTAACATACCCAAAGTATGTGAGACAAAGCTTCGCCATCTTCGCTTACAAGGAGCCCTCTGGTTACACCTTTTCTAAGACATACCTGTCTGTTCTTTTGGCATCTACAGGATACACAGTACTCTTCTCAACAGTACAGCTCAAAGGCTTCTTCAATGTCATCCTCACTCATTGGCAAGACCATGGCCCAAATCAGGAGCACTTTGGTCTTTTAACTGACATTGCTGGCTCTCAGTAACCTTAAGAGGTCTTTGACAGCAGACTTTATCAATATAGACATCTTTTGATTTCTTGAATGTTGGTCTTAAGAGTGTTGGTTGTGGATCTAAGTAAGATGAGGTCATTGACAATTTCAATCTTTTCTCCCTCTATCATGATGGAGTGGCATCCACTTCCTACACCAGATGCCTCCGGAAACTCTACGAACTTTGAGAAATGTCGATGGTTGTAGAGGGCTTCGACCTTTTGTTCACACGGTCACAGTGAGTTATGCTTGACTCGAAGGCAATCAACAAAAACAACAACATCATGTTACTTCCTAACCCAGTGGTGAGGATATGTTTCTTCTTGATGTTGAGATATAATCCCTATTGAAGGATGTAATCTTCTGATCTTCTCCAGCAAATGTTTCAAGTCCTCTTCACTTTCAGCAAACAAGGTTATGTCATTTGCATAACACAAGTTATTGATGAGTCTTCTTCCTATCCTGATGCCACACTGTTCTTCATAGAGTCCAGATTCTCAGTGATTTGCTCCGCATACACTCTACAAGGAGAAATGTGGCATCAGGATTGGAGGAAGACTCATCAACAATCTGTGTTATGCAGATGATACAATACTGCTTGTTAAAACTGAGGAAGACCCGAAGTGCTTGCTGCAGAAGGTCAAGGACTGCAGCTTTCAATATGGATTGAAGCTCAATATCAAGAAAACAAAGATTCTCACCACTGGGCTGGTTGGCAGCATAATGATAGATGATGGAAAGATTGAGACTGTTATCAGCTTTAGTTTGCTTGGCTCTAAAATCAACACTCTTGGCACCAGCAGCCAGGAAATTAAGATGAATTGCATTGGGGAAGTCTGCTGTCAGAGACCTCTCCAAAGTACTGAAGAGCAACAATATCAGTCTTGAGACTAAGGTACGCCTGATACAGGCCATAGTCTTTGCAATCACTTGCTATGCATCAGAGAGCTGGACAATGAGTAGGGACGATGGAAGGAGAACTGATGATGCCTTTGAATTGTGGTGCTGGAAAAGAGTTTTTAATATACCATGGAGTGCTAAGAGAACAAACAGGTTCATCCTAGAGAGGGTGAAGCCAGGCTTCTCCTTAGAGGCAAGGATTCTGAAGTGCCATCTGACATACTTTGGACATGGTGCAACGAGGGACCAGTCCTTGGAAAGGGATGTCATTCTTGGTAGGGTGGAGGGAAAGAGCAGGAGAGGAAGACTCTCTATGAAGTGGACTGATTCAGTGACTGGGGAAATGGGAGTAGGTGTGTCAGAGACAATGAGATTGGCATAGGATAGAGCAGTGCTTAGGGCTAGTGTACATAGGGGTCACTATGAGTTGCAAGCAACTTGAAGGCATATAACAACAACAACAACAGCAACAGTATGGAAAAAGGATATAGCCCTACTGCACACCTTTCTTGATTGTAAACCAGGCAGCATTTCCTTGCTCTGGTCAGACAACAGCTTCTTGGTCTAGGTCTAGGTTTAATATGAGCATGATTACCTGTCCTGGGATCCCCACTCTTCTCAGTCTTAGCCATAGGTTGTTGCAACCCATAGTCAAATGCTTTTGCCTAGTCACTAAAACACAAATGGATATTCTTCTGTTATGCTCAGCTTTCATTCATCTGACATCAGTAATGATATGGCTTGGTGCTACAGCCTCTTCTAAACTCAGCTTGAACTTTTGGCAGTTCTCTCTTAAAGGGCAGTTCTAGCCATTTTCAGAGAATCTCCAGCAATCTTTAGCTCGCATGTGATATTAAAGACATTGTTAGGTAATTCCCTCATTCTGTTAGCTCGCCTTTCTTGGGAATGGGAACAAATAGGGATTTAAGCAGGTATAATTACACGGGACACAAGACACAGCTCAGCAGGAAGGTGCTAAGGTCACAAGTGGGGCCTAGAGGTCAGAAGGATTTCAAAACAGACCAACCCAAATCCCCAAAGCCAGTGGCAAGTTGATTCTAACTTGGGAGGCCCATCAGGTTCCCAAAGGTGGGGCTCTTTATGGGAGGGAGAGCACCTCCTCTCCTCCTACAGAGTAGTGGTGGGTTCAAACCAGCCCAACGCTTACCCCATCACACCACCAGGCACGTTTGGCAGTACTGTAGGCTTGGGGAAACCTGACACCCCAGCTCTGTTCCAGCTCCCCCTTCATTTTCCCAGCCCTATGCACCTGCCTGTCACGTCACACATCTGTTCCTGGGGCCCTCACTCCCCCAGAAGCCTCTTGCTGATCTCCTCTCGGCTCTCACCTCCCTGAGCAAATGTCATATGCTGACAAACTTAGTTTTCAAGCAAGGCTGATGGAATTATTATAAGTAGCTTAACCTAATTAGGGCCTACCTCCAGAGCCGGGTCAATTTCCAAAGCACCTGAGACAGGCTGGAGAGAGTAGAGACACAGGTTGGGGGGAGGGGGGTTCTGAAACAAGGAGTTAAAGGTTTACTCCATGGAAGGCAAAGGCAAAGAGTTCACGTGAGTGGACCAAGCTAGGGAGGCCCGCCCGGTGTCAGCCCCACCCCGCCCGGTGCCCGCCACATTGACTTCCCAAGGCCCTAAACAGAGGAGCTCCATCCAGTCTCCAGCACTCCACACCTCCCAGCATTCTTCTTCCAAGGATCAGGATGCAGCTTACTTTCAAATGGGGCTCTCCGAGGGCAGGCTGTGTTCGGTGGTGGTGTGTTCCATCCTCCCCATGAGAATGGACGTCCCCGAGGGTAGCCTCTGCTAGGGTAGAAGCTGTATCTCCCCATCAACCCAGAGGCAAAGATTGTCCCCCATCAGAGCTGAGGTTCCCATGAGGCAGGTGCTTCACCCATCAGATTTCTCCAAGACAAAGACTGCCACAGCTAGAGGCTCTCCACACCACCATGTGCCGTGACCCCAAACCCTGCAACAGCCCTGCCCCAGAGCCCCTCTCCAGCCCAGAGGCACTCCCCAACCACCATGTGCCCTGTCCTCAAGTCCTCTAATGGCCCTGGGGTGCTCCCTGACCACCGTATACCCTTCCTTGCAGAAAGAGTGCAGAGCGCTGAATGAAGCTCACTTCAAGAAGTGGCTCCACTCCAAGCAGCTGCTGGCCCACACCACACAGGAGCCAGTCACAGCACCCATGGCCCCTACCCTCACAAAGACCCCAGAGAGCCTGGGCCTGCAGCCTTCCAAGAGAGACCTGCCTTTCCTGAGGTCCTGCCTGCGGCACAAGCCCACCTTGCAGCCCCGGGTAAACCAACCACCCAGGACCAGGCTGGCCAAGCTATGGGACCACAGCACTACGCTGGCCCGAGCCCCTGCCACCCAGACTGGCTATCCAAGGGGCATCCGCCCGAGGGTGCAGCTAGACCCCACAGAGGAGCATGACTTGAGTCACTTTGTGAAGGTGTACTCTGACGGGCATGGAGGTGCCCGGCTGTACACAGTTACGGGCCAGGAGGTGTGGCCCGTGCCCCTGCTGCCCCTCGAGGTGGTGGCCCATGCCCTGCACCCCTCACGGCAGCCATGCAGGATGAAGGTGCCCGAGGGCTTCAAGCCCAGGGTTCTGAGCGGTGTGCCCCAGAAGCGCCCAGACACCGGCACCTTCTGGACGGACACCTTAGCCATGACCCTCCGGGAGACCTTTGACAACGCCTTCCTGACGGCTGTGTGCACCCACCGAGGCCTCCCGGGCCTGCCTGCCCCGAGATCCTCTTCATAAAGTTATCCTGGATAGTGTCTGGTTCTGAGGTGCCTGTGGGGGGAGCTGCGTGTGTAACAGTCCATGCTTCAGATAGGGTGCACACAGGCCCCTCATTCTCAAGGTAAGGGCACGTGCAACATCTTCCATCAACCGGCTAGATCCCAGGGTTCAAAGTGGGGGCTGCTCATTGTCTGGGGTCTCATCATGGTAAAAACACCCTCAGAGACACCTGGGGCCTTGATCACATCCGGCTTCGGCATCACATCTCTAGGCCCAGAATGGGCCAGAGAACCAATCGTCAGTCGTCCTGGCCTAGTGGAGGTGGCCGCGTCCTTGCCCAGTTGTCACGGAGCTCTCTGCTGGTGAGGGGAGCACAGATGTGGGGGCAGCAACTTGAAAGCATTTGTGCCCCCTCCAAGCATTCCCAGATTCCCCCAGCTGTCCCCTGAATGCACTGCTGCCACTCATTCATTAGACAAACATTTATTGAGTGCTTTCTGTGTGCCAGGCGGCCAGCTGGGCACGGTTAATACAAACACGGAGGGACAGGCCCTGCCCTCAGAGAGCGTACAGTCTAGTGGAGACAGACTAGCCAGCAGGCAGGGAAGGCCATCCAGGGAAGGTGGGGAGGGGCAGGGAGGGCAACGCAGGGCTGCTCAAAGGAAGTGGAATCTGAGCTGCAAAGTCACCCAGGTCCGTGCAGTTAAAGGGACTTGGAGCGGCAAGAGAGCACACGCCTGGCATCTCTGGATCTGGGGGGCTGGTGCCCAGAGCGCGAGGAGTGACAAAGCCAGGGTGGTGAGCTGGTGCCACCAGCCATGAGAAGGGGTCTGAAGTTTGTCCTGAGGGCAGTGGGTGCCATAGGGCATTTAAAGGAGTGACCTGATGACCAATGCACTGAAGAAGGTCGGAGAACCAGCGAGTTGCTAAAATAAACCCAGGTCAAAGCTGATGGTGCTGGGAGCAGCTCCACTCAGCAGACGCTAGTTAGCAAGGCAGAACTGACAGCTTCTAGAAACTAGATGTGAGGGTAGAAAGAGGAAGCGGGTGGGTGGCAGGCTCTGGTCCAGCTCTGAGTGATCCTGGGGCCGGGATCAATACCCAAAGAAGCAGGCTTAGGAGGGCAACAAACGCCACGTGGGCCCTGACCCGGAATTGTCTGTGCGTCCAGTACAGGGTGAGAGAGGCGGGACGCAGGGGTCAACTGGGCACTCCTTGAACCATCAACATGGATGGGCTCCCTGTGTCAAGACAGAACCCTGAGAAGCCCCACTGCACATGGTGAGACACCTGCACTGGAGACTGAGAACAGAGAGGTAGGAGGAAGACCAGCCGAGAACAAGAGCGGGGCCATAGGCTAGGGAGGGGTGAGCCCAGGAGGATGTGGTCAGCCGCCAGCTTTAGCACTGGCTGGCACTGGCTGCCCAAGAGGGCTCTGGCCGCCCAAGAGGGCACAGGCCATGGAGCAAGCAGGAGGTGGCAGAACTGCACTGTCCAGGTGAGGGACAAAGAAGTGGACAGCAGAGATGAGCTGCGTGCCTGCCAGAGATATAACATGGACCTCCAGTATTCTCTGCCTTGTCTGCACAGAAGGGGTTCTGGTGAGTCAACCTCACCAACGGATGAAGACCAGAATCTGCTACTCCTCCCAGGAAAAGGAGACATCCACTCTTAGGAGAATGGAGAAGCCAGCAGGGAGGGTGGGAAGGGCTGAGGCATGATGGGAAGATCTTCCCGGTGGCCTCAAGGTGCTCCTGTGTCTGAGGTATAGGACACAGCCGGTAATGGCTCTCATGGGGTCCTGGTTCCAACGTGTACTGTCGTGTCCGTCAGCAAGGCACTATGGCTGGAGTGCTGGTCTGTGCCCAGAGCTGGGCCCCTCAGAAGGCAGAGACACCCCTCCAGAGTCAAGAGCATGAGAAGAGAGAGCCAGCCCTGGTGCGCTCTGACAGGCAGTGAAGGTCCGCTCCCACCAGCCTCCTCACAGCCAGCAAGCGAGGCTGCGTGCAAGCCAAAACTCCCCCGGCTCCTCTGTGAGTGTGAGATCGGATCCAGCATGAAACCACTCCTTTTCCCCAGTGGAAGACTTTAAAGAGGATAGTGCAGATGCCTGAAAGCCTGACTCTGTCCTCAGCGGTCCCCTCTCCTGCCCGCCTGACAGCCCTGTGGCTCTGGAGAAAGCAGCGATGGAAGCTGACCAACAGCCCTAAGGAAGCTGCCTCCACTCCCCACCTGACCGGCTCAGTGCCCTGCTCTCTTCCCACCAAGGGCCACGGTGGTCCTTTAGGAAGGGCAAGACCCCGATCAAAGCAGGAGTCCTGGAGCAGAAGGGCAGAAGTCAGCAGGAAGAGAGGCATATAAATTTTGCAGATATTAAGGCAAACAGTGCCACCTAGGATCTTTATTCAAATGGGGTTTATCACTTGGACAGAAATCACAGGTGAACAGCACAGGATTCCTCTTGGAAGTGCCAACACGGCCCCTCCCCACAGCCATCTGTCCAAAGTCCCTGTCACTGTCTGCTCTCCAGCTCCCCAGCCCTATGCTGCTGGTCCCCCACAGCCAGAACCCCTGACCCAGCACAGGAAGGTGAGGGGATGGCCTCGGGCCACGCCATGTCCCACAGCTGAGCAACCCTGGCTTCCGGGCCAGCCGGCTCTCCCTTCCACCTCGGGGCTGAGCTAGGTCCCCCTGAGGGTGGGGACTGGAGCTTCCCAGAGTCAAGGGGCGAAGGGCCAGGGTGAGGGCGAGGCTGTCCAGGCTCACAGCCCTGACCCGGCGCAGAGGCCAGGGCACCAGTCCCTCCTGATCCTGCCCTGCAGCCCTCCCCAGGGGCTCAGTAGATCTTCTGCCGGCTGGGGAGAATGGCCTCTTTGATGAAGGAGAAGACAACCAGGATCCCTAAGCGTTTGCCCCGCTTGCCTTTGGTGAAGTAATTGGAGACCAC
>NW_006399761.1:1696063-1709812 GCF_000299155.1 Elephantulus edwardii
CTCCTGGCTGTACGGTGGAAGGCAGGATGTTCTCGCCAGCCGACAGTGACACAAAAAACGCGAATGGGATTATCCACAGACAGAATGTAAAATAGGCCAGGACCTGGCAACGAGAGAGACTGAGGAGAGGCCGCCACGGGAGGCTGACAGGCTGCTTCCGGTGCAGTGGCCAAGTCTCAAACCGGTCAGAGCACGTGGCAGGCCCCACATCTGGCCGCAGAGGGGCCCGGGGCCAGGAGGCAGGGATCAGGACACCCTCGACATGAGACTTCAGCAGACAGATGGAAGCTGAGATGGCCAAGTGAGACCACTGCCCTTAAGTCTGGGTGATGAGGACAACTCTGAACTGAAGGAGGGATACAGAGAGCAGAGCCATGACCGACCCATGTCCCCAAGGCAATGACCCCGCTCTTCTCAGAGAGACCGGAAGCAGCAGGCCATGGAGAAAACCTCACCAGGTCACCGGGAGGAGCTCAGGTCGGAAGGCCACCCCTGCCCTGTGAGGCCCCCTCAGTACCCTTCCATGCAGCAGGACATTAGGAGGGGACCCAGAGGACCCCCCCGGAGGAGAGTATACCCTCCCCGCCTCCTGTGCTTCAACCACCCTGCTTTCTAGAATCATCTATGCTCTCATCAATCATGTAATTCCTGAACAGACACAGATTTTAAATGTCACTGAAATTCAGAGTAAACTGTGCACACCCTCTAATACACCTCATCTTGCCTCATCTTGCTGAAAATGGTTTGATTTCCTGAACACTTCTTACCTCTGAAAAAGGGTAATACTGTTCTGCGAAAAACTGAAATGCAAGGTAATGATTCACCACCACCAGCCCTGTGAAGAGAAGGGAGGCGCTCATGTTGGGGAACACCATGAAGCTGCACTCTGACCCTCTGGAAGGGGGAACGGGCAGTCCCCAGGCTCGGGCCTGACTTTACACCCAACTCTCGGGGTGACGCTGGGCTGAGCACACCACCCTCCAGAGGGCAAGCCCATCAGTCTAGGTGGCCACCACAGTGGACACTTGGGGGGGACATGAGAAGTAAGAAAACGCTTGAAATGTTGTAAAACTGAGACCCTAGTGTTCCACAATCTAAGCATCGAGGTGATTAACCGGGTTTCGGTGATGCATGAGCAACTCCATGCAGTGGGAGAGGGACCGAGGGGTGGGGGTCAGGGCCCCCAGCAGAGTCACTGCAAACCTGGCAGCAGAGGTGCCCAGCCTCAGTGAGAAGGACACTCTGGACTCTTGGGGTTCCTCAGAAGTCTGAGGGAGGTGCCCCTCCACCCTCTGCCCCAGGGAAAGGTGCCCTAATCTGGCCTGTCCTGGACACCCAGCAAGTTGCAGTGCAGATGCATGGCGGGGTGCCTGGGGAGACTGGCCGCTCAGCCACAGCTGACACCATGTGTCCCTGTGGTGAGGGGAGGGCGGGCACCAGAAGAGGTTGACCCTCGCCACCTGCACACGGCTGGCACGCCTCCCAGCACCTGCCACACCTCTCCTTTTCCCTCTCCTGTTCGAGGCAAAACCAGGTCCCTGCCATGCCTAGCAGCTCTGTAGGGGCAAGTGATACTGGGAGACAGGAGAGTGCCTGCTCCCCACACACCTTTCTGGGGAGACTCGGAAGGGAGCCCATCGGAGCTGGTGGGTAAAGCAGAAGAGCCACTTCCTCACGGGGTCCAAAAGAGACCCCCACAAACCCCAGCTGACTGTACCTGTTATGTAGACAAGACTCTCTTCCTAGTATCTCCACAGACAGAAGTAGCGCCAAAACCCACCGACTCCATCAGATACCCTGACCAGAGGCCAAGATGAGCAGTAACGATTAACAGGAAGAACGAGAGCTGTCCAGAACCTTTTCTACAAATGTTTACAAAATCTACAAACATCTGACAGCATCTCTGAACAGAGGAAGAAGCGAAGGCTCAGTGAGAGAAGGGACTCGCCAGGGTCAGAACGTGGTCGCAGGATAGGACAAAAGCTGGTGTTCCCTCACCCTCAGCCAGCTGGAGCCAATGAGCCAAGGGCCGGAACAGTCCAGGCCGAGGGGCAGTGGAAGCAAAGCTGGCTTCCAGGTCGGCGTCTGAGGGGACTCCAGTGTCAACCACAGCTTCGGGCCAGGGGACAACCACCTGCCAGCCAGGGAAGGTCCTGGCTTTTTCTGGTCACGTGGCTTCTCCGAGGCTATAGCTGCTGGGTGTGGGGGTCCTGCTCCCATCAACCTACGACGTCCTCTCCATTCTTGGACTCTTCTTCAAACGTAAGTCCCAAGAGAGGTCCCCTGCTTGACCTATCTCACTGCAAACCCTCGCTACTAGCACCAAAGTGGGTTACAGGCTCCTTGTGTGAGAGGACTGCCCAGCCTCCCTGTCAGCCTGGCCCCTCCGAGGAACCCTGTGCCGGCCTCCTCTCTCCGACCCCTCTTCAGTATCCAGGACTGAGCCAGGCAAGGCCAGCCACCTGAGCTGCCTCCCCTACCCTGTCCTCTCTCACCGCACGACAAGATGAAGTTCGGCGAGGTCAGCATGATGAACGGGAAGGTCTGAAGGAGGCCGAAGTAGACGAGGTTGGTGAAGAGCCCCATGCCGATCATGAAGGTGGGGAAACGTTCAAAGACGTAGAGGCCAACCAGCACAGCTGTGGAGAACTGCAACAGACAGACGTGCACAGATCAGGAAGCCTCGTTCAAGGCTGCCCGCCTGGATCCAGCACCCTCTACTCTTGTTCAGAGTCGCAAGTCTGATTCCTTAACTAGACTCTGAGCTCCCAATATGCAGTCTCTTTTAATGCTTTTTCTCAAAGTTTCTAACAATTTTTTATATCTTTTATATATATATATTTTTTTTTATTTTATCATTATTTTGTGTGTGTGTGTCTGTGTACCGTCAGATCAGATCTGACAGGTACAGGAGGAAATTGTCCCTCCTTTCCCAGCAGAGCATCTGGTGGATTCGAACCATGCGCCTCTGGGATTGCAATTGCAGCTTCTTGCCACTAGGCCAACCAGAGCTCCCCAAAATTTCTAACAATTTACAGTAAGAAAAACATTTTATAGTGCGACCCCAACACAAATGACAAAAGCTTAAATTGCAATCCTAGTTTTTTCGAAGGGAGCTCCAGCGGCCTAGTGCTAAGGAGCTGCACTGCCCACCCAAAGGCCCATGGTTCGTATCCACCAGCGACTCTGTGGGATAAAGATGGGCAATCTCCTCTGTGAGATTTACCGCCTCCGAAAACCTGTGGGAGGGTCAGTTATGATGAGCTAGTTCTGACCAGATGCCACATGAAAACAATCTTCTAACTTTTCTAAAGACCACCGATAACCTTCTGAATCGATTCCACAGCTCCATAATCAGTCCTAGCCATGGTCTGAAGACTGTTTTGATGATACAGTTAAGAGTTGTCATGGTTTCTGGTGGCCTAGTGGCAAGGAGCTGCAAATATAATCCCAGAGGTGCACGGTTCGAATCCACCAGATCCTCTGCCAGGGAAGGAGGGACAATCTCCTCCTGTACCTATCAGATGTGATTTGACAGTACACTCACATACACACACAAAAAAAAAAAGAAAAAAAGAAAAAAAAAAGAGTTGTCATGGCTTAATAATTAAATGAAGCTCTAATTCTCATACCAACATCAACCAACTGGGCTTCTGAACCCACAGCTGCGTGCTGAGGTCTTGTGTCCCGTACTAACTCCCAAGCCCAGGCCATGCCCCAAGTGGAAGAGGCTGCTGTCACCACGTGAAGGGGCCTGGAGTCCCCCTGCCCACTCCCCACCATGCAGCCCTGCAGCTGGTGGAGGGCCACCTGCCAGGCCTCACCCCTGCAGCTTTGCCAGCAGGGACAGAGACTTTGTCTTCAGAAAGTGAAACTTCCCGTGGGAGGGAGGGAAGGCTGGGCCACAGCCAGGGAATCTCCCCTCGGGACAAGTCATTTAATCCGTGCACAATGACAGTGATTAACAAGCACTCCAAACCACCCTTAAAGATCCTTTCAGAGCAAAAATGTGGGCGCAGGGCAAGGAGCTAGAGTAGAAGAAAAGGCAAAGCCAAGGGCCTGTCAATGCAGAGCGGAGGCTCAGCTGCTATCTCGTCTGCAGGGAAGGGATGTCTCCTGGAGGAGGAGGCCAGGGGCCAGCTGGCCCCAGGACAGACACTGAGGCAGGATCCAGGCCAGGGAGCGGAGAGTGGTACCCACGCCGCACTTTCTCCACTTCCTCCTTTTCAGGCTGGAAAGCGAGCAGGAAGAGTCGCCACTTACCCAGATCATGTATTTAATGATCCTGCTGGTGGCCATTGTGTATTCTTCAATCAGTTCAGCCAGGTAATAGAGGCCGGCCGCTGGGAAGGAGGAGGGAAGGGTAAGCAGGGAGGACGTTAGCGGGGACCAGCCCGGTGGGCTCCCTCTCTGCTGCAGGGTCATCAGCCTTGTGTTATGATCTGGGGGTGGTCAGGGAGGATCCGGGCGCTGCCCTTTCCTTCCGAATCCGGAGAAGTAAAACTTTTATCAACGCAAAGACAGTGAGATTTCCCAAGAAGGAACCGGGGGCGTGTATGTGACAACACCGCCTTCACCCGTGGCCCGGAAAGTGGCATGTCACTCCGTGTGAATTATCTGTTGGGCACCGAGGACTGGCCGGGGCGCACAAGGCTGACCAGGTCCCGTCGCTCATCCCACTGGGGAGGGGACCAGGGAAGTGGTGCCGGCCCGAGAAATGCTGCTTTCAGGGGGGATCGGGGACCGCAAACCCCGTAACGAGGGCTCCCAGGGTGGGGACGAGCCAGCAGGCAGATCGCACGAGCGGACGGAGCCCCGAGGGGGCAGGGGGGAGGGAAGTTTCAGGGAAAGTTAGTTTCCCGCCGCCTGTCTGGCAGCTCCGGGGTCCGCCACTCCCGGGGTCCGCCACTCCCGGACAGCACTGGCCTCCGGACACCGGGAGGGCCGGCAGGCAGGCTGGGCTGCAGGAGACCGGCGTGGGTGCAGGACCGAGCGCGACAGGGGCAGGGGGAGCCCAGGGCCATGGTCACCCAGAAGCCTATGCGATGCGACCGGTGGCCACGGTGGCCACGACAGACGGCGGGACGGGGGGAGCCGCGCGCTCTCACCGACGGCCAGCGTGATGAAGGACACCTGGATGAACAGCGACAGCCAGCTCAGCACGTACATGAACCACATGGCGCCCCCCGGCCGCCGGGACGGGCCTGCGCGCTCCCGCTCCGGCGACACGGAGCCGCTGAGACCACGTCCCCGCCCCGCGGACGGCCGAGTGGCCGCGAGCCGCCGCCGAGAGCAGCCCAGCCCGAGAGCGGGCCTCGTCAGGCACGGGACAGCGCCTCCTGCCGTCTCGGAGGGTCAACGCTCCCGACCCGCGGACCACCGAGAGCAGCCCAGCCCGAGAGCGGGCGTCAGGCGCGGGACAGCGCCTCCTGCCGTCTCGGAGGGTCAACGCTCCCGACCCGCGGACCACCGAGAGCAGCCCGGCCCGAGAGCGGGCCTCGTCAGGCGCGGGACAGCGCCTCCTGCCGTCTCGGAGGGTCAACGCTCCCGACCCGCGGACCACCGAGAGCGGGCCTTGTCAGGCGCGGGACAGCGCCTCCCGCCGGCTCGGCCCGAGTGCCGGCCTCGCCACGTGAGAGCTAGCGCCTCCTGTCGGCTCGGTGGACCAATCGCTGCCGCCCCGCGCACGCCCCCACCCGGTAGGAAGCCGCTAAAAGAGAAAGAGGGTGATCCCGAGGGCTGGGGGAGCTCAGAATGCAGCCCCTGACCCTCGATCCCACTTGCACCAGCGTGGAGTGGGGTCTAGGACCGGGGAGAGCCATCGCGGCGTCCCAGGCGCTTTGCTCCCAGGATTAGTGTTAGTGAGTGCCGGTTGTGTACTAACTGAACCACCAGCGGGTTTTCAGAAGCAGCAAATGGGAAGAGACTGTCCATCTGTCTCCTGCGGAGCGGCTGGTGGATTCGAACCGGGCTGGCAACGTAGCTCCTTACGGCTACGCCACCTGAGCTGCCAGGGAGCGCCTAACTAAATGCCATATGCCAACTATGGGCATTGATCCGATGGCGTGGATCATTTTATAGTTAGGAAGTTGGGCCCAACTTTCTACAGAAGCAACACAAGCAGGACCTGGGGCGCTAAAATCAGTCATCCTCAAGATAAGCTCTGCTGCTACGCGGGGATCTTTGAAGCATGTTCTGTATATTTGCATCTCCAGCGTCTGGACCCAAGGGCTGGGCACGCAAAATGCATGCAGTGCGTCCTGGGAGCTCCAGCGAGTGAGCCTCCAGGAGCCCCGGGCGGGGGAGGGGCGGGGAGGGGCGGGGGAGGGGCGGGGGGCGGGAAGTCCACCATCTAGTGGCCGACACGGACCTGCAGCATTTCCTCTGCCCCTTTGCGGTGTGTGGCAAGTTTGTTACCTCAAAATAATATTTTCACAACTGAAAATAAATACACAGGATTGCGAACAAAAAGCAATTATATTAAAATTCTGGTACAAAATGTTTTAACTAAATTTATAATTAGGAGGTGTGTTTACTTATTAATGCATTTGTTGTTGTTGCTGTTATGTGCCTTCGAGTTGCCTGTGACTCATAGCGACTTTATGTACAAAAGCCCTAAACCCTGGTCTATCCTGTGCCAATCTCACTGTCTCTGACACCTACCCCCATTACTCCAGCCACTGAATCAATCCATCATGGATCTTCCTCTCCTTTGCCGTCCCTCCACCCTCCCAAGCATGATGTCCCGCTCCAAGGACTGGTCCCTCTTTGCAACATGCTCAAAGTGTGTCAGACGAAGCTTCAGAATCCTTGCCTCCAAGGAGAAGCCTGGCTTCACCCTCTCCAGGATGAACCTGTTTATTCTCTTAGCAGTCTATGGTATATACAATACTCTTCTCCAACATCACAGCTCAAAGGCATCAACTCTCCTTCTATCCTCCCTTGTCATTGTCGAGCTCTCTGGTGCATAGCAAATGACTGTAAAAACTATGGCCTGTGTCAGGCGCACCTAAGTTATCAAAATCTATTGAAAAGCCCATAACTCCCTCAATACCAAAGCAGAAATGAACGTGAATGATAATTCAAGTTATCTTCAATCATAAGTTGAAACAGTCGCAGGTACTAATGCTTCTATGTGTGTGTTGCCTGCATTCACATGAAATATTACATGTCCATTAGAGGCTGGGGAAAACAGAGATGGAAGTTCATTTGGCTTCAAGTTTTCAGGCTTCGTGAGCTCTTCTTCCTGAATTCTCCCTACAGACATCCAAGGAGTCATCAGATCCTGGTCAAAAGATCACTGGGGATTTCTTTAAGGAGCAGTGGGGTTTTTTTGAAGAGCATGACCTAAGAATCAAGCACTTATTTGTGAGTCTTTTCATTCAGAATTGTAGAAGACTGAAAATTACCTTAAATGTTCACCAACAGAAAACTAAATCACACAGGAGGAGACTGTCCATCTCTCTCCAGCGGAGCAGCTGGTGGGTTCGAACCAGGTGCATTTGGGTTGGCAGTGGAGCTCCTTACCAGTAGGCCACTATTTTCAACTAAACTCACTGCTGTAGTTAGAACTGACTCATAGCTGACTCTCCAGCAGGTTTTAAGAAGCTGTAAACCACACAGGAAGAGAGTGCCCATCTTTCTCCCACAGAGCCACTTTTGAACTGTTCACGTTTGGGTTAGTAACACAACTTCTTATCCACTGGGCTACCAGAACTCCTTAAGTATGTTTTGTATCTTACAGATTACAGCAATAAAGTCTCAAGAGGACTCATCAACAACCTGAGTTATGAACATGACACAACCTTACTTGCTGAAAGTGAGGACTTGAAGCACTTGCTGCAGAAGATCAAAGACTACAGCCTTCAATGTGGATTGCATCTCAACGTCAAGAAGACAAAACTCCTCACCACTGAGCCAATAGGCAGCATCATGATAGATGGAGAAAAGACTGAAATTGTCAACAGTCTTTTTTTTTCTGATTTGCTAATTGCTTTATAACCACAACAAACCGGTACAGAGGAAGGTCCTGTACAAAACACAACAAAGGTTCAAAGATGGAGGCATTCTCTTAGCAAGGCTGAAGATTTCAGTCTCTGGTATTTGGAATTTAGGCAGCAGTCCTTGTTTTTGGATGGATCACTGGGTGTATGGGCACAGTCCATGCTTTAACCAGATTTGAACAGAAGAATGGCAACTTGGCCCAGGTAGAAGTAGATGAAGTGCTTAGTTTCATGTGTCACATAACTACCGAAGTTTCTCCCCACGATGCAGTGCCAGGTGGGGTTGTACTTCTTGTCAAACTCCTTCTTGATGTGGGCCGCGATGTCCTTCTCGATGTTGTATTTCTCCAGCGCCTGGGTCGCGCACTCCACCGAGTCCTGTTGCATCTCCTCCGACATGTCCGCATTTTTGATCACCGCCTTGCGGTCGCACATGGTTGGTTACCGCGGAGCAGGCACTCAGCCTCTGCGATGGCATTCTGGGGGAGGGGTCAGAGCGACTCAAGCCTGGACGACCTGCCGCCGCTCCCAAAGCCTTGGCGCATCTCTAAATTGTCAACAGTCTTGATCAACAACTCTTGGTAGCAGCAGTGAGAAAATCAGGAGACGTAATGCATTGGGCAAGTCTGCTGTCAGACACTTCGCCAAACTGCTGAGGAGCAATGATGTCAGTTTGAAGACTGAGGTGTTCCTGATTCGGGACATTGTCTTTTCAGTCAACTGCTAAACTTCTGAGAGCCAAACAATAAATAAGGAAAACGGAAGAATGAATGCCTCTGAGTTGCAATGTTGGAGAAGAGTAATAAGTATCCATGGACTCAAAAGAACAAGCAGTTAAGTCTAGGAGAAGGTGCAGTCACAGCGCCCCTTGGAGGCAATGATGGTGAAGCTTTATCTCTCTATACTTTGGACATGTTGCCAGGAGAGGCTATTCCTTGGAAATGGATATCATGCTTGGAAAGGTGGAAAGAAAGCTAGCAGAAGAGAGGAAGACCTACAATGAGCTGGATTACCACTGTGACTGTGGTATTGGGCTCAAGTGTGTCAAAGATAGTGAAGATGGCACAGGATAGGACATGATTCAGGTCTGTTCAAATGGTCGTTTTGGGTCATATTTGACTCAACAGCACCTAACAATAACAATAACAACAACAACAACAACAACAACAACATGGTCCCCATGGTCTACACAGCTACGGCCTGTACCTTACAGGGGCCAGGAAGGACGGGGAGGTAGGGAATGAATAGGTTCCCAGTGCTGGGGGTTGTGCAGCTGGGACAGTTCAGGTCACCCACGTGCGTTGTCCAAAGTCCAAAGCATTGGAGATGAAGCCTCACCGTCCTCATCTGTAAGGAGCACCCTGGCGTCCTTCCACCAAGACGGGTTTGTTTGTTCTCTTGGTCGTCTGTGGGATTTTCAGTACATGCTGTCAGGAGGGCTCAGGCCTTGGGTAAAGACACCATGCTGGGAAAGGTGGAAGGTCAGAGAAAGATCCTCAATGAGGTGGACTGACACAGCGGAACTATTTATCTCGAACATCTCAGGGATGGGTGAGGATGGTGCAAGACAAGGCAAGGTTCAGAGGTATTGTTCCTACAGTTGATGTGAGTTGACTGGAGGAAATATAACATGTGTGGTGGATGCTGCCCCTAGTGGCAGGTCTGGAGACGACCGGTAGTGCTCCAGCACAGAAAAGCAGGGCGGTGCCGCCTTCAAAGAGTTCTGAGGGATAACTGGGGAGGGGTCCCCCACTGCCAGTCTTAGAATGAGGACCTGATAGGCAAGCTCTAACAATATACACACCCCTAAAAAGATCAATATCACCCATTTCAAAATCACACATATCACACACACCCCTGGCTCAGCTGCCCCTGGCTGGCCCGGCTATAAACAATGGCTGTTGTGTTAGAGCCAGCACAAGCCAGCAGCTGGCTGAGAGGAGCCTAGAACCTGTGTGTCAGGGTGGTTCTTCTCCATACCCCTTCTTTCCCTGTGCAGTCTGGCCTCTCACCTCGTTCCCTCCAACACACCAGCCCCTCAGAAGGGCAGTGGTGGGGGTGATGGAAGAGGATATGTCATATGCCACCCCAACACTTACAGTGTCCCCACAGGACAGTGACCCTCCCCTCCCGAAGGTCTCTCATGTTAGGGGGCAGTTTTTCCTGAGACGGCCCGGGTGTCAGCAGATCACTGGGTGACATCCCACCTCTCATCCCTGACAGTTTGGCCAGAGTACAATTCTAGTCAGGACACTGCTGCAGCCACGTAATCGGGGTTTCCTCAGCTCCCTCCACCCCAGCAGCTCGCCCTTTGCCCCACTCCGTGGACAGCTCGCCTCCCCCTCCCTGTCACATGCCTGGTGTCTGGACTAAAGGGCTCAAAGGGCTCAGGGCATCGCCTCAGCACTGCCCAGCTAAGCTGCTGGCCAGGGAAGACTGGGCAGGGGTGGCAGGGAACAGTGTGGATGTCGGGGAGAGAGCTGGAGTCTGGGGGATGATCAGAGGAAGCAAGGAGAGGAGAGGGGACATCGTGGGACCTTAAACACACAAGATCTTGAAGATGTGTCTGTCACTGCCTCTCTCACACACAGACACAGAGAACTGTCCCTGAGCAGGGCTGTTACAGAAGCAGGCAGGAGGCAGGACCGAGCCCGGGGACCGCAGCCTGGTGGACGTCCTTTGTGGAGACAAAATCTATTAGCTGGGACAGCAGAGCACCGTTCACGCCCGCTTCTGCCATCAGCGTCATGCAGATCTTTGAAGCATGTTTTCATTCAGGCAGCCCCCTGTGGTCCCCCAGGACAGGAGGTCTTGATTAGAAGAGAAAGGACAGCTCTCCAACAAGCGTTCTCCCCTCCTCGGGGAAATCAGAAAGGGAGATGAACATATCAGAGGCTAGCTCTGGGGTCTTAGTGGGTAAGGAGCTGCTGCCAGCCCCAAAGTACACAGTTCAAATCCACCAGCTGCTCCTCTGGAGAAAGACGGGCCATCTCCTCTCATATAATTTACTGCCTTGGAAAACCCATCGGAGGGTCAACTATGGGTCAGTTCTGACTCGACGGCAAATAACCACAATGGCTTTCAGGCTTGGCAGGAACTCCACTTGAAGATGGATTTGCCGCTCATCCCATGAACCAGGCCCAGCATCCAGCCCATTCTGAACACCTTGATGACTCACTGACCTGCAACAATGATTTACTGTGAGGAAGTCTTTCCTCTTGCTGAGCAAAGGGTTTCCATTTTCTTCCTAGGGACCACCTAGGAAAACCCTGTATCCCTAATGTAATATACTTCTCTATAGCTAGCATTAGGAGGGCAAGAGAAGTCCCGCTTTTCTGACACCAAATATATGGCCCAAACGAATCCTACCTCTCAAAGTGATTCTAGATAATTCCAACTGAGTGACACATACACCACTTCTTCCCCTGCCTTTTACTCACCAGGGCCAGGCCAGATGTCACAGATCAAAGGGCATGGTTGTCCAGGCCATGGAGTCCATCAGAGATCTCTGACGCTAGCCGTAAACTCAGTGGTAAGTTCTGGGGGCAGCAGTGGCTGTCAACATCAAGTCCATCTGACTCGCAGTGACCCCACGCATACAGAGTAGAGCACTCGGGGTTCACGCTGTGACCTCTCAGAAGCTGACTACCACCCGTCTTTGGAGGCACACTTGGGGGGCTTCGGAGAGATAAACATTCAGTTCCTAGACTAACACCATCTGGATCTCTACAATTCAAGAGTTTCTCACTGTTCCTCCCCCGAGGATGCTGGCTCTGAGCTCAGAGGGTGGGCAGAGGGGAGGGTGGCAGGAACCTCTCTCCTGACCTGCTGGTTCCTTGGATTTGATGGTTCACTAGATGACCCGCAGACTGCAGCACAGTGCGACACCGTCGATACAGCAGAAGGAGATCCAGGGGGCAAGGGCTGGCGACATTCCCAGGTGGAGCGTCTGCACCTGCAGAAGGAGCTCTGCTGGCACAGTGGTTAAGTGTGTGGTAGCCATCCAAAAGGTCGACGGTTCAAACCCACCCAGGTGGGGCTCGGGCATCTGCAGTTTTTGCAGACTCTCTCTCACATACCACCCTCACCCGCCACGTCATCTGATTCCACAGGGCCATAGGACGGAAGCTACTGTCCTAGAGAGGAGAGTTGTGCAGGTCAGCAGAGTCTGGGTCCACCCTGCCCCCGTCTCATCCCCCACAGGTGGAGCCAAGGAGGTGCTGCTAGAGGGGCCTGTGGGCATGCCAGCCCCTCCCACAAGCCCCTACTTAGCAAAGGGTAACCCTAGCCCTGCTCCCCACAACCATGAAAGGTCCATCCCGCTTCCTGCACGACTTCTCCACCGCACACCCCTTCTCTCACAGCACTCTTTCCCCTCTCCTCTTTGCTGTCTCTCAGGATCCAGGGGACACTCCTCCTCCAGGAAGCCTGCGGGGTTGCCCCAGTCCTCTCTGCTGTCTCCTGCTTTCCTTCCAGGACCTCCTGTTCTCTTCCGCTGTCCGTGGGTCTACACCTGATCTGCCGTCATCACCTTAGACTTCTTTTACCTTTTGTATGTTGCTTTTTTGTATGTTGCTTACAAACTTCATATACACTGTGTTTCACACTATTCTTCATTCACATTGTGTTTCATACAATCATTCCCAAGCATTATGTTTTATCAAATTAACCACCATTGGACCTTGCCCACCATTACCCCGTCTTTTCAGGTCCCCACCAAATCTTTTCCTTTCCTTCACCCCCTTCCTCCACCCACCAAATTGTGCAACCCCATAGTTTCTCCCCTCCCCCCTCCCCTTTCTTACCCCTGTGTTCCCACCCCTTCCCTTTGGGTCACCATACATGTTTTACTAGTTATCCTTCTGTTTTATGCACTAATGGTCTTATGTCATATTTGTCCTTATGAGAC
Source organism: Elephantulus edwardii (assembly GCF_000299155.1). Lineage (NCBI taxonomy): Eukaryota > Metazoa > Chordata > Mammalia > Macroscelidea > Macroscelididae > Elephantulus > Elephantulus edwardii. The sequence goes on from NW_006399761.1 coordinate 1,708,976, forward strand.
TGAGTTAGTTCACTCAGCATAATGCTCTCCAGTCCCTCCCAAGTTCTGTAGTATTTATGACCCAGCTATTCCACTACTAGGACTATATCCCAAGGAAATGAGAACTGAGACACAAACAGAGATTTGCACACCTATGTTCATAGCAGCGTTATTCACTATTGCGAGAACATGGAAACAACTCGAATGTTCAACTACAACCGAATGGATGGAGAAACTGTGGTACATTCACACGATGGAATACTATGCAACACTTGGGAGCAACGATTTCTCTTACTTCTTAGTTATCTTTTCCCTGGCTCCTCCCCCATGCCTGTGGATCTGTGTCTGTCTGGCCCAAGGCAAGCCTGGGGGTGCAGGAGAAGCTCAGGGATCCCTGTCCTGGTTGTTGGTGCTGTCATCCCTCTTTCTCTCACCTGCATACCACAGAGAAGATTCCAGTAGGGAGCCATCCTTAGGAAATTCAGGCAGAATCCAGGTTAGAGAGGAGATCACACACCTACACATAAATCCTGGCAGCTGGCTCTGGTAAGTGGAGGAGGGGACGCATTAATCTCTTCACTTCCTCCTCCACATCCCTCCAAGTGGGCAAAGGCAGTGAGATGTGTCTGAGACTCGAGACCCAGGTCAGTAAGTGGCCGGGACCCTCACGTGGCTGGTTCAGGGGCAGCAGGCCTGGCTCCCAGAGGGAGGAGGATGCAGCGAGGTAGAAGGCAAAGCAGAGTGTGAACTTCCTCCAACAAAAAGCGACAGGGCCACATCTCCTGAGAGCGACAGGGCCACATCTCCTGAGAGCGACAGGGCCACATCTCCTGAGAGCGACAGGGCCACATCTCCTGA
>NW_006399761.1:1709912-1728630 GCF_000299155.1 Elephantulus edwardii
ACAGGGCCACATCTCCTGAGAGCGACAGGGCCACATCTCCTGAGAGCGACAGGGCCACATCTCCTGAGAGCGACAGGGCCACATCTCCTGAGAGCAACAGGGCTGCCTTGCCACCCCCATGAGCAGTCCTGACAAGAGCAGAGCAGGCAGCTTCTGCCTCCGAGCCTCAGGGCCAGTCTGGGGAACAGGCCTGTTCTGGATGGAACTGTGTCCAGGGAAAACATGTGTTGTAAATCCTGACCTCTTTGTGGGTGGTTAAAATCCCATTTGGGAAGGAGCTGTCTTTGCTATGTTAATGAGATGAGATTAGTGTAGGGAACATATGTTTCTTTTGAGAATTAAAGAGATTAAACAAATGAAAGGAGTGTGGGGAGAAGGACAAATCCCATGAAAATTGTCCAAGAGCAGGAGTTCAAAGAGACAAGGTCCTTCCTTCGGTGTCCACAGAGAGAGGAAGCCTTCACCTGGAGCCAGTGTCCTGGATTTGAACTTCTGGCCTCAGGTGTCAGTACAAAGACCAAGTCATGGTATTTTAATTGCTTGTTATGCATCTGAAAGTAGGACACTGAAGGAGGATGACAGAACAAGAATCACTGCGTTTGAGCTGTGGTGCTGGAGGGGAGTACTGAATACTCCATGGACTGCTAAAAGAACAAACAGATATGTCTTGAAGAAAGTGGAACCAGGGTGCTCCTCAGAGGCAAGGACAGCGGCACTTTACCTTACCTGGCCTGTTGTCGGAAGGGGCCAGTCCTCGGAACTGGACATCATGCTGGGAAAAGTGGAATACGATCCTCAGCAGGATGGACTAACAACGGGCTCCAGCACGTCAGGGACGGTGAGGACGGCGCACAATGGGGCACGCTTCCCATCCGAATGGCAGTCAACTTGATGACATCCAACAACACAAGAACAACAGCCTCCAATAGAAATCATCCTGTTAGTTGTGGTTATCTGCTGTCAAGTCGCCTGCGACTCATAGCGACCCCATGTACAACAGCCCTAAACTCTGCTCTGTCCTGTGACAGTCTCACTGTCTCCGACACACCCACCCCAACTACCCCGGTCACTGAATCAACCCACTTCATAGAGGGCCTTCTCTCCTGTGCTGTCCCTCCACCCTCCCAAGCATGACGTCCCTCTCCAAGAACTGGTCCCTCTTTGCAACATGTCCAAAGTATGTCAGACAAAGCTTCAGAATCCTTGCCTCCAAGGAGCAGCCTGGTTTAGCTAGGACAAACCTGTTCATTTTCTTAGCAGTCCATGATATATTCAATACTCCTGTCCAACACCACAGCTCAAAGGCATCAATTCTCCTTCTATCCTCCCTAGTCATTGTCCAGCTCTCTGGTGCATAGAAGGTGATTGCAAAGACCATGGATTGTATCAGGCACACCTTAGTCTCCAGAGTGACATCATTGCTCATCAGTATTTTGGTGAGGTCTCTAACAGCAGACTTTCCCATTGCAAGGAGAAAAAAAAATGGTGTCAGGGTTGAATCATTTCTCCACAACTAATCAATCTGCATGCTGAGCAAATAATTCAAGAATATGGACTATATGAAGAGGAACGCAGCATCAGGATTGGAGGGAGACTCAACAACCTGTGTTACACAGATGATACAAACCTTACTTGCAGAAAGTGAAGACATGACACACTTACTGCAGAAGATCAAAGACTACAGCTCGACTTTAAGAAACCAAAAAGGCTCACCATCATGATAGATGGAGAAAGACACTGGTCAAGAATTTCCTTTTACTCAAATCTACAAACAACATCCCTGGTAGCAGAAGTCAAGAATTCAAAAGACATTTGCACTGGGGAAATTGGCTGTCGTGGACCTCTCTGAGGTGATCAAGAGCACTGATATCAGTTTAAGGACTAAAGTTCTCCTGATCCAACCTATGATATTTTCAGTTGCTTGTTATGCATCTGAAAGTTACAATATGAATAAGGATTCTTTAAGAAGAAGCGATGCCTTTCAACTGTGGTGTTGGGGAAGAGTACAGACGGTCCCATGCACCGCCAAAAGAACAAACACATCTGTCTTGGAGGAACTGCAACTAAAGTGTTCCTTAAAAGCGAGGATGAGAAGCTTCATCTCATGTACTTTGGACATGCTGTCAGGAGACCTGAGCCTTTGGAAAAACACATCATGGGAGGAAGGTGGAAGTCCTACTGCTAGGAGGACTCTGTGACTGTAACAACGCACTTGAGTACACTGGAGAGTCGAGTTGGTGCAGAATGGAGCAAGACTGTGTCTGCCGTGTCGGTTGGAATGAGTCCTGACCAGCTTGACAGCATCGAACAGTAACTGTGAGAGGATAAGTTTCTGTTTGTTAAAGCCAGTCACTTGTGGAATTGCTAGGACAGCAGCACCATGTGCCCTGGCGGCATGGGCGTTGTGCTGCTGAGAGGTCAGCTCTTTGAATCCAAGAGTCTGCTCCAGATGAGATGCCCCGCCTTCAAAGCCACAGTGGAGGGTCACCACTGGACCCTTGATGGCAGTGGGTAGGAGGGGACTATGAACCTAAGAGCAATGAACCTCAGGGATCCCTCACATGCTCCCACCCAGAAAGGCATGTACACAGAGACAACTCCACCGAGTTGGTGTGTGCTGGGGCCAACGAGGTGCCCAGAGACCCATTCACAGAATGTGAACACCAGGAAGGTACCAAATGGGCTGAGACAACAATCGCAAATGCACGAGCAGACACACCGACTGCGGCACCGTAGCCACAGGCTCCACACCGCCAACATGCACATCAGTCTTCTCGTCAATGCAAGACTGTGACTGGTGGCGGAGTGACAGTACTTCCCCTTCTCATCCTTCCCTCCTTTTCATTCCCGCTGCCCAGGGTGGGAAGGCTCTTCCCCCTAGAGTCGTGGGCACTGGGACTGGAGGCTGGGTCGACAGTCATACTTGGGGGTCTTTGCTGGAACATGGACAGCACTCCCTCCCACAGAGGAGGTGGGTGGGCAGTGAGGGCAGACCCAGCACCCTGCTCCCCCATGGCCTAGTAGGCTGCCTTGACCAGAGACCACACGCCATGCTGGGCTGCTGGCCCCTTGGGGAAGCTCTGAGCTCAGAGAATGGTGTTTGGCCCATCACAGCAGCGGGCCCTGTGGATCTAGATATCCTCTGACGGCCATCTCTCTGGACTCTGGGATGCAGCTTCGAGGCCTATTTAGGGCTCTGGCCTGAGGCTGAAAGCTGGTCAGGAGAGCCCTGGGCAGGGGCTTCCCTGGGAGGTGTTACCGTGTGGACACAGGGGGATCAGTATAGTGGGATCAGCCACCTGGGATGGTGCCAGGCCATGGATGCATGAGCAGGCGGAGCTCAGTGAGCTTTGGAACGGAGCTGGGCGGGGAGGAGGCTGTCTCACAAAGGGCTGCTGCCTGAGCCTTCAGATGTCACTCCAAAGTGGAAATCTTTCTTCCTGCCCACACATGTGGAGCCCAGCCCCGCTCACTCTCTGTCCCTCTGTCTCCAGCCTTCCTTCCCCCGGCTCATCATTCAAGTCCAGACCGCCTCATCAGGGAGGCCCTCCCTGATCACAAGACCTAGATTCCCTGTTGCAATTCCCATTTCTTGTTTCAGTTTTCCTCACTGAACTTACCAAGAGGTGGCAATGCAGGAGATGTTGCCTTGTTTATTTTGTTTCTTGCACTGTCTTGGAGGAAATGCAACCAGGCTGCTCCTTAGAGGCAAGGATGGTGAAACTTCACCTCACAGACTCCCAAGGCCTCATGCTGGGAAAGGCGGTGGTTGTTACTGCTGAGCGCTGTTGAGTCATAACTGACTCCTAGCTGACACTCCACGGGTTTATGGAAGCTGTAAATCACAGGAGAGTTGACTGCTCATCTTTCTTGCGTGGAGCAGCTGGTGGATCTAAACCACGTGCCTTTGGATTAGTAGCACAGCTCCTTAACACTAGGCCACTAGAGCTCCCAGGAAAAGGCGGAGGGCCAGAGAAAGAGAGGAAGACCCTCAACAAGACAGACTGGCACAGTGACTGCGGCAATAGACGTGAGCACATCAGAAACAGTGAGGCTGGCACAGGATGGGTCAAGGTTCTGACCTGTTGTTCACAGGGACTTAGAGTCTCAGTTGACTTGATAGCACCTAACAACAACAACAGCGTCTAAACCCTCTGAGGGCAGACACTGGGTCTGTTCAGCTTCATAATCCCCGGTGTACACAGAGCAAGTCTGCATGAGATATGCTGAATGAAAGAACACAAGTGGGCATGCATGTGCCCACCGACACACACTGAGCCCTAAAAGACCAGCACCCCGCACAGCTCCAAGCTCAGACATGCCCGGCCGCCTGCTCCCGTGCCTCGCTCGGCCCAGCTCCCCAGAGTCAGGAGGCGTTAGCACCCGCCTTCTCCCATCCCGGTGGCCCCCCGTGCGGCCTCCATCCAGCCCTCCTGGTGTTAACTCGGCCTGACACGCTGTTTGCACGTGGGGCCTCCCGTGGAAGCCGCGGCAAGCCCACCGCCGCTGTGGTGGCTGCTAATTGGCTCTGTGTTGGGCCACGGGTCACCGCTCGGTCAGCCATGGCTGATACCTTCTTCCCACTTGTCTTAGGAAAGGCACTCCTGTCCCCTCTGCTTAGGCCTCAGCCGGCCACTGAACCGCACATGCCTGGCCATATGGGACCGGTGGGCCCGGCGCGCCCCTCTGATGGCAGCCCCTGCCCCATTCACTCCTGCGGGAGAGCAGAGAGGGCTCTGCAAATAGAACTGGCCTTGGGTAGAGGAGGCAGTTGTCTGAAAGGTGTGATGTGAGAGCAGAGGAATGAGGAAGGCTGGGGGTGTAAATATCTATGTGGTGTTATCTCCGATGCTCGATGCTCAGAGTGGCAGTGAGGACACTCCTCTAGGCCATTCCTGGGGCTCCCCTGGGAATTCTCCTCAAGTGCACAGTGTCTAAGAAATCAGGGTGGGCAGAGGGAGAGAAGAGGAAACACCACTAACTGGAATATCAGAATCTATCTCTGCACACATCCAGCTGTCCTCTGAGCCGGATGCTGTCATGCCCTTTGATAGCCCATTTCCAGGGGTTCTTGGGCAAGGCAGGGGCAGGAGCAGAAGCAGCTGGCCCAGTGTCTGCTACCTCTGAGATAGAAGTGCTTGGACGAGGGTCAAAGGGCCTTTCCTTGGACACAACAGTATCTTCCGCTGGTGCTGGCCAACAGCCTCTGCTCCACAGGACATTCAGCACGGGCAGGGGTCAAGGATCTCATTCCAGAGTCCAGCAGGTACCCCAGGGACCTAGATTCTTAAAGGCCCAGGTCTCCCCCATCCAGTGAAGCACTAGTACACCCTTAGCTCTCCAGGTCACCCTGAACTCTTGCCTTCTCCAGGGAGCCTTCCCTACTGCTGCTCTTAGTCTCGCAGCTGTGGCTGCATCCTTGACATAGCTGCCCCAGTCAGGGCAGAGCTCAGGGCAGATGTGATTGAGGCATGCTTCTCCTGCTGTGTGTCCCTTAGCGTCCCAGCGAGGGGTTCAACCGCTGCGTCAACACCACCAATGGCCTCGGTGAAACCTCTGCGGGCCAAGACTGAGTGTGGTCTCCACGAGCCTCACAAATGTCAGAATTTCCATCGAGACCAACAGCGCAGAACCGGTTCCCGTGAAGGGAGATGTGTCCTTTACGCTTCACACACCTTCTGCCAAATCTTGCACCAGTCATCCCTCCCACAGCTCTCACTACCTCTCTGCTGGGTTCAACAATCACTGAAGTGGCCACAGAGAACTCGCAGCACTCATGATTATGGGTTTATTAAGGAAGCAAAAAATTTAAAAAAAAATATGCCAAACCAGTCAATTCATTGTCATTGAGCTGGAACTGAACTCAAAGCTGACCCTCCACTGGGCTTCTGAGGCTGTAAATCGTGTGGAAGGAAATCATTCATCTTTCTCCTTCAGAACCCCTGGTGGTTTTATACGAACCCAGCAGCAGGTGAAAGCAGAAGCAGCTCCGCCCACCACCACCACCGAGTTGGTAAGCAGCAGTAAGAGGGGACAGTCCGTTTCCTCCCAAGCATTTGCTAGTGAATTTGGACCACAGGAATCTTCGGGTCAGCAACACAATTCACAATGAATACATCAGCAGGGCTCCCTAAAAAAGTAAGTGATAAACCTAAAGGGGTGAAAAATGGAGTTGGAAATAAAATGAAGTCTAATCTAGACCAGAGCCAGCCAAGTCAGTTACGTCCAGTGTCTCAGGCTTTTAAATTCATTTACACATTCTCTCTTTAGGTAACACCTCTATCTTTAAGGGGGCTCTGGTCATCTAAAGTCTTCTGCAAGACGTTTCCATAACATGAATCACAGAACATGAATCATCGAAGACCCTCTAGATAAGCAGTCTGTTTCTCTTCACCTTGTCACATTACTAGTGCCCATATTCAGGATGAGTTCATTTTCATCCGGGTTGATGCTGCAGACAGACAGACACACATTACGACAGTTGTAGTTCTTCTGAAAGATTTAACACCTCCAAAAAGCCGGCTTCTTCAAAATACATAATATTTGTCGGTAGGACATAAATTTGGAGACTCCTCATCTTCATTTCAGAAATAATATGACGGACACTTGTTTCAGCTGCCGTAACAGGAGGGTTCTAGCTCTGGTTTCTTTAGTCTTGAGCACCCTGGTATTCTGCTCCAAACAGGGGTCAATTGTTTGCACACTGAACGGCTGCCTGCAGGCCTGTACGTCACCAGACACCACATCATTATGAACTGATAATGAGAGAGAAGAGTATTAGGCCAGTTGGTTGAAAGAACCCACAGAATCACGGTCGTGGGTCTTTGCACCAAGGAGACAAAAGTCCCACAAGGCATTTATTAATGCATAAGCAGCATCAGTGACTGCTTTCCGGACGCCTCAGCACTACATCCCACAAAAACTCAGACTGTGCCTTACGAATACAGACACAGCAAGGCTCACCTCTTAGGTATAAATTCCGCCTTGGGAGATCAACAGGAAATCTAATGCCATCTTATTTGTGAAATAGGAGTTTGAACATCATATATTTTTACAGTTATGGTCCTTACAATATCATACAAAACTAAAGACCAACATTAATCTCAACGGAAAGATATTGGAGGCAATCCACTTGCAAATGGGAATCGATAAGGTCGTACGTTAATTATCACTACTCTTCTTCAATATTATATTGGAAATCCTAGCCACAGCAATAAGGTAAGAAAAGGGGAGAAAAGGCATCCTAAATAGGGAAAGAGGAAATAAAATTATTTCTATTTGCAGATGCTATTATCCTATATCTAGAAAATCCCAAAGACTCAGTAAGAGAGTTGCTGGATATAATTGACCAATTCAACAAAGTGGCAGAGTGCAGCACTAGCATAGAGAAATCAATAGGATTCTTCTACAGTAACTATGGGAAGCCAAACTTTATACCAAATATTATATGAAAATCCTTGTTCAGGAATTGAAGGAATTACAGATTTATGTTAGGATTTCTCTTGTGGCAGATCATAGAAAATGAGCTGTTTGTTCCCTGCAGACAGGAGACAGCAAGGGGCCCCCTACAGAGGGAGTGTTACTTCCTGAACTAGAGTTCACCCTGAGGCATCAAAGCAATCCTTAAGGGTATACCAAATTCTTGCATTTGTGAACCCCTCTCTCCTGAGTCAAGCAGAAGATTTTCAATAGAAAGAGCTTGGCTTCATTTGCATTGAATTCTCTTTGTGATTTACTTCCTGATAATTTTCAATAAAGACACAGAGAAGCTTGGCTTGGGGTCTTCAGTCGAGAACTGCTGGCCCCCTGTTTTATGCTCTCTGCTCTATCACATTCCTGGCTGCTTGTCTCTTTATTAATAATAAAAAAATTACTCCATTCTTTGGGACCCTCGGTCAGCAACAAGTAACAAAGAGAACTCTGAAAATGAAATAAGAAAAGCAATTTGTCCCTTTACAACAGCCATCCAAAAGATGAAATATTAATGAGAAATCTAAACAGAGATACAGAAGGCCTAAACAAAGAAAACTGCAAAGCAAGAAACCCAAAGAGATCTACATAAATTGAAAAATACATGAAGCTCATGGAGCAAAAGACTTCACCTTGTGAAAACGGCAATATTACCAAAAGAAATGTACAAATTCAGCACAATCACAATCTAGATCCCATCATGATTTTTTCAGCCAGAAGGGAAAAAAGAAATCACTTACTTCATATGAAAAGGCACGAAGTTCTGGATAAATTGTTGCTGTGTGCTCTCAAGTTGGAATCAGCTCTTGGCTGACTCTCCAGCAGGTTTTCAGAGGAAGAAAATCACACAGGAAGAGACTGTCACACTTCTCCTACAGAGCAGTGGGTGTATTTGAACCATGTGTTTTCTTGGACTGCAGCACAGCTGCCTACCCCTAGGTCACCAGAGCTCCTATGGAAAGGGAAAAAACTTCTCTGGATAAGCAGTGATAGTGACGAAGAAAAATAGCAGGAAGCCTTACACTTCCTCATCTCAAAGCCACAGTAATCAAAACAGCTTAATACTGGTACAGTGATAGATACACAGAGCAATGGAACAGAACTGAGAACCCAGAAATAAATTAATGTATCTATGAACACCTGCATAACATCTTCATTTTCTCCAAATAAGGGTGTGTCACACGCATAAAATAATGCAGGTTGTTGATGAGTCTTCCTCCAATCTTGTGTGTGTGTGTGTGTGTGTGTGTGTGTACCATCAAATCACATCTGACTGGTACAGGAGGAGATTGTCCCTTCTTCCCTGACAGAGCATCTAGTGGATTCGAACCATGTGCCTCTGGGATTGTAGTTGCAGCTCCTTACCACTAGGCCACCAGAGCTCCCCTTTCCTCCAATCCTGATGCTACCACATTCTTCCTCAGAGAATCCAGCTTCTCAAATCATTTGTTCAGCATGTAGATTATGCATGGAGAAAGACTAGAGCCCTGATGTACATGTTTCCTGATTTTAAGTCGTGTTCTCTTCTGTCTGGACAACTGCTTCTTGGTCTATGTATAGGTTTTGCACGGACCAAGTTAAGCGTTCAGGGATACCATTCTTCTCAACATTAGCCCTATGTTATTTAGTCAAATTCCTTCATATAATCAATAAAACACAAGTAAACATCCTTCTGGTATTCCCTACTTTCGGCCAAGATCCATCTAACATCAGCAATGATATCCATGTGTCATGGCCTCTTCTGAATCCGGCTTGAATTTCTGGCATTTCTCTGTTAATGTACTATGCCAGTCATTTAAAAAATCATCTTCAACAAGGTTTTACTTGCATGTGATATTTCTGTATTGTTTGATAATTTCCACATTCTTATTGGATCACCTGTTTTGGGAATGAGAAAAGTCTGGATCTCCTGGCCAGGTGGTCAGTTGGCCAGGTAGTGGCCTTTCATACTTGCTTGTACACAGGGAGTACTGAGCACATCCAGGGTTGCATCTGCATCCTGAAAGGCTTCAGTTGTATTCCATTCATTCTTAGGGACTGACTTTTTGCTAACACCTTCAGCGCAGCTTGAACTTCTTCCAGTCCAAGTCTTCAGAACTCAAAGCCCTTCCTTCAGTACCAGCTTGTAGAAAGTGAAGAAGACCTGAAGCATTTAATGCAGAAGATAAAAGACTATGTAGCCTTCAATATGAAATACACCTCAACATCAAGAAAAAAAAAATCCTTACCACTGGACCAACAGGCAACATCACAATAGGTAGTGAAACATTGACATTGTCAACGATTTGACTTTACTTGTATCCACAATTAACACCCAATGTAGCAACAGTCAATAAATAAAAAGATGTGTTTCACTGTCAGGGGCCTCTCCAAAGTTTTAAAGAGCAAAAATGTCAGTTCAAAAACTTAAGATGCACCTGATTCAAGCTATGGTATTTTCAATTTATATGACTGTGAAAGTTGGACAATCACTGAGGAAGACCAAAGAGAATGGATGCCCTTGTGTGGTGCTGGTGAAGCCTAATGAACGTACCACGGACTGCTAAGGAACAAATAAGTCTACATTCAAAGAAGTAAGGTGAGGGAAGTATCTTGGGCATATTATCAGAAGGGACCAGTTTCTAGAGAAGAACATTATGCTTGGAAAACGCAGGGTCAACAAAAACCCCTCAAGGAAATGGATTCTCACAGTGACTGAGCCACTGGGTGTGAGCACAGCAGAGACTGTGGACGATGGACAGGGTTCACTCCATTACACACAGACTCTGCTTCGGAGCCAACTTGATGGCACTAATAATAACAACCATCTATGTATCTATTGATCTATCTCACTGGTTCTACTCCACAGGACCCTAAGCCAATGCTCAAACGCACATAGCAGCTGCCTATGCCTAAACGGTAGTCTGGCAGAGCAAGAAAGCAGAACCAGAGAAAACTGAGTCTAGACTCCAGCTGGGCCCTTTGAGGCATCGGGCTGCTGAGAATTTCTGCCTCCATAAGGCAGACATGTAGTTTATCATCTGAGGTGATAGTTGTCACGAAAGGAGGTTCACCTTGTGCTTATTTGTGATTCCTGGAAGACACTGGAGAGTCCAGAAGACCAGCAGGAGCACTAGGTAAACACCCCTGACACTGACAAGGGTATCAGGTTCCAAGGACAGCAGTGTGAAATGGGCAGTTAGAGGACCCCTGGGGCCCGGAGAGGTCTGCACAGAGACTGGACATTGATGATTGAAGTCCTTGATGTGCATGGAAAGTCGTGCATCTCAGCAGACACCACACCGGACAGAGGGCGCTGGGGAGCAGTGCCCCCGTACTAATTGCAGCTGCTATGGCAGAACTGTTGCCCCTGGCTGGCCCTGGGGCCCAAAGGAGAAGCCAAGAGGCTCCGCTGAAATCGGGAAGGACTGGGAAATCATTGATGTAATGGAATTCTGTCATAAGCTTTCTACTCCTAGGCAGAGTGGAGGATTGAACCAGAAATTTAGTTCTGGGGAAACAGTTACATATTTACATGAGTTTGTAACAACAACAACAACAACAAATTGGACATGTTAAACAAGTACACACTTTTGCATATGCACGTCTACACTGATTTGCTTCCCCACACACATGAAACATTTAGCCAGCAATGTGCCCGTACATGGCTAGCCACCAGTTTTCCAGGAAATAATAGCAATAACCTGATATATACATACACACACCTACACAGGCCAAAATTTCAAACTCACTACTCTGTGGTCGATCTGGACCCATTACAAGCCCTCCGTCACTTTTCCGAGACTGTCCACACTTCTCTTGTGGAGCAGCTGGTAGATTTGAACCACTAACCTTTTGGTTAATAGCACATCACGTAACTCACTCCATCACCACGGCTCCTGACTATGCATACTGACTCAACCCTTTACTGGATAGTTGGAACCAACTCACAGCTGATATTCCAGCAGGTTGGCAGAGGCTGTAAATCACACGGGAGGAGATTGCCCATCTTTGTTCTGTGGAGCAACTGGTAGATCTGAACTGCCTACCTTTGGGTTTGCAGCACAACTCCCTATCCACTAGGCCACCAGAGTTCCATTGATATGCACTTGGCATTTGCTAACTCGTATGGCGTAAACACCCCCACCCTGGTGATTTCAAGGTGCCAATGTGGCAACATGACACGGAAGGCAGAGAGCAGGATGTCCAAGTGGCTCCAAGCAGCTGCCTGCAGCACAACACTGCAGGTTTAATTTGCCCAATTTATACATCTGCCCAAAGGTGCCCAGATATGCAGGACCACAGAGATTCCTTCAGGGTCTAAAACTCTAAAAATCACATACACACATGCTGGCACAGAAGAATACAGGTCATTTGGAAACATACACAGACAAGTTAAAATGTAGAAACACGCGTGGCAAAATCAGTTGCCTTTCTATCGATTCTCAGAGCAACGCAAGTGAGTCAAAGAGAGCGGCGCTCTGCAGCGGTTTCAATGGAGAGGGTTTAGGAAGTGGGTCACCACACCTTTCTTTTGGGGTGGCTCAGGGTGCATTCCAACTGTCAGTCTTTCTGCTCAACTCAACCTTCAGCTAATTTCCACCGAGGTGGAACCAAGTCATTGCTGACACTCCAGCAGGTCTCCAAGGTGGCTGTGAACCGCCTCTTTCTCTCATGAAGCCACTGGTGGATTTGAACTTCCAGAGAGGAAACAACTTTCTGATTAGCATTGCAACTTCTCCAAATAGGGCTATACCACCAGAGGACAAACATCCTCATCTCAATCATAAAATGGTACAACCTTTCTGGAAGGCAGTTTGGCGTTTCCTCAAAAGGTGAACGCGGAGATTTTGTATGACGAGATATTCCAAAGCCAAGAATATATCTCAAGGAAAACAGAACTGAGACACAAATGGAGATCTGGTCACCAATATTCATTGCAGCATTATTTGAAACACCAATAACATGGAAACAGCCTAAATGCCCATCAACAAATGGCTGAATTAAGAAACTGTGGTACATTCACATGATGGAATACTATGCTGTACTCAGGGGCAATGATTTTGAAAAATACTGTATAACATGGGAGAAGCTAGAGAACATTATGCTGAATGAACTAACTCAGGTGCATAAGAAACAAATACTGCAAAGGACTATTATTGTAAAAATAGAAGGTTAACCAGTAAGACATGTACGGATATCCAAAAGGGGAGGAGGGGAAGGGTGCTGAGGTACAGAGGGGGAAATTACGGGGGCACAGGGTTTGACGGGTGGAGGGAGGGGGCAAACCTCTACCACCAATGAATACGAATGAAACACAATGTAAACAAATTGTTGTACACAAATCTATTTTTTTTTTTAAAAAATTCTCATCACTGGATCAACATCATGAGAGATGGTGCGAAGCCTGAAGTTGTTAGAATTTTATTTTCTTGGATTCATGATTGACACCCCTGGTAACAGGAGTCACAAAAGTCAAGAATTGTTCTGCCCTGGAAAAACTAGCTCTCAAGGACCCATCCCAAGTGCTAAAGAGCATTTTAGAGACTAACGTGTACCTGATCCAAGATGGACAATGAATAAGGATGACAGACAGAGGACTGGCGCCTTTGAGCTGTGGTGCTGGAGAGTGGTAGACTTCCAAAAGAACAGACCATCCTGTCTCGAAGAAAGTGCAACCGCGGTGCTCCCTGGAGGCAAGGAGAGTGAAACTAGGGTCTCACTTTGGGCATGTTGTCAGGAGAAGTCAGTTCTTACAAAGGACATCACGCGAGGAAAGGTGGAGGGTCAGAGAAAGAGAGGAAGGCCCTCAATGAGATGGATTGATACAGACTGCAGCAATGGGCTTGAGTCTATCAGAGACGGTGAGCATGGCACAAGACAGGACAGGGTCAGCTCTGTTGTTCCTTGGGTCACTATGAGTTGCCGTTAACTCCGGGGCACGTACAATAAAACAATCATATATCCCTAATCTTTCAGCTCACAATGGAATATACTCAGCTGTTGTTATGCTGAGTCACCAGCAACTCATAGCGGCCCGATACGCCGTAGCTCTGAACACTGTCCTATATGGAACCATTCTGTATCCGGCACACCTAACTCCTACCCTAGTCACTGTGCCAATCCATCTCATCCAGGGGCTTCCTCTCTTGTGCTGTCCCTCCACCCTTCCAAGCATGATGTGCTCCCGTTCACATCTATTTACAGATCAATACATGCCACATTGTTGTTGTTGTTATGTGCCGTCGAGTCGTTTCCGACTCATAGCGACCCTATGTACAACAGCCCTAAACCCTGCTCTATCCTGCGCCAACCGCACTGTCTCTGACACACCCATCCCGATTACCCCAGTCACCGAATCAATCCATCTCATAGAGGGTCTTCCCCTCCTGCGCTGTCCCTCCACCCTCCCAAGCATGATGTCCCTCTCCAAGGACCCGTCCCTCCTGGCAACATGTCCAAAGTATGTCAGACGAAGCCCCAGAATCCTTGCCTCCAAGGAGTAGCTTGGTTTAATCCTCTCCAAGATGAATCTGTTTGTTTTCCTGGCAGTCCAGGGTACATTCAGTACCCTTCTCCAGCACCACAGCTCAAAAGCATCCACTCTCCTTCTGTCCTCCCTAGTCACTAGACACATTTAAAGTTCAGGAAAGGTGAGGTCATAAGCCAGCCATATTGCTGCTATGGCCTAAAGTCAAAAAGCTTTCAGAACAACTTCAGATCAAGCCACCTCTGGCTCTCCTTCTCTTAAAAATGATTTTATTATTTTGTGTGTGTGTGTACCATCAAATCAGATCTGACTGGTACAGGAGGAGACTGTCCCTCCTTCTCCAGGAGAGAATCTGGTGGATTTGAACCGCACACCTCTGGGATTGAAGTGCAGCTTCTTGCCAGTAGGCTACCAGAGCTCCTCTCTTTTTCCTTCTCTTCACCTGGCTTGAAGTGGCACAGCCTACAGCCATCATCTGCGCTTGTTTCTGCACTCCAGGCCCTTCTGTGTTGTACCTGATAGCCTTCTCGTCTATAAGAGCCCTGAGCTGGCACCTACCAGACCCAAGCCTGCCTTCATTTTTGTTAAGACAGTTCCCTCTTCCCTTTAATCGTGGGAAAGTGAGTTTCAGTCTCACTCCAAATCACAGAGGGGGATGTCAGCAGGAGCCCCACCCTAGATTTCTCCTGGAGGGTTCATGCTCTCTCTGTTCTAACTACTTTTCCCCCAATTCTTACTTGGGCCATTAGCCTAAACATGCTCTCCCTATTCCAGGCTCTCTCCTCTCATTCTTTGCCATGAAGAACAGACCAGATGCATCATTCTAAAGCACAGTGACTCCGCCCCACACCTCACAACTGCATTTCTTAGTTTCTCTCAACTTCCTTCTCGCCCCAATCTGTTCTGCAAATTCTGCAAATGGACTTCGCTTCCTCCAGCCTTTAGTCTAGGACTCAGCATTTATGACACTTGCATTTGCAGTACTTCGAACCCAATAAGCACCCTCAAAAAGTATTTACGGAATCACTATCATATGGCATTGGGAAACACAGCGGTGAGTTCAAACAGATGTGGGACTGTTTTAAGGAAGAAAGGCAAAATAATCTGTCAAGAACGTCAGGTGTTGAAAGTCCTCAAGCACACAAACCCAAGTGGATTTGGGAAGGAAGACACTTTCCCACTGTCGTTATTATTCCCTAGCAAATATCACTTCTCTTGTGGTCACAGGAATAAGGGAAAGAAGGTAGAATGAGACTGACTTGATTGTTAAATGCCTTTAACAACCTCCTGGGCACCAAGGGAACAGTTGCTGGGCTGTTGCAAGTTCTGAGCAATAAAGCATTAAACAGCTGCATTTCCTTATTACTTCTCTAACGACCAGTAATAAGCAACAAAATTTTATCACTTTTGTGAATGTAGGCTAAATTTCCTCCCTTGTAAAACATGGCTAACTATCTCTGCTTTTCTCGGAAGGCCATTAGGAGACTCAAACATAAAAAAAAAACATACATAGAAGAGCTTTATACAACCATAATGTGTAACACAAATGTATACAGTGCTATTAATCTTTTACTGAATACCATGTTCATCTTTAAATCAATTAGACACCTATTATTTTGAGCAAACATAAACATGTACTCAATAACTCTGAAATATCCTATTAGGAGACAAAACATAGACCAGCACCATACACTAGAAATAAAATAGGAACCACAAATAGAAACCACATGTATAACTTAAAACTTTCTAGTAACTATGGACTTTAAAAAATAAAAAAATGAAAAAAATTCTTTATTAATAAATAAAAAATAAAAAAGATGGACTTTAAAAAATAAAAGAAACCTGTAAAATGAATCTTAATAAAACATATTTTAATCCATTATATCCGGAATAAAGGACCCTCTCCTGCTGAAGATTATCCAAAAGTGACTGGAACAGCACATCTACAGAGAACTGCCAGATATGCAGGCTGGGTTTAGAAGAGTCCATGATACTAGGGGTATTATAATCAATATTAGATGGATCTTAGCTGAAAGCAGAGAGAACCAGAGTAATGTTTATCTGTGTTTCATTGACTATGCAAAGGCATTTGACTGTGTGGATCACAACAAACTGTGCCTAGCCTTGAGAAGAATAGAAATCCCAGAACATTTGATTGTGCTTATGAAAAACCTATACTTGGACTAGGAGGCAGTCCTCAGAACAGAGCAAGGAAATATGTGGTTCAAAATCAGGAAAGGTGTACACCAGGGATGCATCCTATCTCCATACATTTTCAACCAGTATGTGGAATAGATCATCTGGGAGGCTGTGAAGGAATGTGGTATCAAAATTGGAGGAAGACTCATCAACAACCTGCCTTATGCAGACCACATAACTTTGCTTGCAGAAACCACAGAGGACCTCAAATATTTTTTGCAGAAGGTCAAAGACTGTAGCCTTCAATATAGATTGACACTCAACATCAAGAAAACAGATTCTCACCTCTGGGCCAATTAGCAGCATCTTGATAGATGGAGAAGAAGAGATTAAGATTCTGAACAGCTTCAGCTTGCTTGACTCCACAATCAACACTCTTGGTACTAGCAGCCTGGAAATCAAAAGACAAATTGCATTGGGAAAACCTGCTGTCAGGGACCTCTCCAGAGTACTGAAGAACAACAGAGTCAGTCTGGAGACTAAGGTGAGCCTGATCCAGGCCATGGTCTTTGCAATTACATCAGAGAGTTGGACAATGACTAAGAATGACAGAAGAATTGATGCCTTTGAGCTGTGGTGCTGGAGAAGAGTACTGAATATACATACCATGGACTGCTAAGAGAACAATCTTAACAAACAGGTCTGTCCTGCAGAAGGTGAAACCAGGCTACTCCTCAGAAGTAAGGATTTTGAAACTCTGTTTCACATACTTTGGGCATGTTGCCAGGAGAGATCAGTGCTTGGAAGGATGGAGGGACAGCACAAGAGAAGAAGACCCTAGATGAGATGAATTGACTCAGTGACTGGGGTAATCAGGGTAGGTGTGTAGGAGACAATGAAATTGGCTCAAGATACAGCAAGGTTCAGAGCTGTTGTACAGAGGGTGGCTGAGTTGCAAGTGACTCAACAGCACATTAACAACAGCAATAACAATGGTATAGTGGGCTAAGGATTGGACTGTTAATTGAAAGGATGCAAGTCTGGATACATGAGCCATCCTGTGGAAAATAAAGGCGTCTGCGCCCATGAAGATTTAGGACTACAAACACACTGTACAGCCATTCTACTCTGATTTAGAATATGAATTAGAATATATGCAATGACTGGGCAGTGAGACAGTGGTTAAGCACTCAGCTGCTAGAAGAAAGGTTGGTGGTTCAAAACCACCAGCTACTTGATGGCAGAGAGGTGAAGTCATCTGCTTCTGTAGAGATTTACTGCCTTGGAAATCCTATGGGGTCATTTTACTCTGCCCTACAAGGTCCCCATGGGTTATACTTTACTTGATGGCAAGGGACTTTATATTCAGACTAGTGCATCAACATGTAATTAATGTAAAGATTATTAAAAGTAGCACTTTTGAGGACATTATGCTGAGTGAAATATTTCAGTCACAAAAGGGCAAATACTGCATGTGCCACTGTTGTAAAACAGGACTGACATCGGGGTTGGGAGGAGACCAAGAAAGATGGGATAAATTATGTATACTGTATTGAAACAGATGAGGGAGAGACCTATGATTAGGTATTGTCATGACAGGAGTCCAGAACGAAGGCTGCATAGTGGAGCTGACTTGGGGGAAGGGATTTTATAACAATGAGAGAATTTTTCTTTTACTTTTCAAAGAAAAGAGCGAACTGGGAGGGGAGGTTGGGCAAGAAGAAAAGTGCAGCAATGAATGAATGGAAATACAAAGTGTCTGTAAACTTTCGTTAAAATTAATAATAATAATTAAAAAAATCCAAAACAAATTCTGCTTTTCCTTTAAAAATGGCATTTTACATTATTTCTTTGGTAATAAACCTTTGAAATCCTATGTTTTACAATTACAACACACCCCAATTTGGACTGCCCATGTTTCAAATGCTGTTGTCACATGAGCCCAATAGCTACTGTTCTTGTTGTTGTTAAGTGCCATCGAGTCGTACGTGACTCATTGCGACCCTATGAATAAAATACCTGGACACGTTACTTCTGTACAGCAAGTGGACAGACCAGGGCGATACGACCTAGACGAATGTTTGACCAGCAGCACAAAATGAACAGTTGTCAAGTGCTGTCAAGTTGGAACTGACTGCTAGCTGACGCTCCAGTGAGAGGAGCTGGCACGTTGCTCCTGTCATCACCATGGTGATGCTGGGTCATATATTATTTTATAAGAGGGCCAGGGCCACTTTGGTTTGCACGCGGTCTCCCAAGATGCACATGTCCATGGAGTCAAGGCGTCCTGGGGTCCGAGGGGTCGGGGTCACGCTGTGCATTAAGCATTGCCTACGTGGCTCTCACGTAGTGCGCAAGCGCCACTCTGGGCCAGTCACGTGCCAGTTAGTAACTTCCGGACGTGAGGGGGAGGGCAGGGCTGTGACGTAAGGACGCAGTTCCCAGCGCTTCTGTTTGGAAGCCAGTGTCCACCTCTGGGAGCTGAGTCCAGTCGGTGAGGAGGTTGGCTGGGTGCGTGGAGCCGCTGCGGACGGTACCTGCTAACTCAAGGGGTCGTCTTCACCGGCCCTGGTCTGGGATGAGGGTCAGCGCGCGAGCCCCGCCCCACGCGTGCGCACCGAGCCCCGCCTCCAAGCGTGC
>NW_006399761.1:1728778-1774902 GCF_000299155.1 Elephantulus edwardii
AGGGCGGGAAGGGTGAAGGTGGGAACCGGAGGGAATTCGGATCGCCGGACGAGAGGCAGTGTCGGCACCGGCATGGCTTCACTCTACGGGGGTGTGGAGGGGTGAGTGCGGCCTGGCAGAGGGTGCATGGGCGGGTTGCCTTGCGGACAGCCTCTGCCGCCCTAGGCTCGAGGGCGGGGTGGACGGCGGTGACAGGGGCGGCAGGGAGATGTCCTCGGACCCGAAGGTCCGGCTAAGTTGGAGGAGCGATGTGTGTGCTCGTGCGTGTGCCACACCCCGGGGGGGGGTCGTTTGTGTTTTATGGGAGAACCATGCCCCTTTTCTCCCACGAGAGAGAAAGCCCTTCGATAAAAGCAGCTCTGGACCCTAGGAGACTTTTGCAAAACAGGTAGTAGCACTTGTGAAGTTGCTGGACGGGTGAGAAGGGCGAGGGTCGTGCGAAAGGTTTTTGCATTTTGGAACTGGAGCACCTGTCAGCCAGTGCTAACCCAAAGGTAGGCAGTGCGGATTCACCATCTTGCTCTGCGAGAAAAAGGTGGGGCAGTCTCCTCCGAGTGATTTACAGCCTCTGAAAATCCGCCAGGGGGTTAGATAGGAGTAGTCCTGGAGAGGGTTAAACCGGGTGGCTCCTTGGAGGCAAGGATTCTGAGGCTCCGTCTAACTTACTTTGGACATGTAGTGAGGAGAGACCGGTCCTTAGAGAGGGACATCATGCTTGGGAGGGTGGAGGGACAGCGCAGGAGAGGAAGGCCCTCTATGAGGTGGATTGATTCAGTGACTGGGATAATCGGGATGGGAGTGTCAGAGACAGTAAGATTGGCAACAAGACAGAGCGGAGTTTAGGGCTGTTGTACATAAGGTCGCTATGAGTCGCAGGCGACTCGACGGCACATAACAACAACAGGTTCAAAGGCACGTAACAACAGCAGCGCTGATGTGGGAAGGCAGGCTCCTCACTGAAGGTTGAGCCCGTTGTTATTCTGATGTTTTTCCTAATGAGGAGCTGTCTGCTTTTTCCACTATCCCTGCTTCTTTCTTTACCACTATCCCTGCTTCTTGGTGTGACTATGGACAAGAATTTTGATCGCTCTGGACTTCAGCTCTCCCATATTTAAAATGAAGGGAGGGAGAAACACGATGATGGACCAGCCCCCTGCCATTGAGAAATTCTGAGAATCTGTCTCTGGCAAATCAGGGGATGGTAGAGGGTGGCTTTCATTCTGAGCCAGGCAGTATTTTCACTCTGAGGTTGATTCTTTTGGATGTTGAATTTGCCCCTTGAAATTTCATGTCATTTGAGTCTGAGCAGCAGGTTTTCAGTGTTGTCTTAGTGTTACAGAGCTCTGGTGACCTAGTGGTAAGGAGTTGTGCTGCCTGCTCTAAGGTAAGAAGTTCGAATCCTCCGGCTGCTCCTCTGAAGAAAGATGGGCAGTCTCCTCCCATGAGATTTACCCACTTGAGACAGTTATGAGCTGATACTATTTCGATGGCATAAGATATGTGTTGGTACTAAAATCGTTTTGCTCGGTAAGGAACCATACATCACACCACCACAGACCTCCCTCCAAACTCCCATTTGCCCCAGTAGTTGGGCATTTGAGGATGTGGTTGATGCAGGAGGTAGACATGCACCCAGTTGCCTTCACTCTGGTCAGCCTTCCTTACATAGGTGGCTTGAAGAACTTGGTAGCTGGAGCTGGACCTTCCAAAATTGTCTTCAGTTATTGCGAGAATAGCAAAGAGAAAGAATACACCCTTTAGCTGTATGTTTCTAAGTGTTGGTCTGAGCTGGGCAGGAGATGATGATCTCAGCCTTGACCTGATGGACTTCACAGTCTCATGAGAGGCAGACAGAACCCCAACTAATTACACCTAGTGCCTTGGGCCTCCTGAAGAGCTTTGGACTGCTGGCAGGTTTAACTAATGGAGCGGCCAGGTGGAAGGTTTCTGATAGATAAGATCTTGAAGGATAAGTTGGGCATCCTCTGTAAGATGAGTGAGAACTTTGGTTGACAGCAAATATCAAGCCACAGAAGTGGGTTTGGGACTGGTTGATGGGTGTGTTGAAGCCATCTCCTCCGTCACACTGTTGGGACAGGACTCGCTGTCTCTGCAGGCTTTTCTGAGCTGTGCTGAGTGCCCCCTTGTGTCCTGCAGGGGAGGCACGCGGTCCAAGGTCCTCCTACTCTCCAAGGATGGGCAGATCCTGGCAGAAGCAGATGGGCTCAGCACGAACCACTGGGTAAAGGCTGCGCTGAGTGGGTCTGGCGGGCTTGTTGGGCGTTTTTTTTCTCCATCCTCTGTGTTCAGAGCAAGTCCTTCGAGCCTTTGTGACTGACTCTTCCTTCCCTTGACTGGGGCTAGCTGATCGGAACAGACAAGTGTGTGGAGAGGATCAACGAGATGGTGAACACAGCCAAGCAGAAAGCAGGGGTGGACCCTTTGGTACCTCTGCGCAGCCTGGTGAGTCTGGGGTCCAGACACCAGTGACAGTAGGGTAGCTGGCAGGTTCAGAGGACCGCAGTTGTAGAGAGAGCAGCCTCCAAGGTTTCGTCTCTGGTGTAGAATCTCACACAATAGACCGTCTATCTACTCTGTGGCCTCAGTTGCCACCTTCTAGCCACAAATGGGTCGGAACATGACAGGGCTTCCTGGAGGCGTTGGGACCTTGGTTTTGAGCCCAGCTTTGTATCCACTGTCTGTGTGACCCTTGCGGGATACCTTGTTTCCTCTGAACCTCCAAGAACGAGGATAGTAACTGAGTTTAGTAAAACGGCATGACACATCTCAAAGTGGTTAGCTTGGAGCCTGACCTGTAAGTACTCATTCGTTTGTAGCTGGTTTCCTTCCTCACTCAGCTCTTTTCCAGAATTGTCTCAGCTCCAGCTGCACCCTAGGCATAGCCTCAGTGAAATACTCTGTGCATTCCAAACTGTTCCACCCCACTCCACACCTGGTATTGCTGACTACAGTCCCTAGTCCAGGCCCGGCTCTAAGCCACAGCCTTCAGAGGGCTCATTGTGGGGGAGGGAAGGAAGATGGGGCTGGAGAAGTCAGGAGGAGAACAGGGGCCAGATGGCAGGAAGGACAGGGTCCCTGTTCGCTTGCTGGCTCACCCCCTGCGTGGCCTAGGGCCTATCCCTGAGTGGTGGGGAGCAGGAAGACGCAGTGAGGACCCTGACGGATGAGCTGAGGGACCGATTTCCCCACCTGAGTGAGAGCTACTTAATCACCACGGACGCTGCCGGCTCCATCGCCACAGCTACGCCGGATGGTGAGGAGGTGCGGGAGGGCTGAGAACTGTCTCCGTGGCACTACCCCTTAGCTGGGGCTGGTCACACTTGCTCTCTAACTGGGAACACAGCTTTCGTGGTGTTCTCCCCCTGCCCAACTGTCCTTTCTTTACAAGTCCCGGAAGGGGAGGGCATTTGGATGGAGGACAAGGAGGGGAGGACAGACCTTGGGGCAGAAGGGAGTCTTTGGGGCAGTGAGTGCTGGAGGCCAGCGGGCAAGTTGGGAGGGCCCCGAGAGCGTTGACAGCTCTGTTGGAGCGCGGGTGCCCTGGTGTTGACTGGGGTTGGAATCCCAGTTCACGTTAACCCGTTAAGTCAGCTGGAGAAAGTTGCTTCACGTTTCCATTTTGTCACAATGGAATGAGTCTAACTGCACTCACAGGTCCAGGGAGCCGAGCAAGTGTCACTGTGGGAACTGGATTGAGCCGAGTCCCTGGCACAGAGCTAGTGCCCAGTTAAAGAGCCAGTCGATGCGATGCTTGGGAGCAGGCGAGGCACGGAGCCATGTCCACTCGAGGGACATATTCTTGTGGGGTGTCCACAGCATTGGGGTTTCTTGGAGGCCCACGTCTCCTATCTTGAGTCAGGGTACTAGCCAGGCTCAGTTCTGTGCTGCTTGCCTGGGCGGGGACCCCTCTCCTGAGCTGGTCTCTGCTGTGCCCCAGATCTGAGGCCAGGCACCCCATTCACAGCCTTGGCCATGCTTAACTTCCTCTGCCCTGTCTAGGTGGAATTGTGCTAATCGCCGGAACAGGCTCCAACTGCAGGCTGGTCAACCCCAATGGCTCGGAGAGCGGCTGTGGTGGCTGGGGCCACATGATGGGGGATGAGGGCTCAGGTGAGACACACCAGCTGGGACCCGGCATTCCTCTCCTCTGCCCCAGCCTGCTGGACCCTGGGTCCCTCAGTGGGGACAGCGCCAGAACCTGACTTGTGGGTCCAGTATAAGGACTGGGAGGCAGGGATACACAGATGTCAGACAGACTGTTGTCTGTTCTGCAGCATGACCTCTCTGTGGATCCAGACTCGGTTACCTGGCCACTGCTTACCTGTGTAGGGCCTTTTGAGTCCCAAGGGAACAAGTCAGGCTGAGAACGTTAAGGTGGTAGTTGCAGGACACGATGTACCAGTCTGCTGGTGAGAGAGAATTCTGGAAGCTCTGCCCACCCTCGCACCTTTACAGGACCCCCTGTGTGTGCAGCATGGAACTGCCCCACAGCCTTTATGAGGCTGTGACTTTTCAGCAGATTTCCAGGCCTGTTTTCTGAAGCGGCTCCAGCTGGGTTTGCACCGTCAGCCACTTGACTAGTGGTTGAGCACCTGACGTGTTAGTCAGCGGCTCCGTTCTTCACAGAGACCATGCAGACCTTCTCATGGGGGTCCTTGCTGTTCGTTTCTTGGCATTGACTCCAGGGGTTGGTGTGGCCGCTCACTGGCCTTGTTGTTCTCTAAAGGAGATGCTTGTGTGACCCAGCCGAATCCAAGCTGATTTGCTGTAGCTCCCTAACATTCTCTGGAGGTGAGCTTGGGGAGATTGCCTCGTCTTCTTAGCCCTCTCTGCACCCCACAGCCTACTGGATTGCACACCAGGCAGTGAAAATGGTGTTTGATTCCATTGACAACCTCAAGGCAGCACCTCACGACATTGGCTACGTCAGGGAGGCCATGTTCAGCTATTTCCAGGTATGTGGGGCACCCCACAGCTAGAACAGGGTGGGGGAGACTGGGCAGGAAGGGACTTCTGGGTGAAGAAAAGGATGCTGGAGAGGTTGTAGGTGAGGATCTGGGATGAGGCAGGAGGTCATCATGTTCCAGGAGGGGCCACGTTTGTGGAAGAGATGAGTTTGGGTAAGTAGTTAGCCGGACTGCATTCTTAGACAGCCAGGCACCCCTGGAAAGAGAGGGCAGATGGTGTTCTGGGATGAAAAGTGTGGGGTGACATCAGGAGAGTGTGGAGCAGAGGCAGCAGGTGAAGGAAGAATAAGTGTGTTGAGTGAGAGCTGCTTCCAGTCTGCAGAGGCCAGAAAGTGGGGCGCCTGGAGAAAGGCGAGTTCTTGGTGGGGAGCCGTCTCGGCTCTGGGGATTGCCTGTCTCCTGTCTCAGCTTTGCTCCTGTGTTAGGAAGTACCTTTATCTGTTTGGGAGGTGGGGGAGGAGAGGTAGGAAGAAGTGTGCTGCCCTCTACGTGCATGGACTGAGACGGGCAGGAGGAGACCAGAGATGTTGGAAAAGAGGACCTGCTTCTCAGGCCTCAGGCATCTGTGGTTCGAGAGGAGCACTCACCTGGGCCAGGGAGTGCAGCAGGGGGGTAGGGGGGAGACCCGGAAGGAAAAGTCACTTCTTACAGGAGGAAGGGAGCTCTGGTGGCCTAGAGAGGAAGGAGTTGTGCTGCCAAAAGCAGGCATTTCAGATTTACTTGCTGTTCCTTGGGCGAAAGATGGGCAGTGGGATTTACAGCCTCTGAACACCCACCAGAGGGTCAGCTCTGAGTCAGTTCTGACTCATCGGCCCATAACAGTAGTAGCTGCCACTCCACCTTCCGTGACCCGTTGTACCTTTTAACGTCTAAAGTAGTTGTAGGTAACGTGAGAGAATGCATGGAAAACGCTTATCTGTGTTACTGCAGGTGCTCTCATTTTAGCCGCTTTTCCTACTTCCTAAAATATTCTGGCTGCATGAAACACTGGTCCTGCGGGACCTTAGGAAGTGTCAAGGGTATGTGAGGTGGTGGGGTGGACGAAGCAGGCCTTCTGTGGTCAGATAAGTTTGGGAGAAACAAAATTGGTTTCTTGACTGTGGGATTTCTCAGAACCTTCAGTTGGATGATGTGTGTTACGACCGCCTGAGGGGCGTGGCGATGTGCAGTGTTTCTCAAACTCCTCTGACCAGAGTAGTCTTTTCTCGAGCCCCTCACAGGGCTTTGAACATGGGGCGCGGGGCTGGGCTCTGGGCTACCTCCAGGCTGATCAGTACGGAGTCGGTGTGTTAGGGGGTAACAGGGGACTGTCCCAAATCCAGGTACTTTCTAGATTCCATAAAAAAGAACAGCCCAGCTGCTGTGAAGGCAAGAGCCAAGCCCCTGGCTGTGCGGACGGGGTCCTCCGGCTTTGGGTGGTCACCTCTCCGCACGCCCTTTCTTTCACAGGTGCCCGACCGGCTTGGCATCCTCACCCACCTGTACAGGGACTTTGATAAGTCCAGGTTTGCTGGGTTTTGCCGGAAAGTTGCAGAAGGTACAGGAGGTGGGGCCAGCTTGTATCTGGCACTGCTTCTCAGAGACCCTTCCAGATGGACGGTGGAGTGAGGGCGTGGACGAGGCCCAGAAGCTGGGCTCCCGGGGAACCTCAGTTGCATGGGCCGTGGGTTGGTGGCACCGGGTTGGGGCTGAAGGCTGTGCAGGTCGTAGGGATTACTCGGTGTTGCCTGTGCTTTTTCTCAGTATCTGTCATGGTTTGTGAGGCTGTATGTCCCTTTTAGAGAAATGCATGAAGTAGCTGTTTAAACCTGTAAGTTTAGGTCTTTTCCATTATTCTCAAAGCACTGGAGGACTGTGGACAGGTTATGCCTCTTTTGGGGTGCAGGAGAAGTGGAATGAGGTTATCTGCACGTTGCTGCTTCTCTCCCTAGCATAGAGAATCCCTTCACTTCAGTGGGTTCGCCCAGCCTCAGGCATTGACCCTTGGGCCCTTTCTTGGAGCCTCTGGCAGGCAGCCCTGTCCCTCTTGCGGTAGAGCCAGCAGAGGGACAGCTGATGGTAGACTCATGGGTGGGCAGGGGTGACGGGCAGGAGTACCAGTCAGCTGTGCGTACGGGCCGGAGCTCCCCAGAGCAGAGGGATCCCGAGGTACATACAGACATGAACTCCGTGCAGGCTCCTCCAGTAGGGGGCGCCCTCCAGTGCCTGGGGTGAAGCCCCTCCTAGGACGGAGCGGGAGGGGCCAGTGGCCACACTGGAGGCATACTTGCCCCAGCACCCTCTGACGGACTTCTGCTCTGTTCCCGATTGAGGCCTCCACCAGCCAGAGCTGCTCCACTGTCACCACCTGCCCTATGAGGTTATTCACCCAAGACTGGGAGCACCCCACCTGCTTACCAGCCTCCCCTCATCATCTTCCCTCTCCACCCAGGTGCTCAGCAAGGAGACGGCCTCTCCCGGGACATCTTCAGGAAAGCCGGAGAGATGCTGGGCAGACATGTGGTGGCTGTGTTACCTAAGATTGACCCGGTAAGTGGGGGCTGAGAGCCAGGGCCTAGTGGCAAGAAGCTGCACTGCAATCCCAAAGGCGCATGGTTCAAATCCACCAGATGCTGTGTTAGAGAAAGAGGGGCACTTTCCTCCTGTGCCAGTCAGATCCAATGGTACACAGCAATACAAAAAGCAAACAAAACCCCTCCCCAAAACCATTTGCTGTTGGTAGGTGCCGTCGAGTCACTTGTGACGCATAGCAACCCTCTGTGCTAGAGCCCTTAACCCTCCTCTGTCCTGTGCCAACCTCACTGTTACTGACACACCTACTCCCACTACCCCAGTGACTGAATCGATCCATCTCATTGAGGGTACTTCCTCTCCTGCGCTGTCCCTCCACTCTCCCAAACATAATGTCCCTCTCCAAGGACTGGTCCCTCCTTGCAACATGCCCAAAGTATATCAGGTGATGCTTCAGAATCCTTGACTTCAAGAAGCAGCTCTGCTTCACCCTCTCTAGGACAAACCTGTTTGTTCTCCTAGTTGTCTGTGTGGTATATTCAACACTCTTCTCCAGCACCACAGCTCAAAGGCATCAATTCTCTATTATCCTTAGTCTGTCCACCTCTCTGATGCATAGCACACAATTGCAAAGACAATAGCCTGGATCAGGTGCACCTTAGTCTCCAGCCTGACATCATTGCTCCTCAGTACTCTGGAAAGATCCCTGACAGATGAGTTTCCCAATGCAATTTGTCTCTTATTTCCTGACTGCTAGTACCAAGAGTGTTGACTGTGGAGCCAAGCAAACTAAAACTCTCAATCCCTTCACCATCCATACTGATGCTGCCAATTGGCCCAGTAGTGAGAATCTTTGTTCTCTTGATGTTGAGCTTCAATCCGTATTGAAGGCTGCAGTCCTTGATCTTCTACAGCAAGCACTTCAGGTCCTCCTCAGTTTCAGCAAGCAGGGTTGTGTCATCTGCATAATGGAGATTGTTGATGAATCTTCCACCAATCCTGATGCCACATTCCTCCTCCTCATACAGCTCAGCATCCCAGATGATCTGTTCTACAGAAAGAATGAAAAGCTGTGGAGACAGAATACCTCCCTAGCAGACCCTCTTCCCAATTTTGAACCATGCAGTGTCTCCTTGCTGTGTTCTGATGACTGTCTCTTGGTCCAAGGATATGTTTCACATAAACACAATCAAATGTTCTGGGATTCCCATTCTTCTCAGAGTCAGCCACAGTTTGTTGTGATCCACACAGTCAAAAGCCTTTGCAAAGTCAATGAAGCACAGATAGACATTCCTCCGGTACTCTCTGCTTTCTGCCAAGATCCATCTAACTTTAGCTATAATATCCTTAGTACCATGATCTCTTCTAAATCCAGCCTGCACATCTGACAGTTCTCTGTTGACATGTTGCTCCAGTAGTTTTTGGATAATTTTCAGCAGAATCTTCTTTGTGTGTGATATTAATGATACTGTTCGATAATTTCCGCACTCTGTCAGGTCACCTTTCTTTGGATTGGGAACAAATAGAAATCTCTTCCAGTCAGTTGGCTATCCTCCAGATTTCTTAGCGCACCTTAGCACATCCAGGACAGCGTCTGCTTGTTGAAATATGTCAGTTGGTATGCTGTCAACTCCTGGAGCCTTGTTGTTTTTTTTGTCAATTCTTTCAGAGCAACTTGAACTTCCTCCTTCATCAACACAGGCTCTGCTCATATGTTACTTCAAATTCTGTGTCAGCCAATTCCTTCTGGTACAGTGACTCTGTATACTCCTTCCACAGACCTGTCTTATTTGCTAGAATGTTGAATGAGCCAAGGGAAGGGGTGTCCTGACTGTTGTTCTTGTTTGAAGGGTGACTGATGTCAGTAGTCCACATTTCCCCCCACTCTACCCAGAGCTGTGGTGCTGGAGAAGAGTATTGAGAATACCATGGACTGCTAGGAAAACAGATTTGTCCTGGAAAGGGTTAAACCGGGTGGCTCCTTGGAGGCAAGGATTCTGAGGCTCCGTCTAACATACTTTGGACATGTTATGAGGAGAGACCGGTCCTTAGAGAGGGACATCATGCTTGGGAGGGTGGAGGGACAGCGCAGGAGGGGAAGGCCCTCTATGAGGTGGATTGATTCAGTGACTGGGGTAATCGGGATGGGAGTGTCAGAGACAGTGCGATTGGCACAGCACAGAGCGGAGTTTAGGGCTGTTGTACACAGGGTCGCTATGAGTCGCAAGTGACTCGATGGCACATAACAACAACAACATACCACTACCCAGAACCAGCTGCCACGATGATGCCTTTCAGCCTGGTCAGCAGTGCGGCCGTCGCTGTGTACTCTTCTGGTGTCTAGCTCATGGGAGTTGAGGCTTTTGTGGTCCATTTGCCCTTTGGATGGACTGACGGGTTCTCTTAATGCTCTCTGCCTTTTTTCCCTTTTGTCTCGGGTGTATCCCTGATGGCTGCTTTTGCAGGATAGTCAGACCCGTCACAAAGGGACTTGTGGACTGTGTTTTGCCAGTTAGCCTCGATACTGCCTAATACTAAGGCCAGCTGGGTCCCACTGTAGAACTAAGGTTACCAGAAAAATTCTGTTAAATTAGAAGTGTGAAAACGTGCTCCCTGTCTGGACGCTGGTTCTTGGGCCTCCCTGCTCTGCCCACTCACTCCTGTTCTTGTCCCTCCCTGCCCTTTTCTCCTTCCTCTGCATTGTGGCTCACCCCTTTTTCTTGCCCTGGTGCTCTTAAGTCTCCCCTGTTTTCTGTTTTCCTTTTCCTTGCATGTATCTTCTATTTCTGGACTAGAAGGCGAGTGACTGGCATAGGTGGGGTTGATCCTCAGAAACTCCCCCTTCATTCCTGGCAAGGCATGGTCAGCCCCCTGCGTCCATTCCCTCTGTCCAGGTCTTGTTCCAAGGAGAACTCGGCCTCCCCATCCTGTGCGTTGGGTCCGTGTGGAAGAGCTGGGAGCTGCTGAAGGAAGGTGAGTTTGGAGGTGGGGAGAGGAGAGGAAGACTCTGGGACAGGCTGGGAAGGAGGTGACCCAGGAAGGCTCCAGGGAGTGTGGGCAGGGGCCCCAGGGCCTCGACTCGTGGCCAAAGCATCAAGCCAAGTAAGCCCTCATCTAAGCTTCCACCAACTCTCAGATCTTTTCCCAAAGGTTTATTAAGTAGCAGAAACTTCCAAAAGATTAGAGACCAGTCTTAGAGAAAGTGCAGCCGGAGTGCTCCTTGGAGGCCAAAAAGACAAAGCTACATCTCACATTTTCTTAGGAGAGGCTTGTTCCTTGGAGGAGAAACATCGTGCTTGGAAGGGTGGAGGGTCAGAGAGAGAAAGGAAGACCCTCAGCCAGATGGATCGACACCGTAACTGCAGCATGGGCTCAAGTGTGTCAGAGACGAGGCTGGCACAGGACAGGGTTCAGATCTGTTGTTCATAATGTTATACGTGACTCAGTGGCACCTAAAACAACTTCAAATTTGGTTTCCTGACAGTCGTGTGATAATCTGTGGTGACATCCCCCGGCAGCACGTGCTCCTGCCCAGCAAGGAAACAGGACAGCTTAGTCCTTGCAGCCTTATTCCAGCACTTGGAGGTTGTCCACTGGACACCTCTTAGTGGCTCAGGGACCCCACTGCCTCCTTGGACTTTGCAGTAGCCGGGGACTGAACAGGGTCTGCTGGCTCCTGTGCCCCCAGAGGTTCCTGGGTTCCTGTGCTCCTGGTATTAGGGATTTGGCACGGGGCCCCACTGTCTCTTCTACAGGCACTCTTGGGTTCCAGCTACCTCTTTCTCTTCTTTCTCCTCCAGGTTTTCTTCTGGCTCTGACCCAGGGCAGAGAAGTCCAGGCTCAGGACGCTTTCTCCAGGTTCACCCTGATGAAGCTGAGGCACTCCTCAGCCCTGGGTGGGGCCAGCCTTGGGGCCAAGCACATCGGACACTCACTGCCTCTGGACTACACTGTCAACGCCGAAGCCTTCTTCTCCCACACCTTCTCCTAGAGCGCTGGCCTAGCTCTGCCCGGGTGGAGCCCAGTGGACACTGGATGTGGGAGGAAGGGACTCTCCTTTTTTTCACAAAAACACAAGAAAATTAAAGCACTTTATCTCCTCCCCACTGGGATTGTGTTACGTGGCTGCCTTCATCCACAGAGTGGACATCTCAGTGCACTTGCCAGGAGCCACACAGGGCTCAGGATAGTTCAAGTCCAAGGTTGAAAGCCCTGATCCAGGGCTCAGCCTTTCAGCCTGTGGGCTACGCTTACTGCTGTGCACTTGGGCTAATGATTGATCTACATGGGCTCTCCTTCCTCAGATCACTGTATTTTGTGGCTGCCAGCTAATCCGTGACCTCTGTAATGATCTCTGCCCAGGCATGTTCAGGACTGTATATTCTCCCCAGGAAACATCACAACGAATGACCTTCGGCCTACGACACCTCCTTCAGTGACTGAACCCCTCACTGCCTTCCAGTCAAACCTACCCCTTAGCTGACCCTCTGGTGGGTTTCCCAGATTAAGTCACACGGTGAGGACTGTCCTCCTTTCTCCCTCAGAGCTGGTGGTGGATTCGAACTCACAGAAGCACCACCACCTTTGGGTTGGTGTCGCAATTCTTTATGGACTAAGGCACCAAGGCAGTTGTGACTGTAGGGGACAGGGTATGCTTTGAAAATAAGAGAATCTGAACCTCACTGGTAGGGTGATTGTGGATGAATCATTTGGGCCATTTTTGACTTGGATAAATTTGCGAGAGATGAAGATTGCTGAAATCAAAGGCAACCAATTAGGTAAAGCCCTAATTACTGGTTACTTCTTCCTGGTTCCTCTCAGCCTGGCTTTGCTTAAAGACACTATTGTGTGGGACCAGGAATGAAGAAACGGGTGTCACTGAAGAACAGACCGGCTTCCTGTGGCCTGGATGTTGTCACCTGACCAATAACGGCAAGCCCAGGGGCTTCCTGCTCTGCTCGTGTTATTTGGTGAACTGAAGACAGTATTTGATCCACAGTGGCTGCTGGTACTGGTATTATTGGGGCAGTAGAAAGGATTTTTATTTTCTTAACCCATACTGAAGCCTTTGATCTATAATAAGTGCTTCAAGTCTTCCTTTCTTCCTTTCCTTTGTCATTTGCACAGCCCAGGTGATTAGGAGTCTTCCTTCAATCATGATAGCCACATTATTCTTCATAAAGTCCAGCTTGCTGAGTGATTTGCTCAGTATACAGACTGAATAGGTAAGGATGAGATTACAGCCCAGATGCACACTTTTCCTGATTTTAAACTGTCCCCTTGTTTGAATAGTTGCTGCTTGGTTCATGAACAAGTTTCGCATAAGCACAAATATTTTGGGATTCCCATTCTTAATACTAGCCATAATAGCCACATAATCAAACGCCTCTGCATAGTCTGTAAAACACAAGCAAGCATCTTTATGGTATTTTCGGCTTTCGGCCATCAGCAGTTATACGCCTCCTTCCACATCCTCTTAATTTCTGGGAATTTCCTGACACTGTACAGTTCCAGCCACTTCTAATTTTAGCCAGATTTTGTGTGTAATACTTGGTGTGGTTAATTCCTGCGCCGTTAGATCAGTTCCAGTCACTGGCCAGGTAGCTAGCTGTCTTCCCAGTTTCTTGGCATAGACTAGTAGGCACATTCAGGTTGTATCTGTTGGCACAAACACCTCAATTGGTGCTCCATCAATTCCTGGTCCTTTTTTTGCCAGTCCCTTCAGTACCATTGGTTCTTAACTAGATGCTACTTCCTGAAATGGCTCAGCATCAGATAACTCTTCCAGGGACTGCATTCCCTCCATCTTCCTTTGATACTTCCGACATCAATACTTTGCCCATAGAATCCTTCAGTTAAAAAAAAAATTTAAAAAAAAAAGAATCCTTCAGTACTGTGACTTGAGACCTGAATTTGTTCTTCAGTTCTTTCAGCTTGAGAATGCCATGCTATTCCCTTTTGGTTTTCTAACTATTGGTCTTTTGCATATTTAAAAAAATTTTGCTTTGTCTTCCCAAACTGCCTTTTAAAATCCTGTCATACTTTGGCTCTTTGTGGACTCGTTTTACATTTTTCAGTCTTAATTTGAATACATAAACAAAGTAACCAAGAGACTGTTCCACAGCCCCTGGCCTTGTTTTGACAACCAACATTGAGCTACTCCACTATCTCTTTCCAATAATCTAGTCAGTTGGACTCCCGGGTATTCTAGCAGTTGAGGTCTACGTATATAGCCGCCAATATTTCAAAGAGATACTTGCAATGAATAGCTCATTGACTAAACAAAATTCTGTGATCACTCATTTCTGTCATAGGGACCATATTTTCCAACCAGTCCAGCTTTTGCATTCCAGTCACTTAATAAATCTTGATTACATGATCATTCCACAGTGCTAAAACTGGTAGAAATTCTCACTATAGCACTTGGCTGTAAATGGCTAGTGCGTGTATTTGAATAATAGCTGTATTATTTTTTACTGTAACTTTTGCAAGTTCTTCCTTATATGCATGTCTTACCCTGCCATTGCACTGCATTTCAAGGACAGACCTTCAAATGTTCTTTTTGGCAATAAGTGCATTTCCTCTGTGGTTTTCATTCTAGGTGCACAGATAATATGACTGACTCAGAATGGCCAATACTAGTCCACCTGAGCTTACTAGTGCCTAGAATGTGTCTCTTTTAGGCATTCCTGAGGGTTGGAGACCCTCTTATTTCGGAAGTGGATTTCTAATCCTGCTTCTTCGTCATTTGTTAGCTCTGCTGAAAACTTTTTGGTGACCCAGCTGGTATCTGAAATTCTGGGGGACATAGTTTCCAGCATATCACAAACCACCACAGTTCAGCAAACTGGCAGATGGTGGTGACCCTACTTGTCTGTAACGTCTCAAAATTCTGTACTATGCAAGTCTCCTCAGATCCTGCCCTAACCCTTTTCATGAAGGTGATAAAGCCTTCAACAAAAGCTCACCAACCCCAGAACAAAACCCATCAGCCCTATGCTGGGCTGGATCTTTATGGCAGATAATCTTTCAATCATTGGGAGTTTTAAGCTTGATGTAAATTCAAAGTCAATACTACCAGAATTAATCTCTAGGGCTCTGTTACTCCGTAGACCCCAATGCCTTGAATTGGTATTGAAGTGGGCTCCCAAACCTGTTGTGTAGCTGAAAGGCAGGGAGGTCCTTTGTATTGTTAAACTAGATGTCAGTTTTGCTTAGAAAACTTTAAATAATTTCTCTTCTGAAGCCCAAGGATTTCCTGTTATGACTCAAAGTTGGCAAACATATTGTGGCCCTGATTAACAATGCTGGCTGGTCATGTACTGATTATGTCTAAAATTAACTTATTTTCACTCGCCTTGTGAAGGAAAATGGACCATCACAAATAAGGAAACAGGCCCAGACAGAGCACACAAAGGAAATGGTTTTTGAAAGCTTCCAACTTTGGGATGGAGAACCAGGCTTGAAAAGAAAACCAACATCCTCCCACCCCCAAACTTATTCGCTGTCTGATGCAGAATGAATGACCCAACCTAAGGAAAAAGTAACAAGGGAAACAGACACATCGTACTCATTTTATTGAGATTTTCAACAGCTGCCATTTGGTTTGTATAGCAAAAATGGTTTTAAAGTCACTTTTTTCCATTTTTTGTATTTTTATGAAAATTGTTTCCTCAATTTCGAAGCCCCATCCCTCCTCCAAAGAATTAGTAACTACCATGTAACATTTTAGGGGGAGAAAAAAAGAACAATAAGAGCTTTCAAACACTTGTGCAACGGATGAGGCTCCGAGTGCAGGCCAGCTGGGCCTGTGGGCACTGAGCTGCTCGGACGCATCCACACTGGGTCCAGGCCACAGCCAGTGCTCCAGGCACGCGGCTCCCAGGGTCTCCTCATGCCCCAGCTCCACTCCCTCTTCCGGCTCTCCTCCTCTCTCATCTGCCCTGCTGCCTTCGCGAGCTGTCCAGTGATGGCAGTGAGATCTTCAAACGTGGTCAGCTTTGTGCTAGAGACAAAGTTCAGAGATCTCCCCTAGTCAGCCTCGGGAGGGGTGGGGAACCCAGAGGAGCACTGATGGTTTCATTTCCAGCACATGCCTAACACAATACATGAAGAGCTTATGTTTCAAAAGTCCTGATAACAGTTTCTGATAGAAAATGAGTTTCTGCAGCAGTTCTGGCTCCTGTAGTGCGGTGTGTAAAAGATGACCTCGCTGGTGTGACAACAGTCCCTTCAGCATACAAAATGGCTTCCCCTCCAAACTGGGCACTGCGGGTTTCATCTAGACCACAGGGGCTGAGACCCAAGGGCAAAGGGCTCCCTCACTGACAGTACAGCACAGCCCTTAGCAGAGTGTATGCAGCCGTAGAAAGGAATAAGCTATTGACCATAGTACAGCAGGGGGAACATCAAAGCATGACGTGATGACATGAGCACACACTGTATAATCATGTCTAGAAAACAAGTCAATGAACAAGGTAGATTAATGACTGACCAGGACTGGAGTAAGAGGCAGTGGGCATGAGTGACCGCATGGAGTGTGTGTGGTTTGAGGTGAAAGTGGATATAAAAATATCCCAGCACTGCTTGATGGCTTGTACCATTTGAGGAAGTCATTCACCTCACCGTATACTTAAAATGGTTTCATTTCATGATAGATAAAACGTAAGACAAAAACCCAGGACTCCTGCCTTCTCAGTCGTCCATCAAACACTGATAGTTATGACCATCAAACACTGATAGTTATGACCACTCATGATCAACCAGGGCCGGACTGTCACTTAGTGTTGCTGAGAGGGGAAACTTTTCAACTAGTTCAGTAGTTCTCTTTTTAGCATTAAATGGTCTCTTTTTGGTTAGCAGCGTGATCCACGATGCACCAAAGCTCCAGATTTTTCAATAAAAAAGTCAGGAAAAGGTGGGGAAGCAAGCTAAGGAAAAGTTGCAATTATGACTCCGGGAACAACCCAGCAGAAGGGAGCTTTTCTGTCGAGGCAGAAGATGCTGTCTCTGTCTCTGGATTCTGCTCCTGTCTCCTGGGCAGGTCTCTTGGCTGACACCATTCACAGATCAACGGCCTCGGCTGTCCTATTCTCAGGACCCCCTAAAATTACAGACTGCGCAGGCACAGGAGTGGGAGCTGGGCAGGAGTCGGAGTGTCTGCCTGGGATGACTGTTTCCTTATCAGCAGGAGCAGCTTGAAGAGGAGAGAAAGACGGTGAAGGCGGAGGGAACAAAACCCCTTCCAGTGTGTGAGCTCACTCGCTCTGTGAACGGCAACACAAGGCTGCAGTGCAGCGGCTGAAGGGTGAACAGTGTGACTGACCCACATGGGCAGTGAGGAGTGAGGTGACCCTCACGGGAGCACAGAACACTGCGAAGTCCGCGTGGACAGCTGCCATACTGGGGTCCGTTCTCCTATCTCTCACTTCTCACACGAATGCTGCAGGATGCCGGGGAAGGGTGGCTGGGGAGGCCGTCTCTCCCAGTAGGTGGGACGTCTCCAAATCCTGACCACATTTGTAACCCCTCTGCCTGTTCCCACATCGCAGCATCACCCAGGCCGAGAAAGCTCATTAGCTGGTGGCACAGGAACCCTCATCAAAGCACATCTGCTCTCAGATCACACGTGAGCAGACTTCAGGTCCAGGGGCTTCGGGGGCCTGGGTGGTCAGTCACTTCTCTACATGGGGGGGGGGGGGGTCAGCAGCACAGCTGCAAAATGATGCATACCAGCTATTCACTTCCCGTCTCTCCACACAACCTTCCTCTTGGACGCGTGTCCCCCCAGGATTCAGCCCCCTTGACTTGCCAGCCTCTCAAAATCTGTCCAAATGGTGACACTAACAGGACACGATGTGGAAAGTGCTGCCACCATTTCACACACACACGGTTAACACTGTACTCCTCATTTCTGAGACCCTCGTTACTTTACCTCTGGGCCAGAAAGGTGCCGCCACGTCCAGCCTGTCCCTGTGGTGGTTTCTGGGCTGACCTGATGTGACACCCCAAAACCCACTGCTGTGTTCAGAAGCCGGCCCTCAGTTCAAAGGCCTGAAGATATTCAAAAGCCCTTTCTACCCATTTCCTTTTCTCTTGAAGAAAGAAAATTTTCCTCTCCAAGGCACAGAATCAAATAAATTATCGTAATAGCCACTAGTGTACTAATAGAGGGCCCAGTCAGACCTGGGGACTGTGTGGGGACACAGACACATCCTCAGTCTCCCAGTTGCCAAAAAGAGGTCTGAACAAAACATAATAGCAACATAAAAATAATCATTTAAATAAAAACACACCTCACCACTAAAACAGAGATGACAAGCCCGGCCTGCACTTGTAACCTTTCCCGTGAGAAAAAGAAAGATAATACCAGGTTCTCAGCCTTTCCTGGTGAAGGCCCAACAAGACTCAAGTGTATTTCCTGTACGATGGTGGCAAACATTAGGTCCGTTTATGGGCTGGTTAGTAATTTCACTCCACCTTACAAGATAAAAGATGGAGAAAAGGGACCCTAATTCTTACACAGACTTAGCCTCTCACACTTGAACTGGCATGGCAATGCATTTAAATTCCCTCAGTGTCCGAAGATCAGAAACTCCAGTCCTCAGGTCCCACTACTTCTCTGGTAGGAGGTGTTTGTTATTTCCCTCCCCCACTTTCCGTCCTAACCAAATTTGCCTCGCGAAGCTTTACTTAAGATCAAAATCCAAATTGGCTATTCTGAAATGAAGCAGGGTGGGGGGGGGAGGTAAGAAGACAAGCACCCCATTCTACAGACACCATGAGGCCAGGCGGGTGTCAGCAGATCTCCCCAAGGGTGAGAAACTGCTTCCCTTGGATCCCCGCAGGACTTTCCAGATGGGAAGCTCAACAAGAACAGTCTCAATTCTAAATGACGGAGACGCCCACTGTCTTGAGAATGTGCTCTCTGTCATCACATGTCCAACTGTCTGCAGAATGCTGAGGATGGACAGGTGGATGGACAGGGACAGGGGAAAGCAGCTCAAGAGAAGGGAGACCTCTACTGCTGCACTTCCAAGGCCCTGTCTCCCAGAGGGATGGCCAAGTGTACGTGGAAGCTGAATCCTCAAGTTTCTTTATTTCTAAGTCCTCCATCCCCCACTAAGAAGAATTAACGCTTTCATTCTCGTGAGGTAGAAGCTTGAAGAATGAATGCGTTTGTCTGGAAATACAAACTCTTCAACTTAGTCCCCTGTGACGTATGCCCTGACAAGGAAGGTCATTTTTCAAATGATGTCACCTGAAGATGCAAATGATGCGCCGAGAGATGATTTTCTCCTGTTCAATCACATGAAGGTCACACTAGCCTGCGGCTCTTCCTCAAAGTCAGTGGGAACTCATCAGGAAAAGGAGACTTAAAGCGTCCCAGGCCCCGACCTCTTTGCTCTCAACCTCGGCTCCATATTCACATACCAAATCTACACAGACTATTTCAAGTGAATCGGCCACTTCTGACAGGCCCACCCCATGGTGCAGGGGCACAGCGGCAGTCACACACAAACTGCCTTCGCCTTCAGGCCTCTGCGAGTCCTCGTCCTGGGACAAGGGCCAGGACGAGACACCACTTCCTTCAACAGACTCTGCCTCTGCATCCAGAGTCCACAAAGGCAGCGCCATTGCCTATCATCCTTATCAACAAAACCCTGCAAGTTGGACACAGGCAAGGAAAGGAACGTGCCCAGGGCACGCAACCGTCTTGCACTGCAGGCTGCATGGGAATGAACCACAGCTCCAGCCGCCTTGATAAAGCAGATCTCGCTCCCCCAGGCTTTCGGAGTTCCTCGGCATAATCCTACGGGAGAAGCACTCGCCCTGTGAAGTAAGCTGCTTGTGTATGTCTGGAAAAATACACTTACTTATGAAAGTACATAAGAAGGAATGAGAAGAACATGGGGACCAAGTCTCAAGAGTCTGGAAAAACAAATCGTGCAAAATAAACTTGAGACAAAACGAACAGGACTCTAGAATGACATCTCCAGGCTCAAGTTGAAAGGCAGCACAGCCCGTGTCCTCAGCACAGCACACATCCCTCACAGCTCTGGGAATGGCATCTTTTCTATCTGAGAATGCAGGCGGGGCAGACGGGGGACACGGGAGGAGACACCATGAGAGATGCGGTGGCAGATCAACCTTAATGTTCCTTTTACGTTGTACAGGATGAGTCTGTTGGTAGCTGTAAACAGAGACTTGAAAGTCGGACATCGATAACTGGAAGGCTCACGTGACAACCGCGGTCCCACCACGCCTCCTCACATCTCTGCCTTCATCCACCATCAGGGCTGACTGTCAACCAGCACTTTAAGCCTGTGTTTTCTTGAGCAGAGTTCAGAGCAGGGAACAATGGGCACCGAAGGCGCCTGGGCACTCCAGTTCATCACAGGATATCTCCAGGGGCTGGGGGCTCAGTGTCATGGCCTCGTCTGCCTCACTTGCTTCCTTCTCTTGTTCTGCCTCCCACAGCAAAGCTTCTGCCCTTTGAAGTACCCAGCAGGGTGAGGTGGGCCCTTCTTAAACACCTTGGTTTTCTTGGTCAGCTTCTTTTGTTTAAAAACGTACAGCAGATACCCCTGATGTAGGGGAAAGGAAGAAAGACTGCAATTTCCCCTAACTCAAAGGGCTAACTAAAATAAGAAGAGAAAGAACTGCTCCCCACAGAAGTCAGTAGAATGAAAGAGAAATAGTCGTAGGCTTGCAGAATAAGACTGAGCACATCAGCTACTCAAGTCACAGGAGTTAAACCACTGTCCCCTTCCCCATGTGCACCCCTCCCCAGCCCTCCCTCTTCAGCTCTGCCTTTCTGCACAGCACTGTCCCCAGCTGTGGAGATGGACAAGTCCTTCTGGGAGCATATGTCAACTCAGTATTTCACTCCCGGAACAAACTCCTTGGCATCCGGGTTCAGGGTGCTTTTGCTCTGAAAGAGAAATGGAGAGAGAATAAATTTGAAGGGAAGAAGCTGCACTTCTCTCAAAGCTCCCATCACTAGCTGTGTCTTCCCTTCAGCCTCAAAGTGAGAAAGGAACTAAGCTCAGGCTGCTGGTGCCTCGTGTGCTGGGGTCTCCTCAGCACAACAGCTGGCTGCTCCCGTGCTCCTGACACACTACGCTCTGACTGAGTCCATCTTCTCCTTTCTTTAGACACTTGTTTCCTCTGGGATGTTTTCAAATAAGGGGGAGGAAAAATCTTTGCATGTCCCAAGTATCATAACCCCATGAAAATGAGCTCTCCCATCAAACGAGCACGGTTCCCAGGATTCCTGCTGTTCATTTCACCACGCTCACTTAAATTAGGCAACACTGCAGGCTGCAGTCATTCAGGACCCTGTCCTTCACACAGCTCAAGTAAACTCAGAAGTCGGGGCGCCACCCTACCAGGTCTCCTAAGAGGGAAAATGGACGCTCAGGAGCACACTCCTTTCAAACTGAGGAAGTAAATGCTCGAACATCCAAAAAGAGGTCAAATACAGATTCAGGATGCTGTGAATGGGAGAGGCAACAGCAAAACATCATCTGAAGCCCAACCTCTTCAGGGCGCAGATTTTTTATTCGTAATCCCAGTTCCAACTCATAATGCCTTCAAGTTGTGGTGCTGGAGAAGAGTCTTGAACATACCATGGACTGCCAAGAAAACAAATCGGTCTGTCTTGGAGAGGGTGAAACCAAGTCTCTCCTTGGAGGTTAGGATTTTGAATCTCCACCTCACTTACTTTGGGCATGTGGCCAGGAGACAACAGTCCTTAGAGAAGGACATCATGCTCAAAAGGGTGGACAGACAGCGTAGGAGAGGGAGACCCCAGATGAGATGGATTGATACAGTGACTGGGGTGATGGGGGTTGGCGTGTCAGAGTTAGTGAGACTGGCTCAGGACAGGGAAGGGTTCAGAGGTGCTGTACACAGGGTTGCTATACATCACAGGTGACTCAATGGCACATAAGAACATACTATGACCAGTTTGGAAGCAGGAGTGGCATCCACGTCCTAAATAACATGCCTCCATAAACTCTATGAACTTCGATAAACGTCGACAGTTGTAGAGGGGCTCATACATTTTGTTCACAGGGTTGCTATGAGTCATGCTTGACCTGAAGGCAAGCAACAACAACAATCCAATTCCACTTTACAAAACTTGTATTAAGGGGGGAAGTGGGAGGATGCTGGAGCCAGTTTTGTTTTCGCGGTACTTTACAAGGTGCAATGATTTTCGAAGCACCCTCCTGTGAATGCCTGTGTGATCAGTGAACACTGACCCGGAGAGCTACAGGGACCTGCCCCAGGTTGTAGGGTCAAGAAAGAGGTCTGTGACACCAAATCCTAGGTTTTCTTCACTTCAGTGCAAGGGAAACCACATATGGCTCTTACCAAAATATCTTCAGAATCATGACTGTCGCTGACTGTCAGCACATTTAACTGCTGTTGCAACTGGCCCATGGCCTGTGGCAGGTCTCGGGAGGGAATGAACCAGTCTTGGTCTTCTTCGTCCAGCATCTCCTGGAAGCAGCGGTCCAGGAAGTCCTGCTCCTGCAGCTCCTCCTCCACCTGGCAAGCAAAGGCAGGAGCTCGGACGACTGTCCAGTTAATCTCCCCAAACCCCAATTTGCAGCCCGCTTCCCTCTTCCCTACCCTGCACCACAGGAGGACTCTGCCCGATGTGCACTAACACTGAAGGTGCCTCGGATGACCAGCTAGAGGAAATGGTTTTACTCTTTGCAACAAAATTCCATAAGTAAGACTGAAGAAACAGTTACTCAAAACAGCAAGAACCCCCGGTCTTCACAGGTCTTCCAGGACCTCTAACAGAGGGTGTCGACAATTTTCCTCTCATCTGGCACATTTGGAATATTATTTGAGAGGTTTGTTGTTTTTTTTTTAAATCTTAGTGGAAAGCAACCTTCTTTACTTTCCCATTTTACCAGAAAGATTGAAAAAAGATATTGTAACTATGTAATTAGTACTCTGCCTGGAGAGTGGATATTAAATAAACACTAATGGTCAGAGAGCTCTGGTGGCTTAGTGTAAAGACATGCTACCAACCAAAGGCACGTGGTTCAAATCCTCTAGCTACTCTGCAGGCATAAGGCTAGCAGTTTCCCCTGGTGATTTCCAGCCTCTGAAAACCCACTGGAGGGTCAGCTATGCATCAGTTCTGTCTCGATGGTACTCAACAACAACAACAATGATTAGTTTCAGGTCCATGCTTCTGGTAATGAGGCCCCCATAGGAGAAAATGATTTTTAGAGTTTCAGAAAGATCTAATAGACACTTTTTGGCATGTCATCTAAAAAGAATGATCAGTAATGCATTCTCTCAAAACAAGAAGGGACATGAGTAATACAACAATTCCATTTTTCTTAAGCACTGCCCCAAGTTTGGGGGGGGGTGTCTGTCTCTGTGTGTGTATCTATCTATCTATCTATCTATCTATCTATCTATCTATCTATCTATCTATCTATCTATCTATCTATCATGCTGTGCACTCCTAGCCATTAGCTGTTGCCTCTTAGTAAAGACTACGGTTGGTAAAAGGTCTGGTTCCCTCTGCAGATCTGTGTGACTCCAAGCAGCATCTTGCCTTCCAATCCGCCCTCTTTCCCCTGTGCTGGCCTAGTGACAGATTCACAGCTCACTAGTGCCACCACCAGAGGGGAAGCGGAGTGAATAATCACCCAACAATGACCAGAGCCACACCGAATGGGACATGTGAAGACTGTCAGAATGCCAACTGTTTGGATACATGTAATTTTACCACACTACAAAACTCACCCAAACTAGTCCATCTTTGCTCCATAAAATCAGAGGAAGAGTCACTTACCGGCAGCAAGGCTTAAAGGTAACATTTCAACATTATAATTAGCCACACCTTTTTAAAACCCCAAGTAAATTACATAGGCATGAAGTACTTAAATTAACAAGAAAAGATTTCTTTCCAAGGCACAAGA
Source organism: Elephantulus edwardii (assembly GCF_000299155.1). Lineage (NCBI taxonomy): Eukaryota > Metazoa > Chordata > Mammalia > Macroscelidea > Macroscelididae > Elephantulus > Elephantulus edwardii. Next base: position 1,752,234 of record NW_006399761.1, read on the forward strand.
TTTAACATGAATGTTTAAGATGTGTCCTGGATCTAGGAGGAAACCGATAGCTTTGCACTATTAAACCTACGTGCGCACCCTGAAAATGCATTTTCTTTTTATATATGGTGATGGCAAGTTTGATGACGATTATGGGAGATGGTTGCACAACGTGGTTACTGTTATCGGTATCACTAGATTGTAGGCCTGAAAACGATGAGCTGGCAAATGCTGTGCTGTATATATATAGCGTTACAACAAGAACAACAGCTATTCACTGGCACGAGCCGTGAGAACTTGGGACAGGGTCTGACCAGACATGGCTAAACCCTCTGGGGCGGGATTGGCTGGCTGAGCCCCAAACTTGTTTCCTTATGCTCCCAGAGCACCATGCTCTTCAGTGAAAACCACGTTTCCCAAAGCCCACGTTGGATGTGGCACCCGCCAAAGGAACATCCTGGAATACCCTTTGGCATCTCTTATTTTACAAGAAAACTCCTTGCCTGATGAAGGGAAGAACTGTCTAAAAGGAATATATGATTAGGCTTTATATGTATAACAACAGCCCAGAATGAGAAGTTCATTGCAAAGAGGACTAGGGGGCGGGGGGCGGGAGGTAACTGTAAACAAGGCATGTTTGAAAAGACAAAAAAGTCAACTAGGGAAGGGAGAACTGGAGGGAGGGTGGCAGGGGGTAAAAATGAGCAACAAGGAATGAATGAAAATCTAACTTTTCTATAAACTTTCATAAAAATTACAATTGAAATTAAAAAAATATTTAAAACCCCCCCAAAACTCCTTGTCTTGGTCTTGTTTCTGCTGCTTAGCTTATGAATGCCCCGAGAGTAACAGAACAGCCCCCCAGAGGTGAGTACATGGTGTCAGAACAGGCCAGCCACCTGGAATGCTCACCTTGGGCAGGATGTGAGGGAGGGAAAGAGGGTGCTGCAGAATCTGCTGAAGCAGTCCAGCCTCCCCCCACCATCCCCAGGTCCCTACCTTGGACTCCCACTTGGCCAGGGCGGGTTCTCGTCTGAGGAGGGCCAGGCTGTCTGTCTGGATACAGCAGTTCTGTCCCCGGGCCACCCCAACCATCAGATTAATGCAATCTCATTCCATGTGCCAAACTGCCCCATCTTAGCCCTGGTGGCACAGCGGGTGTATCTGCTTGGCTGCTAAACTGGTGACAAAAGGTCAATGGTTCATGTCTAACCACTCCCTCCCTCCCTGGGAGAAAAACGGGGCCTGGTATCCAGATGGTAGCCATGAGTCACATCAATTCAAAGGCAAGGGGTCTGGGGTTTATCCCTTCACATAAATTCCCATGAAAACAGTTTTAAAAGAAGGTACTAGAGATTTCTAGAACAGGGCTTAACCTTATCTGACTAGTAAAATTATGATAAAGTTTATTTCTTTGAATCCTCACCTTATCAGTAAATGTATCAAACAAGAAAAAAAGAAATCTTACAGCTGTGATATGGAGAGCCACCGTGCTTTTCGAGTTAACCTTTACGTTTACCGTTTTGCCATTAGAGAAATTTTGGGAAAAGACCCACCACATAAACTCTGGCCAATCAGAAGGAAGCACAGTTTTAGTAATTGCTTAGGGCAAAACTTGACACATGTCAATTGTGGCCATGTGGTATACCAAACATTTTCTCTTTAGACTACAGAACAACCTATTTAGAAAAGTATACTAATTCAATGAACCTGAAAAATAAGGGGTGGGGGAAGCGCCATACTGACAGCATCCTTCCGTCTTCCTCAGCCTTACAGAGGACAGGGTCAGCGCCATAACCTACTGCCCAGCACGAGGTGGTCCAGAGGTGCCGCTCTCGGCTACACACTTCAGTGTGCTGTGCTCACTGAGGAGTGGAGTGAGGAAGTGAGAGGTAATGCAGGTAGCACTAGAAGAAGGTGGTCACCTACAACATTCCCACAGCTCTCTCCCCTTTTGTTAAGCAGCTAAGTACTTATCACTGTGCTAACAGGGCTTTTTCCAAAGTTTCTAGATAGGGGGAGAAAACTGAATTCTTAAAGAGCACTATAGCCTAGTGACAAGAAGCTGCACTTCAATCCCAGAGGCGTGTGGTTCAAATCCACCAGACACTCTGCTGGAGAAGGAGGCACAATCTCCTCCTATACCAGTCAGATCCGATTTGATGGTGTGTACACGTACACACACACACACACACACACACACAGAGTGCTGTAGCAATTGCTTCTTATTCTGATTTCCAAAGGGTATATGACCTTCTGCTATTCTTCTAGGTTCATTTTTGATTAAAAAGAACTTTTTAGTGGAATGATCAAAGCATTTGGCCACTGACCCAAAAGTCAATGGTTCGAGCCCACCAGCGGCACTGTGAGCAGAAGACGAGGCAATCTGCTTCAGGAAAGAGTTGCAGCCTTCGACAGCCTACAGGAAGTCCTCCTCTGCTCCACAGGGTTGGGGGTTGCTGTCAGTCGTAACTGACTTGGTGACCCTAAGTTTGCTGGAACTTATCTTACTGAAATTGCAAATTCCCCCATTTAATTTCCACTTTATGAACACTGATAACCACCATTTTTTGAAGCATTTTTCTACAGATATTTATGTGTTTTACTGTATGAAAGTCGGAAAGCAAGAACTTAGAAAACCAAGACAGAAGGAAACTGTCACCCTTAATCTTGGAGGTGAATGAACAATGTTGATGTTTTTGGAATATATCTGTTGTTGTGATGTGCCGTCGAGTCGCTTGCGACTCATAGCGACCCTATGCACAACAGCCCTAAACTCCACTCTGTCCTGTGCCAATCGCACTGTCTCTGACACTCCCATTCTGATTACCCTAGTCACTGCATCAGCTCACCTCATAGAGGGCCTTCCCCTCTTGGCTGTCCCTCCACCCTCCCAAGCATGATGTCCTTCTCCAAGGACCGGTCCATCGTCACATGTCCAAAGTATGTTAGACGGAGCCTTAGAATCCTTGCCTCCAAGGAGCCACCCAGTTTAACCCTTTCCAGGATGAATCTGTTTGTTTTCCTAGCAGTCCATGGTATTCTCAATACTCTTCTACAGTACCGCAGCTCAAAGGCATCAATTCTCCTTCTATCCTCTCTAGTCATTGTCCAACTCTCTGATGCATAACAAGTGATTGCAAAGACCATGGCCTGTATTAGACGCACCTTGGTCTCCAGAGAGACACTACTGCTCTTCAGTACTTTGGAAAGGTCCCTAACAGTAGACTTTCCCATCACAATGTGTTTTTTTATTTCCTGGCTGCTGGTGCCAAGAGTGTTGACTGTGGAGCCAAGCAAACTAAAGCTGTGAACAATCTCAATCTCTTCGCCATCCATCCTGAGCTAGCCCGACTTAAACCTGAGATATCTGGAATATCCCAAAGAAAGACACAGGAGTTTACAACAGAGTAACCTACAAAAAGGACCCTAGTTAAAAATGAACATGTAAAATCCCATGCAATTTTAAAGCTCACTAATCACCTTCATCCTTTTTAGTCAGCCAATTAAGTATTTAATATGTTCTCTCTTAAAAATTCCATATGCATGTGTGTGCATGTTAAGTGTGAAGAAGATACAAAGAATTCTTATTTCATTAATAGTACACCTGACCTTCAGGAGCTATGGTGGCATAGTTCAGGGAGCCTCACTGCTCACACAAAGGTCTAACCTCTCTGATCGTTCAAGTCCACCAGCTGCTCTGTAGGAGAAAAATGGGCAATCTCCTCCCGTGTGATATTTACAGCCTCAAAGAGCAGCTAGAGGGTCAGCTCAAACTCGGTGTCAAGGAGACAGACAGATGTCGGACCTTAAGGAGACTAAGGGCCACAGTGATTATGTGCTTGGCCGCTAATGGAACACCTGGGAGTTGACCCCACAGCCGTTCAGGAGAGAAACACGGCTGTCCTCGTGAAGGTACGCCATGGGAACCTGCTAGGCCATTTCTACTCTGTCCTATAGGGCTGCTCTGAGCTGGATTTGACTCGACGGTAAGGGCTTTTCGGATTGTTTTTAATGCTACATCTTTTTCTTTCCCCGAGTTATACTTTCAGAGGTCCTGAGCAGGTAATACTGCCTTGACTGGCCCTGTGAGGGTTAAAGGTGCAGGTCAACCTGCCTGGCTAGACTAGGGTTCTCAATGGTTTGGCAAACACTGGAATCCCTTTTTATTTTGTGGCCTGCTGTGAGTGGCTGATCCGCTCACAGGGGAACTTCCCTGGCGCTGTGCTCGGCCTCCAGCACATAAATCAAGGTTTTGGCACAGTTTGCTCTTCTTGCCCCTGTGTTTTTTTTCACTGCCTGACCCATGGTTCTGGGAATGTAAATCTGCACAACTCTCCCCCCCTGCGGCCTGACTTGCAGATTTTAGACTCGCCACCCCCCCCCCCCCCCCGTGACTAAGCCAGGAGCACCAAGCCCGCCGTGTGACCTGTGCATCTCGAGTCTGCCAGCCCTGGGGACCACAGGACCCACGGACTTGTTATTTCCCAGATCTGTCTCTCCTTGCCCACCTAGACCAGGTTCACTGGATCTGATCCCCTGCAAAACCCAAACTAAGGCAGGGACTACGTTATTTCTTAGATAGTTTATTGTAAAGCCACAAAAATACTATATTAAAATCAGGACTGATAGCTAAAAAATCATTGTCTTTCTTCTTAAGATCTAACTCATGATGGGCTAGTGTGTATAAAAACGGTGGTTAGTGGTGATAGGTGAAACAGCAGAGTTCACGGTGGATAAAGAGAGTAGCCTCCAGGGAGAACGGACTGGAGTCGGACCCCAAAGGCCTACTACGGTCTACTGTTCAGACAAGGGCAGGACAAAGGAGGTTTCCCGAGTGGAATATCAACCAGCCTCCTGACTGGAAGATCACATAGCAGTTTCAAAAGGCGGTGGCCAGGCTAGTGTTACATGAGAGTATTAGGGGTGGAGGAACTTGGGTGAACACCTGTTCACCTGCTCAGCTCTTCTCAAGCCCTGGCATTTCCAATGGTCCTTGACGCTGACGAGGACGAAGTTGTTGTCACCTTCCTACTTCTCGGAAAGGAGTTACTACAGGTTTGAGTCTCTCAACTGTCTTTCTTCAGACTTTCTCATTTTTTCCAAGTTCTCGTTTTCCAGTACTTTTCCATGCATTCTGCTTGAATATGCCAAAGGCCTATGTCAGCCCATAGCTCAGACACTGGTTCTTACTGGTCCCAGTGCCACTTGTCCAGTGGGGACAGAAAGATGTCACCACGTATTATCAAAGACAGTACAAATCCTGTAATTCTCATTTTTATTAATCCTTCTATCCTACCCCTTCCAGCTGTCAGGATTTTGGGCGAATGCTTCTCTTTCGATCTTTATATGGTTGGTTATTCTAAGGAGTGAGCTCCTTCTTGGTGTTACAGTCATCCTATAGGGAGCCTTTAATACGGACTGAAGCTCAACATCAAGAAATCAAAGATTTTCACCACTGGACCAATTGGAAGCATCATGATAGATGGAGAAGAGACTGAGATTGTAAACAGCTTCAGCTTGCTTGGCTCCAAATTAACACTCTCGGTACCAGCAGCCAGGAAATTAAGAGACAAATTGCATTGGGAAAATCTGTCAGGGACCTCTCCAGAGTACTAAAGAGCAACAGTGTCAGTCTAGAGACTAAGGTGTGCCCGATGCAGGCCATGGTGTTCACAATTATTTGCTATGTGTCAGACAGCTGGACAACAACAAGAGATGATAGAAGAATCGATGTCTTTGAGCTGTGGTGCTGGAGAAAAGTCTTGAACATACCATGGACTGCAAAGAGAACAAACAGGTCTGTTCTGCAGAGTGTGAAACAAGGCTGCTCCTTGGAAACAAGGATTTTGTAGCTTCAAGTGACATACTCTGGGCATGTTGCCAGGAGGGACCATTCCTTGGAGAAGGACATCGTGCTTGGGAGTGTGAAGGGAGAGCGCAAGAGAGGAAGAATCTGGATGAGACGGACTGACTCAGTGACTGGGGTAATGAGGGTAGGTGTGTCAGAGACAATGAAATTGGCTCAAAGTAGAACAGGGTTCAGAGCTGTTGTGCACAGGGTTGCTGTGAGTTGCAAGTGACTTGACGGCACATAAACAACAACACAGACCTGGGACCTGTTTGGCCAGGAAGCTCTGGTGGCTTAGTCTGCAAAGAGCAGCACCGCTAACCCAAAGGGTGCAACCTCTCTTGCAGGTTCAAATCCATCAGCAGCTCAAAGGGAGAGAGACGGACAGTTGCCCCTACAAATCCGTTCTGACTCACCAGCCATGAGTTCTGAGTTTACTGTTTGGCTGGACGTTGAGGTAGGTCAAAGAGTGACTCACAGTCCCAGTCTCAAGGGTTCCCCTGGCCGTCACTGGCCTACAGAGCCTGTGCTTCTTTTCGGTTTCTGCATTTTGTCTTCCATTTCTCCGCTCTCTGGCCAGAACCATCTGTAGTGGTCAGCAGTGGCAGCCGGCCACGATCGGGTGCTTCCGGTCCCCAGACCGTGGAGCTTTATTTTTTTGTAGCCTTTGCATCTTTGCTTTTCTTCCTGTCTTTGTTCCAGACAGGGAAAGACCTTAGATGGCTGTTTCTAAACTTGTAAGGTCCTTGTCACTACTTAATAAAGCAGCATATAGAGTACTGTCTTTGTGGAAATCTCCTACATGGCTACAGCTGCCTAGAGAAACCCAATACAAACGTCCCCGAGCTGAAGTCGGAGCCAGGCCTCTCTGCAGCCATTATTCTGTACCATGAATGGCAATTACAGGACACATCAGAATGCAGGGTACAAGCTATCAGGCTACCTATAGTTCATCATGTGAGGATTCCAGCTATCAATGGACTATCTGTGTCTTTCAATCAGTGTGACAGAACAATATCACCATGTTCCTTTAAAGTAACGTCACTGTCCTCTCTTACCAGTTGAAGATGGTTCTTGGTAATCCTGGATCAGGCCTCTACATATTCTTAAATTAGTCTAAAGCCAATCCATCCACTTCTTTCTTAATGGGCTGGCAGTAAAGCAGCCCAGCTGCTGAGGTTTTTACAGGTATCAGTTCACTCTCAGACCTCCCTTTACCTGTCTGTCGAAATCCTCCTCGTTCTCCATCCACATGTACTCTGCAAATGGGTTTTCCTTCTCATCGTGCCCGGTGATCCCCGGGTCCTCTTTGGATTTTATACTGGGCGATGTATTGGCCACATTGGATCCATTCATTATGGTAGAACCTATACAGTAGCAAAAGAAGAGATGAAACAATGTAAACCTGTAACATCTAGTCTCTCCCAAAGCTTAGGCGCCAAGTCCAATGTTTGAGTGTAGAACAGAAGCTGTTCCTCTTTCTTCTGCCCATTTTTCTACAATAAACACCCTCCTTAAGAGGCCCTGATGGACAGCGGTTAAAGTGCTTGACAAAACTACCAGCCCTTACACAGAAGAAAGATACAGCAAGTGCTCCCCTGTGGGGTTAGTTCTAATCTATCCTGTGGGGTTGCTGTGACAGGAGCCGATGCAGTGGCTGTGGGTTTAGTTTTTCGTTTTATTGTACGTATAGAGGAGCTCAAGAAAATAATGTCTAGGATGAGCTGGCTCCCCAGGCAGGAGGTAAATCTCTCCAAGTCATGTAGGTCCGGGACCTAAGCAAGATCATTAATGGCCTCCTCAGGTTCCAAGCAGGTGGGAGAAGCACATTCTTAAAGGCCCCTGCGGGCAACTGAGCCTTGTTCTGATTCTCAAATTCCATTTTTCTTTAAAACGTACTTAAAATGTAAGTCACTAGTTAGTCAACCACTCAGAGTTAAGGACAAATTAACAACACAGTGCATTTAACTGTCCGGCCTTCTCCTCCATGCAAATGTGAACATTCCCAAGGACCCATTCTGACAGTAACAGGGTCAGAGGGTGCCTGATACCTCATACCTTCTCGCTCTAGCCCACCTCCCACCAATCCCTTCAGGTTCTCTCAAGGGTTTGTTTGTTTGTTTATATGTATGCACTTTAATTGTTGTGTACCATTGAATCCAGTAGACTGCCCTTCCTTCTCCAGCGGATCATCTGGTACATTTGAACCGTGTGCCTATGAGACTGCAGCACAGCTTCTCGCCACTAGGCCACCAGAGCTCCCTCTTGTCGTTTTATTTTTTTTAAACATTATTTCCTCTATTCATTTGCATCTTGGCTACAGCCAAGAAAAACCTTCTTTACGTCTTGCTTGTGATGTGCTCAAAGAGTGCCACAGCTAAGCTGAAAAAAATTCTCACCGACACTGTAAAAGGTTTTAAAATTTTCTAACCTGGATGTAAATGAGAAGGTCTAATGTTCTCAGACAGCTAAGAAGTGTGAACAGTAATGAACAGACAGAAAAACAATTCAGTTACAAAATCATTTCATTTAACAGAAATTCTACTTAAGTGACTGGAGATCTGGATCAGGCACCTACAAACCCAAACACATTGCCAGTCAGGCTGACCCCGACTCACAGTGACCCCATGTCAGGTGTCCAAGGCTCTAAATCCCTGTGGGAGGAGATGACCCATCTTTCAACGTTGGAAAGCTTGTGGGTTCAGCCAGCAAACCGATACATCATCATCTCTGCCCTGGGGCTACTGGATAAGACATCTAATCAGAAGTAGATTTTTAAAAGGGATAAAAGAAACTGATGTCTGTTCCCAATATGCTCTATAATCCTAATTCCATGCTTTCAGAAAAATCAGCCATTAAAAACTCTACAGAGCACAGTATCTACAGCATCAGGTTGCTGGAAGTCGGAACTTGATAACTGGCTTGGTTTTAGCTGACAGAAAGGAGGGAACCAGTTCTTTATTTCTGCCACTTCCAGTGGTACCATGTCCTCGTGAAATGGGTATTCCTAAACACAGGCTGTTAAAGGTCCTTAACAACCATACCAGAGAGCAGTTAGATTGTATCATGTAAGATTTCCAAAGGTGTTATTTATTAGGCAATTCATTACAGCCAGCATGGTGATTTATCACCATCAATGGGGAACTGTCTATGGACAATCAGAGCCCACGTTTATGAACATGTCACTCTGCCAGAAAATGAAATTCTTGGGAGTGTGTATGACTGTAAGGAAAAGGTGAAGGCAGGGGAAGCTAGAAAAGGGGGAATCTTCTCATTCATTATCAAGGTGGAACACAGAGTGCCAACTCTAAGACACACTAGTCTGAGAAAAGGATGAAAAAGTACCATCAGCTCAGCTGTCAGTCAGATGTTTCTCAGCTTAACATACTTCAGAAAAGTTGTCTTTTATACGTTTGCATTTCCTAAGAGCAAAGATGTCAGTTTAAAGACTAAGGTGCACCTGACCCATGCATGCCATGCATTTTCAATTGCTTCCTATGCATCTGAAGTTGCAGCATGAATAAGGATGACAGAAGAATTGCGCCTTTTGAACTGTTGTGCTGGGCAATCAATGCAAAGTGAACTGGAGGGACAGGGAGGAGAAAAATGTGCATGAATGAAAACTAATCTCTTTACAAACTTTCACTAAAATCACAATAAAAACAGGAGTTTACAAAGAATTTACTGGCTATGACTAAGATAGGTTTTTAAGATGTGAAATCTATCATATCCTTTACTAAGCCCTTTGAACCTCTAAATGTGTATTTTTCATGTTTTAAAAAAGGTTAGAAGATACCATATGCTATAGTAATTCCACTACCATGTATATATCCCAGAAAATAAAAGCCATAATAAGAACAGGTACATGCAGAAACTCAAATAATAGAACAATTTTAGTATTTTTTTAGTAAAATATTCAGAATATGTTAAAATACTAAACAAGATATTCTTAAGGGGGAAAAATGTTGTCTGCTCAAAGCTTTGAAAGACTGTAAAACTACTGAGTTTTTAATGTGTTTTTTAAAAAAATTTCTGTTGTTTACCATGACCTATGTGATGGCATTTTCAATAGCATCACATGCAAATGAAAGTTGGATGACAAATAAGGAAAGACCTGGTGCCTCTCAGCTTTGGTGTTTAGTGAAGAACACCAAATATACCGGGAGCTGCAGAGAGACATCGGAATCTGCCTTAGAAGAAGCACATTCAGAAAGATCCACGGTGCAACTGCATCTCAAAGAGTCAGGGCATGTTTTCAGGAGGGACCGAACCCTGGAGAAAGACATTATGCTCAGAAAAATAGGAAGTCAGAGAGGAAGATCCTCGATGGGCCCAGCTCAGCAGTGATTATCAGAAAGGGCAATGCCGGGTACCAGAGGACACAGGCTGCAAGGAATCAGAACAATTACCTACACCTGCCGAGGCCACACCCGAGGTATCCCACAGCTGTCCCTGCAGTCTTGGGACCAGTATCAGGAGATCAGAAGACATACTGCCCTGGGCAAATTCACTATCAGGGGACTCTCCAAAGTACTGGGGAGCAATGATGTCTGTCTAAAGACGAAGGTGTACCTGATTCCAGTAAAGGTCTTTGCAGTCACTTTGTTATGTGTCTGAGAACTGGACAATGAATAAGGATGATAGAAGAATTAATGCCTTTCAGTTGTGGTGTTGGAGAAGAGTACTGAATATCCCATGGACTGCCAAAAGAACAGACAGATGCATCTTGGGAAAAGTGCAGCCAGAGTGCTACAGCAAAGCATCATCTCACACACTTTGGGCATGTTGCTCAGAAACGCTATTCCTCAGAAAGGGATATCAGACGGGGAACGGTGGAGGGTCAATGAGAGAGCAGAAGACTCAATGAGATGGACTAACATGCCTGTCCAAGTGTGTCAGCGATGGTGACGATGGTGCAGGACAGGTCAGGGTTCAGATCTGCTGTCCGCCAGTTGGCTGAGACATCCTGGACTCAATGGCACCTAACAACAATGTCATTTGAAGACAAAACGTGATGTTCTGGTGCTGCAGCATATTAAGCACTGAGCAGAGAAATGAAAGGTCAGTGTTTGAATCCATTAGCCACTTCTTGGAAGGACAAGGCTTTCTGCTTCCATAAAGACAATCTAGCTTTGGGCGCCCAATGGAAGGACAAGTCTACTTTGTTTTACAGGGTTGCTTTGAGTTGGAATTGCTTCACAGAAGTGAATTCATCTAAAAAAAAAAAAAGTAAGAATCTGAATGGCTGCTGCGCTATCAGCTCCCCTTTGGAGAAGACCTTGTAAACCAAGAAGTGAACTTCCCTAATGACCACGACGGTGAGTTCTCCCAGTCAAATCTTTGGCCAAGATGGGAGACTTCTAGGAAGAGTCACTTGTTAGCCCTGTCCCCAGATTCCAGCCCCACAGAACTTGTAGTGTAACAAATCTTCACTGTTGGACATTTCTCAGCCTTGGGATGAACTGTTACGTAGCATTAGATAATAAATAGCTGCTTTAGAGACACCAAGAGCTAGCTCTGCTCATACAAGCCACTGGATACGACACACGATTTCAGTTCCTCTGTGGAGAGAACAAATGCACAGAACTGGGGAAAAGGTGGGGCTTGAGAAGCAGTCTTTCTGGAGTTAGACCCTCACAGCAAGTGAAGAATGTCTGGTCTGTGTCTGAAATGCATTGCAAAAATCTAAGAACAATCTTGGACTTCTTTCCACCCACTTCCGCCTTCTCTCGTACATACATGGCAATGTGCTGAATGTTTTCTAGAAAATACAAAGTGACAGTTGTCATTCTGGCTGAAAACGAGAACACTCAGAGCCCAGTTCAGAGTCAAATAGGGCTAAATACTGGATTTAGGCATTTTACATCCCAGTCACACCCTGAAATTCACTAACCAAATTCAGAGGGTGAAGCCAAGTTTCTCTTTGGAGGCAAGGATTTGGCAGCTCCATCTCACACACTTTGGGCACGTGGCCTGGAGGGACAAGTCCTTGGAGAAGGACATCATGCTTGGAAGGGTGGAGGAGAGGAAGACCCAGGATGAGATGGATTGACACAGTAACTGGGGCCATGGGGTAGGTGTGTCGAAGTCAGTGAGACTGGTTCAGGACGGGGCAGGCTTCAGAGCTGCTGTACATAGGGTCACTATGAGACACAGGTGACTATGGCACGTAACAATGACAAATACCACAGTTAAAGATCTGTGTCTAAAGCATGTGGATTGAAATAGGGACTTCAGTTCCCAGCCACACAGAACTTCAATTCTTTAAATGTATCTGAGTTATTTCTAGCACATGTTTTTCAGTTCAACACTCTGAATGCCTACAATTGTCAGACTCAACATGCTTGGATTCAAAACTGGTTACTCTTTGAACTTAAGGTTTGTGAGAGCTGCAAACCTGAATTATGCTCACAGTAAGAGATCAACGATGATGAATGAATACTTGAGCCTTTAATGGTTTTACTTGGAATAAATCTACCAAGCAGCTGATGTAAAAACGAGTCACTATTCTGGTTCTTGGCATTCCATTCTGTGTGGTTAAAATCACTTTTGAAATTAAAGGCTATACGTAACTGCTTTAAAAACTATTTTACTTCAGATATGATACCACTGGACTGAGGGGGTTCTGAATACCCAGCATCCTTAATTGGTAAGAACATAAAAGCAGAACAGCAAGGAGTCCTGGGGAGAGTTTCATCGGTTACAAATCCGCCCTGCCTCCCTCTTACTCTGTGACAGAACACTTCACACTCCTCCGGGACCAGCAATGTTTTATGTCCCCAAATATAAGTCGTCTCTTTAATGACAACTGCCAGACAGAACTACCAAAATGTGACTTTCTGTTATTTTCTTCCCCCTCGGGGTTACAGACATTATTGTTCTTAGCTGCTGCCTAGGTGATCATGCATAGGCATGTGTGTGTGTGTGTGTGTGTGTATTCCCCCCCCACCCCAATATCCATAAGCACATTATTACAGATTTGTGGAGGACAGCAGGTCAGCCTCAAAGTCTGTCTCCCCAACTGGGAGAGGTCACCAGGCTTTTATACTAAAATGAAAGAATTTCTATATCCGAAAGAAAATCATTCACATCCAGATACTCCCTACCCCCCCTTCTGCAAATACACCCACCCTCTCTGCAAACAGGTAGGTTAAATTACAATTTACATATGATTGGGGAACAGCTTCAAAGAGATAAGAGCTAATCTAGGAGATGCATCTCCTCTTCCATACACAGACAGATTAAAGAAAGGACACTAAGAATTCTAAGGTCAAACAATAAGCCTTTCAGGCTGGAGAAAACTGACGCCAGTTTTATAACTATAGTTCCATAACTGATAGATACGTATAGAATTCTGAACTTATCAATGCCACCCCATCATTCCCCTCTCTTTTTATGTAAGTCTTTATAAGACAATCGTCTGGGTTGATTCTTAGGGGAGTTATTTATGGGTTCCCCATTTGGGAATAAGGGCACAGACTCTTCTGGCTGCTTCATTCTAAACAGGGGCATTGAGATGGAGGGGAAGGGGAGCCCACTTTAACTTTTCATTGGTGGTCTTGAGTTCAAGCTGCATGCCTGCTTTTTCAATCAGAAAACATTTTCATGGCGTTCTCGGATCTCTGGACGGCAAGATTCTCTTTGGCTTGGTAGCATCACTATCTGTCCACCAGGCCAAGTGATCTCTCTCTATATTGATGTTATTGTTAAGTGCCATCGAGTCATAGGTGACTCATAGCGACCCTATGAAGGAAAGTCCTCAATACTTGTGTCTGTATATATTTTTTTTCTTGCTGTGTGAAGTCAGATCTGACTGGCACAGGAGGAGAGTGCCCCTCCTTCTCCAGCGGAGCATCTGGTGCATTCAAGCCGCATGCCCTTGGGACTGCAGTGCAGCATTTTGCCACTAGGTACATATGTTTTAAAGCTAGGTGTTGCTGTGAGGTTATCAGAGAGTTGAGTACTACTCATAGCAACCCTATGGACAAAGATCTGAACCCTGTTCTGTCCTGCGCTATCCTCACACTTCCTGACACACAAGGGACTAGTGCAGCAGTCACCACGTCAATCCATCTAGTTGAGGGTCTTCCTCTCCTTCACCAACCCTCCACCCTTCCTGGTATCATATCCCTCTCCAAGGAATAGCCCCTCCTAGCAACATGCCCAGAGTACAAGAAGCAAAGCCTCATCATTCCTGCCTCCAAAGAGCACTCTGGTTGCACCTTCTCCAAAACATATCTGTCTGTTCTCTTGCCCGTCCATGGGAAGTTCAATGCCCTTCTCCAATATCACAGCTCAAAGGCAACATTTCTTTTTCTATCATCCTTATTCATTGTCCAGTTCTCAGATGCATCTCAGTCCTCAAACAGACATCATTACTCCTCAATTTGCAGAAGACCCTAACTACAGATTTCCCCAGTGCAATGCATCTCCTTATTTCCTGACTGTTGGTACCATGGGGGTTATGCTAAACCAACAACACCCTGCCGCTGAGTCCATTTTGACTCTTAGTGACCCTACAGGACACAGCATAACCACACCATATGGTGCCCAAGACTGTACGCTTTCTCACAGGGAGGTGCATATAGGTCCAAACTACAGCCCTCTCAGCTAGCAGTCATGTGCTAAACCACTGCATCATGAGCAAGGCCTTTTAAATGTATGCACATATTTTAATATATCATGTTATACTGTTGTGGTTAGGTGCCGCGGGGTCAAGTATGACTCATAGCGACCCTATGAAACAGATGTGGACCCTGTCCCAGGCTGTGCCATCCTCACACTTCCTGACACAACTGGGCCCACTGAGGCAGTTACTGTGTCAACCCATCTGGTTGAGAGTCTTCCTTCCTCTTGCCAGCCTTCCACATTTGAAAACTTGATGTTCCTATGCAAGGAACAGCCTGTCCTAGCAACTTGCCCTAAGTATGTAAGACAAAGCTTTATAATCTCTGCCTCCAAGGAGCATCATGGCTGCACTGTCTCCAAGACATCCATTTGTTCTTTTGGCTATTCATGGGATATTCAGTTGTTGTGGTTGTGTACCATGAAGTCAGAACTGACTGACAGCTGACCCTGTGGGTTTTCAGAGGCAGTTAAATGCATAGGAGGAGCCTGCCCATCTTCCTCCCTTGGAGAAGCAGGTGGATTTGAACAGTGTTCCTTTGGGATTGCAGTGCAGCTTCTTGCCACTAGGCCACCAGAGCTCCCTGGGATATTCAGTACTCTTCAACACCACAGCTCAACCACAATAATTCTTCTGTCATTCTTCAGCTCTTGGATACACAGCAAGTGATCAAAAAGACCATGGCCTCAGTCATAAGCAATGTCAAACTGACATTTTTGTTTCTCAATATGGAGAGGTCCCTGACTGCAGACTTTCCCAGTGCAATACTACTACTGACTGCTGGTACCAAGGGCGTTGATTGTGGATCCAAATACGATGAAATCATCAACAATTTCAATTTTTTTTCTCCATCTATCATGATGTTGTCTATTGGACCAGTGGTAAGAATTTTTGTTTTCTTGATGTTGAGATACCATCTATATTGAAGGCTGGATTCTTTGATCTTCTGCAACAAGTGCTTCAAGTCCTCCTCACTTTCAGCAAGATCGTATCATCTGCATAAAGCAGGTTATTTATGAACCTTCCTCCCATCTTGATGCCACATTCGTCACAGAATTCTGTATGAAGAATAACATGTTATAGTTTGTGCTAAAACAATTTGTCTCCTTACTTTACAAAGTTTTTCTTTTTTACTGGGTAGAGAAACTCAGCAGGTTATCACCACCCGATCATTTGGTTGGAGGCAGAACTGAAAAAAGGAGCAGGAACAATTGTTGAGCTTTTCTGGAGTGGAGTGAGGATGATAAACCGGGTAGGTGTATTATGGGTATTGGTTCCCAGAGTCTACCCTGTGTATGGCGACCCCACGTATATGGAGGAAAACATACAGGGTTTTCAAAGCTGTGGCCTTCTGGATGCAGACTGTCAGGACTTTATCTGGAGGTAATTCTTGGTGGGTTCAAATCACCAACCTTCCAGCTAATAGTTAAAAGCTTAGCAGTCTGGGCCACCCAGGAACTCTTAGGGAATGTGGACGACCTGTAGAGTTGGAACCAAGTCAGAGCTGGCCCTCCAACGAGTTTTCAGACACTGTCCATTGCACAAGAGGTGATTCTCCTTCTCCTGAGGAGCACCTGGTGGATTCAAACTGCGTGCCTTTGGGTTGGCAGCGCAGCTACTAACCACGAGGCCATCTGAGTTCCTTAAAAAAATGTAGATAGAAAAAGAGCCACCTAAGTCAATCTCTATTAGAATGATTCTTTTTTGTTGAAACTTTTTCTTGTGCTTGATGTTAAAGTTACAAAGTAAATCTGTTTTCCAGTTGATATTCACAGACCCATTGTTCCATCAATTGTTTTATCATTGTTTCATCACAGCAGTGATGCAACCCTTACACTATGTCAGCCTTTCTCCTCCGAGCTCTTCATTTCCATCTGTCTAGGTTCCTTGTTCCTCCCTACCTTCCGAGCTCTGGTTTGGGGCAAACACGACTCTCTGGTCTTACACAGTCACTTGTTCTAAGGAATTCATTGTCTAACAGGATTCCTTGTTTATATTCTAGGATAATCTATACTTAGTGGAAATGTGACCTCTCAGAGGGTCTTCAGCTTCAAGTTAGAAGGTTTTTTTAAGGCAACAGTCTCTAGGGTTTCTCCACTTTCTTTCAGACCAAGGAAGTCTGGGGTATTGTAGTATTTTGGTTTTTTGTTTGTATGTTTTTTGAATTTGAATTCTGTTCTACATTTTTTTACCCGTTCTCACTGGGATCTTCTACTGTAGTCCTTGTGGGAATGGACTGGAGTGGAAGCCACCTCCTGCTTCTGGTCTCATCAGAGGAGACTGTAGCTCACGTGAGCCATTCGCCCTCTGGAGTCATGACTGGTGACTTCTTTGGTTTCCCTCTGGCGTCTTTGGTTGTCTTCAATCTCCTCCGCTTCAGGTGGGAATAACTGATTCTCAGATGGTTGCCCACAATCCTTTATGATCCTAGATGCTACTCACCATTTCCGGGTGAAGAACATTAGCTTTATGAATTATATTTTGCCAATTGACCTTGATATTTCCTGACACTATTTATCCAGGGGAATACTGAGTGGCATGTTGTTAAGTGCTGCCAAGTTGCAGGCAACTCATAGCGATCCTATGAAAGAAAGTCTTCAACACTTGTTTGACTTTCATCCTTTCTCCAGGTTCATTGGGTTTCTGGAAGCAAGCTATTACGGAAGTGGATGCCACTCCTGCTTCCAAGTTTGTTTTAATCGGGGAGCTCAACCCAACACTGACTGCCATGGGTGACCAACCATTAACACATCTGACACATCAGTGTCACAGTGTTCAGCCTCATAGCAACCACGGCAAGTGGACACACCAGGGCTATACAATCTAGAGGAATGTTTGAACAAAACCAATGAAAGACAGGACCGCGAGCCATGGATTTAAAGTCACCCACCTCTGGCTTGGTAGTATCACTTTCTGTCCACTGGGCCAAATGAAAATACTTAGGTAGTACTTTATACAGCTTATAACAGGTGACTTTAGCACTTCTGTCCTGATATTGAAGTACTTTATATAACCACGGCATCTACGGATTTTTACTATGTACATAAGAAGCACTAACATATATGCATGCCGAAATACCCAGAAGGATCCTGATATATATAAACACACACACACACACACACACACGTGCAATCTTATGGCACTCTGGACTCAGTCCACAGGTGTTTGTGCTGATAACCCAAACGCAGCAGCTCCTGGCAGTTTGAAGCCACCAGCAGCTCCACGGGAGAAAGGTGGGCACTCTCCTCCCATGTGACTCACAGCTTCCGGAAATCTGCTGAGGATCAGCTACTCCAACGTGATGGCACCAGGACTGAGACTGACTGCCCAATCTGCGTTATGCAGATGGCACAACCCTGCTTGCTGAAACCGAGGAGGACCTGAAGCGCTTGTTGCAGAGGGTCAGGACTGCAGCCTTCAATATGGACTGAAGCTCAATATCAAGAAGACAAAGATTCTCTCCACTGGGCCAAATGGAAGCACCATGATTGATGGTGAAGAGATTGAGGTTGTTCATAATTTCAGTTTGCTCAGTTCTATAATCAACACTATTGGCACCAGCAGTCAGGAGATCACAAGAATTGCATTAGGAAAAGCTGCTGTTAGAGATCTCTCCAGAGTGCTAAAAAGAAAAATTCCAGTCTAGATATTAAGGTGCATCTGATCCAGGCCATGGTATCTGCAATTATTTGCTATGCAGCAGAGAGAGCAGGACAGTGACTGAAGATGACAGAAGAAGAATTGATGTCACTGAGTTATAGGGTGCTGGAGAAGAGTACTGAACATACCATGGACCGCCAAAAGAACAAACAGGTCTGTCCTGGAGAGAATGAAACCAAGTTGCCCCTTGGAGGCAAGGATTTTGAGGCTCCATCTCATGTACTTTGGGCATGTTGCCAGGAAGGACTAGTTCTTGGAGAAGGACATCATGCTTAGAAGGGTGGAAGGACGGTGCAAGAGATGAAGACCCTGGATGAGATGGATTGACACAGTAATTGGGGTAAAGGGAGTAGGTGTGATGGAGACAGTGAGAGTGGCCCAAGATAGCTCAGGGTCCAGAGCTACTGTGCGTAGGGTTGCTCTCAATGAGTGACAGGCGACTTGATGGCACATAACAACAACATGACCCTCAATTTATTTACCAGGCAATTTGTCTATATGCTTACCCAGAAGTTGCAGTGTATTTAGTGCTGCTGTTGTCAAGTCAGCTAGCAGTCATAGTGACTCTATGAACCATAGATCTGAACCCTGCCCTGTCTTCCCCATTCTCACCATCTCACATACGCTATGAACCATAGATCTGAACCCTGCCCTGTCTTCCCACTCTCACCATCTCACATACGCTTGATCTCATTGTAACAGTCTCTGTGTCCTGTTGAGGATCTTCCTCTCTGACCCTCCGCCTTTCCCAGCCTCATGTCTTTTTCCAAGGAATTGTCCCTCTTGACAACATGCCCAAAGTGTGTGAGAAGCAGTTATTCCACATGCTTCTCATTGTCTTCCTTTGCCTTGGTCACGTCGTGACCTCCTTCCTATTGTGTCTTGCCCTTTCGTTCACCAGAATTCACAGCTGTGTATGATCTAGTTAGTTATTCTCTATTCCCTCCTTTCCCTTCCCTCACTCAGTTCTGGCTCACAGTAAACCCTGCCAGACTTCTGAAGCTGTAAACTACAACAGAAGGACACTGCTCACCTTTTTCTTGTGGAGCTGCTGGTGAATTCCAGCCTCAGAGATGTGGGTGAGCAGCCCAACTCACTACATTAGCAGAGCACCCCTCTCCCATCCTCGGTAACTAGCAAAGATTGGTCCTTTCTGTCTTGTCTTTCTAACAGTGCTCTCACACTCTATTTGTCTTTGGTGATGGATTCATTTCCTGCGGCAGAATGTCCTCCAAATTTATTCACACTGAGATGTTTCCTGGCTTCGCCATTGTTCTCTATCAATGAGTAGTACACCACCCCTTATGTGTTAGAGGGATCTTAGTCATTGTATTGCTTTGTAACTCCATTTGTTCAAGAAGAAGTTCACTGCCTTTAACAGAAAATAAGGAAGTGATTATCTTGCTAAGCTTGCCTATACTGACCTCAATGCACAAATGTTCCAATTTACACAAGAAATGTGCTGCAAATGAAATGTTGGTGGCAAATGGAATTTAAAAAAAAAAACAAATTAAATTGCAATTGGAGGGTGACAGAAAAGCTTTCAAAAAAATCTTAACAGCTGATTAGGAAGTAAAAAAAGAGGAGGAAAATAATTTCTGTGATCTCCTAATAGTGAAGTATCCTAAGGACAAAAGGAAATGTACAAACACAAACATCTCCTAAATTAAACCCACGGCTGCCAGAGTAGAAATACAATATAAATATACTGGGGCAATCTCTTTCATACTATATTGTTCAAGATGTTCTTATCAGCCCCACAAGTGTGTCCCAATGCTGAAATGGAACCTGAAAATCCGCCTATCCAGCCACTCTGGGCAGGATGACAACGCTGAACTTGATCATGGAGACAGCCTGAGACGGAGCCAAGGAACCAGAGCCGGAGCATGCTCAGACATACGAGTGCGTCCATTCACCAGTGAGCACCCAAACCCACCGCCTTCATGCTGGCTCCTTCCAAACAGAACTAGTCAAAACCACCTTCCTGAGTGGGGGTACCTGGGAGGTGCAAACAGTTAAGGAACCCAGATGCTAACTGAAACGTGGAGCTTCAAGTCTACACAGAAGCACCAGGGGAGAAGAGTGTGACGACAAAGCTTCTGAGTAAGAAACCACTGGAGAGCCAGGGAAGGACAGGGCTACTGTGACACATAGGGCTGCTGTGAGCCCTAGACAGGGGGCTGCACTTAATTCAATGGCAAGTGCCTGGCTGTGAGCATAACTGTCCCCACACAATCCCTCAACGAACAGAGCTAGCCAGATCCCAAACACTTGAGGCAGAAGCCCCCTGCCTACGAAATGAGGCTTAAATACAGTGCTATGGAAATGACAGCTGTTCTCGGAGGACGAAGGACGCACAGAGGCATGTGGAAAATGGCAAAGACTTGACTCTTAACCCCCAAGGAACTTTCTAAAACAGACCAAATTCCGAACAATGTTTGCTTGAAATCATGTAAGTGGAGATAGAGGAGGGGTAAGGAGACCTAAAACAAAGATTACGTTCAGGTTTCTGTGGTGGCATTTCTGATGTCATGATGCAGATAAAAAAAACTAGTCAGGTTGTCAGCATTCTACAACACTTTGTTCTGCTGGTGAGAAAAATGAAACCTATTTCCTGTAGACTAGTTCCTAGGCCTGGTGGTCTAGTGGATAAGCAGTTATGCTGCCAACCCAAAGGCAGGAGGTTTGGATCCAGCGGCTGTTCTGGGAGAGTAAGATGGGCAGTCGCCTCCTGTGTGATTTACAGCCTCTGAAAACCCACTGCAAGGCCTGCTATGACTCAGTTCCAGCTTGACGGGACATAACGGTTTACTTAGAGGACGGCTTTTGGTTAACAGAAGCTTTGCAGTACTTTTCCTGTCAACAGTATTTAACACTTTTTAGGAGTATTAACGCTGACCACCATCCAGTGTTACCTTGGGAGGACAATTAACTGCCTGCAGTTCTGTGGGAAAAGTAACTCTGAGCAGAGGGCTGTAGACAGGACAGAGCTTACCACGGAGTGTTAGCAAGTCTATCGAGTCTGCCCACAGGCTGCCTTTAAACGGTTAAATGGAGTGCATTTTATATCCGCTTCAAACATTTCCAGCAGGGTAATCCACGGACTGAGATTAATTTTTCCAAAAGTGTAGAATTTAGGTTAAAAAGAAATTCTGGATAAAATAAAGTTATGTGGGACATGAAGGCAGTGAATTTGCCTAGCCCTGGATTTTTTTTTTTAATGACAAATATTTCCTAAGACTAGTTTTACAGAAAACTAGTCTGGGAAACTGCTGAAGTAGGGATTAGTCTAATTAGGATTTGGATCTCTTCCAAGTGTAGTCTGTCACTGTTCGTGAGGAATGGTTCTTAATCTTTGCTATGAAGCAGAACCACTTATCACACTTAACAAGAAAAAGGAGAGATTTTAGTCTTGGCTTGAGCCTTCTAAATGGCAGTATCTGAAAGGGGTCGTTGTGGAAAAGTTTCCAGTTGACTTTGATGCACTGAAATACACTGCTGGTACAGTGTGGTTCATGCTAACTCTAAGGTTGTCAGTTCAAATTCACCAGAGGCTCCGTGGAAGAAAAATGAGGCAATCTCTTACTGTAAGGGGCTATGTACGGCCTTGTAAACTCGATGGTGGGAGACCGTGAGCCAGGAGCATGTAAAGAGAGTGGATTTCAGTTCTCGATACTTAACAGACCCTGCACACGTGGGGTCCACAAGAGTAGAAATCAATGGAAGGCGATGCACGAAAACCAGGCGCTTCACTACCCTTCTCTCTCCTAATCTTGCCGACATTGCCGTGAGGAACATACTGTTGGCGCCCTGGATCCTCAGTTGAACTTGTCAGCACTGAGAGACCAAACACTTTGTCGGTTATAATCTCTACCACTTGTCTGTCTGTCACACTGTGTCAGCTCGTATGTCACTGTGATGCTGGAAGCTGTGCCACCAGTGATTCAAATACCGGCAGGATCACTGGCAGCAGACGGGCTGCTGTGGGGCTTCCAGGAGGAGACAGACAAGGAAGGAGGAAACAGTTGTAAATGCGTATTCGTAATTGGAATTCATGAGATAGGAAAATGAGGGCTTGTCAATAATGAAACAACACAAATATCCTTGGTATCATTTTTTGTACCCTTGAGTCAGAAATGACTCTTAGCTGACTCGTCAGTGGGTTTTCAGAGGCAGGAAGTTGCATGGGAAGAGACTGCCCATCTTTCTCCAGTGGAGCAGCTAGTGGATTCGAACTGCATGCCTTAAGATTGGCAGGGTAACTTCTCACCACTAGCTCCCCTATCCTAGGTATCAGTGAGCTAAATGGACTGGCATTGTCCATTATGAAGAGGACAATCATATGATCTACTACGTAAAGAATGACGAATTGTAGAGTCATTGTTTTTTTTAAAAAGGAAGACAATCTTTTAAAAGATATATCTAGAATAGTATAATGTCAGTGAAACAGTGAAAGAATAAAATCTATATGCCTATAATACCACTATTAGTCAAATTTACACACCAACAACTAATGTCAAAAAAGAGGAAACTGGAGAGCTCTGGTGGCCTAG
>NW_006399761.1:1775002-1786615 GCF_000299155.1 Elephantulus edwardii
TCCACCAGATGCTCTGCCGGGGAAGGAGGGACAATCTCCTCCTGTACCAGTCAGATCTGATTTGACGGTACATGCACACACAAATAATAAGATTAAAATAAAATAAAAATAAAAAAAGAGGAAACTGAAGATTTTTAACAATGCCAGCAGTCTGAAATTAATCAAATATGCAGTCAATATGCAGTCGTGACTGGCACACAAAGGCTAAAACACAGAAGGGTCAGTAGTTAGAAAATCTGGTCTGGTAGAATTTTAGAGAAAAATTACTTATTTGCAAATACCTTTTTTTCTTCTTATTTTTAGTGTGTATACCATCAAATCAGATTCAACTGGTACTGCAGGAGATTGACCCTCCTTCTCCAGCAGTGCATCTGGTGGGTTTGAACCCCACAGCTTCAGGATTGTAGTGCAACTTCTTCCCACAAGGCCACCAAAGCTCCCTTAGGCACATAACTTTTCTCAACAACACAAACAAGGACTCTGCATGTGAGCCTCATAGAACAGAATACATAGGAATCAAAGTGCCTTCTTCTCTGGGAAGAGATGATACAGAAACTCAACACTAACAGTCAGAACAAGGCCAAGTGATGACCACAGCATGATACCCTCTCCAGGATGAACCTGTTCATTTTCTTAGCAGTCCATGGTATATTCAATACTCTTCTCCAGCACCACTGCTCAAAGGTATAAATTATCCTTCTATCCTCCCTAGTCATTGTCCAGCCCTCTAATGCATAGCAAGTGACTGCAAAGACCATGGCCTGTATCAGGTGCACCTTAGTCTCCAGAGTGACACCATTGCTCTTCAGCACTTTGGAGAGGTCCCTAACAGCTGACTTTCCCATCGGAATACATCTTTTAATTTCCTGGCTGCTGGTGCCAAGAGTGTTTACTGTGGAACCAAGCAAACTCAAGTGCCACAGAAACACTATGGTACATTCATTCACACAATGGAATATTACTCAGCTCTGAAAAATAATGAACTCATAAAACTTTACACAACATGGGGGAGCCTGGAGGACATTATACTGAGTGAAGTATCTCAGTCACAAAAGTCACTGCATAACACTGATGTTATAAAATAGGGCCGAAATGAGGTAGTTCAGGATAGAATGGGAAAAGAATGGATAGGAGGTGAACACTGCATTAGAATAGATGAGAGGAGGAACCGTCTTAAAGGAATAAATGATTAGGCATTACATACATGTCTAACAACAATCTGGAACAAGGGGTGCACTGCTGAGTGGGCTGGAGAAGATGTGTAACAAAACAGATCCCAGGCTCTATCCTAACAGATTCTGATTCAGAAGGTGTGGGGGTGGACATCTCAAATCTATCACTGGATCTTCTTTTTCTTTCTTTCAAACTGTGATTTGGCTGAAAGTTTAGAGAGAAAATTGGTTTTCCATTAAACAATTCATACATGACACTGTTTTGTGACATTACCTGGAATCTGCACCAGGTAAAAGCCCCCTTCCCACTCCATGCTGAGGCCCGTTTGCCCTGCTCTCCCATCCTGCCTTCTGAACTTTCTCCTGGACATATACTGCCCTTCTGATCCTGCACTGTCCATTGTCCTAATGAGCGTGTCCCTCTCTTGTGTCACCATCATTGTCCACCTTGTAGCTATGGCGATTGCTTGGCTGAAAGCTGAGCCATGAGATCCGTATCTGTACCCACACAGACCTCTGTCTCCTCCCCACTGCTGTGGGCTTGATTTTAACACATGGTGACCCCTCTCTGTTTTTTTCCCAGGAGTAGTTTTAAACCACTGACCAAATGAAACACAATGTGACACCAGAGCTCTTAAACACTCTTGTTCTCTCTCCGTGCATGTGCATGTATGATTCTGTCTATGTATGTCATCTATAGGGAGCTCTGGTGGCCTAATGGTAAGCTGCTGCACCTCAATGCCAAAGGCACGCAGTTCGAATCTACCAGCTGCTCCTCAGGAGAAAGATGGGCAGTCTCTTCCTGTATGATTTTATTGCCTCTGAAAATCTGCCAGAGGGTCAGCTATGGGTCGGTTCCATATCGACAGTATTAAGCAACAACGTGTGTGTGCGTGTGTGTGTGTGTGTGTGAATGTGTGCACACACATGCATGTATTTTTTGGTCTTGGGGACTGTTTCTGATGTGTAGCCAGGGGTCTGTCAACCACAGTTTTAATATTTAAGTTCAGGTTCACCATCATTTTCCTTAACTTCCTTTCTGCATGAGTGGGGGGCATGGGGGAGTAGTAATAAGACTATTTTCAAGTAAAGAATCTCCTCAATCTGCTCTTTATAATAGCAGTTATTCCTCCAACAGTTTGTGCTGGACTAGCTGGCCAAGCACAAAGCCAAGGATAACAGCTCTGGAACAATGGACGTTAGAGAGCTGACAGGCTGGAAAAACGGGTTGAAGCAAAACTCCTAAGAAAAGGCGTGGCTTCCACATCTCCTTTTCCTTCACCCTGAAGACTTCTGTACATGATGCCTGAATTCTGAACTGGGACCTGAGAAGGTGAGTATTTTTGTCGTTAGGTTAATAATGATACCAATTTTAAATATATGTGACTCTGCTTCTCTTTCAGCATTCAGCTTGTATGCCACATCTAAGATTTGGGCCTTTAGAGTGATTACTTTTCAGAGAGATTTAGAAGAACTACTTGTATTAATTCAAGCAATGAAATAGTCGCTCATTGGGGGGAAAGATCCATAGCACACCTGATATTTTAAGAAGCAGAGTGCTTCAGTAAAGCAAAACGCCAGTGAGTTCTCCTTTTTTGGGGGGTGGGGGGTAGGAACCCAAGTTTCACCCATTCCATTAACTTACTGTTTAAAAACCTTACTTAAAAACATGACTGATATTTCTAAAAAAACACACAGAAATTTCAACTTAATAAATTTTTCCCCAATTAAAAAAAACAAACCCAAAAATATGACCAAGACCTTATAACTATGTATCAGTATGTATGTATATATAGATATTTATACACATACACACTTGTTCCTGTCAAACTGGAATAAATTAAAACTGACCTTTCAGTAAGCTTTTAGGGGCTGTAAATGACATGGGAGGAGACTGTCCAGCTGCCTCCCCAGAACAGCTGGGGGATTCGAACCTGCAGACTTGGATCGGTAGTGCACCTCCAACAGTTAGCCAGCAGAGCTCCTTGAGACGTTGGAAAGCAAGGCTAAATGTTACACAATGCAGGAGACAAATGGAGATATGAATAACCCCCTTTTTCCTGGGGTTAGTCTCTAAATAATCTCTACACTTGAGGCGCATCCTCTGGTCTCTAAGCCTTTCAAAGGCAAAGGAATTCCTCCCATTTGCTTTGTATTCTAAAATCACATATTGTGGATGAAGGACATACCAACAGACTAGTTGTAAGGAGCGTGCTGCTAACCTTAAGGCTGCAGGTTTGAATCCACCAATTGTGCAGTGGGAGAAAGATGGGCAATCACTTCTCATGCAATTTACAGCCTCTGAAAAGCTGTTGAGGGTCAGCTATGAGCTGGTTCCAACTTGATGGCAATGAGCTTGAGAACTTTAGTTATGAAATCAGCATTGTGTGACTTCATTTAGATTTGCCTGTCTCATGAACTCAATACTATACTGGCAACAGAGGGCTAAGTGTTTCATTATTTGCTCCATGACCAGTGTTCTTTTTATACTCCCTGACCAGACCATGAAAACCATACTTCTAGAAACTAGTGTTAGTATACAACACAGATTCTCAAAAGGGAATCCCAGGACTAGCAATCAGCATAATCTGAGACCTTGTTGTAAATGCAAATTATCAGGCTCCTCCCCAAATCTGCTGAATACACAATTCCGGGTGAGGTCCAGTAACCAGTATTGTAATGAATCTTCCAGGCAATCCTGCCATTAACTCAAGTTTAAGCAGCACTGGAACACACGCAGCAAGACATGTGTTTGTTGCAGGAGATCAAAAGCCAGCGATACTGTACGCTTCATCAAGATTGGAAATAAAGACAGCCAATTAAAAAAAAAACAATCTCCTCATGACACCTTCCCTTAATCCAATGTATTTAATGAGTTAAATAATAAGAAACAAGCCACAGTCAGCGGCTTAGTCTGAAAACTATACTTGTAAGCGTCATTCTCAGACATTTTATGAGTGTAATTATAATAAAACACAAACCAGGTCTGAGATACCAGACTTACCGAGGAATCATTTGCTACATTATAGACTGGCGCTCAAGAAGCGGTAAAGTGTATTTTTAACGTTTTATACTTTCAAGTCGATAAAATGAAATCAATACATCTCAATTTGCAAAGGAATCCAGTCATAGATTTTTAGACTTACTTTTCTGTTTTCAAGTTGGGACAAAATAGAACCCAAGTTTGCATATTCTGTGTAGCTGCCAGGATGCAGAACTGGACAATTATATCCGTTTAATACTAGGACAGAGTTTGTACAAATCCTCAGGGAAGACTATAAGGAAGGGACATACCAAAAACACCAATATGAAGTAAAGGTCTCACTAGATAATTATATTCTGCTCTGCTTCTCTTTATCAATATTAAGGCTTCACTTTTCTCTGAGATCAAACAACGAAAACAATTTCTAGCAGAAATTTACAGTTCAAAAAACAATTATGTACTTTAAGTACATAATTCTCATCCAAATGTTCCAAAGTATAGTGTAATGAAAAGAACATTCTCATTATCCACATATACGTAACTACAACACATTAAATAAAACAGCACAATTACCATGATATAAACATAAAGATCAAATAAAAAGAGCTAATAAATTATCATAAAATAATGCAAAACAAAGATACTTTGATTAAAAAGATTCAACCAAGAGATACAAAAATGGTTAAATTAAAAGATATAAAAAATATTTTTAAAACAACCATAATGAATGTTATGACAAATGATATGCAAATATACTTGACAACTTAGATGAAATGGACAAATTTCTCAAAAGTCTTAACAGAAAACAAAATTTAAATACACCTGTGTTTATTATAAGGCGCTCAGGTGGTGTGGTAGTTAGACATTGGACTTCTAACGAAACGCTGCGTTGGGGGGAAGCTGAGGCAGTCTGCTCCCAAGATTTACAGCTTTGATGGGGGGCTGGCATGAGAACAAGGGTTTGGTTTAATTAATTTTTTTTAATTTAATGTGTGTACCATCAAATTGGATCTGACTGGTACGGGAGGTGATTGTTCCTCCTTCAGCAGAGCATCTGGTGGATTTGAACCGCTCACCTCTGGGATTGCACTGCAGTTTCCTGCCACTAGGCCACCAGAGCTCGTCAAGTTCAATTAATCTTTACAAAAGTTATTTAATTCATCATTTTAGATCTTTCTACAAATAAAAGTCTTTTCCCATAGAAAACAAATCAAACTCCACAACTATGAGGTATCATCTCAGCCCAGCAACAATAGCAAAGTTCAACAGGGCAGCAAACAACAAATGCTGGTGAAGTTGTGGAAAGGCTGCAACGCTTATTCACTGCTGGTGGGAATGTAAAATGGTACAACCACTATAGAAGACGCTCTGGTGTTTTCTCAAAAAGTTGGAAACGGAAATACTATTTGACCCAGCAATTTCACTACTGGGAATATACCCTTAAGAAACCAGAACTGCCATCCAAACAGATATAAGCACACCCATGTTTATTTTGCATTATTCACAACAGCAAAGAGATGGAAGCAACCCAAATGCCCATCAACAAACGAATGGGTAGAAACACTATGGTATGTTCACACAATGGAATATTACTCAGCATTGAAAAACAATGAACTCATAAAACTTTACACAACATGGGGAAGCCTGTAGGATATTATGCTGAGTGAAATGTGTCAGTCACAAAGGACAATGACTGAATAATACCACTATTATAAAATAGGACAGACATGGGGGGGTTGGGAAGACAAAGGGAAAAGAGTGGATAGATGATGAACACTGCATCAGAACAGATGAGGAGAAGGATGCTCTGAAAGTAATCTATGATTAGGCATTATATTCATGTAAGATAACAATCTAAAACAAGAGGTGCTCAGCAAAGTGCATGGCGCAAGGGGGAAGGGAGGAAAATGTGCAACAACGAAGGCATAAAAAAGTATATTTCACACACAGGAGAAAGGTAGATAGTCTTCTGTTGCACATTTACAACTTTGGAAGCCCACCTGGGAATGTGGGGGATCAAATTTGAGTGGATTCTGACTTGACAGCAGTTTGAAAAAGAAAATAACAATACCCATAGCGAATGTGCTCTTCAGAACAATCAACTATAACAGACCAAAAGAGCAACATTTGTGCAAAACCAAAGATGAGAAGACAGCGAGGACCAGGAAACTAAGATTGAGGATCATCCCAGGGAGGAAGTAGAATATGGAAAAATTGTGTGAATTGCAACCACTACCATGGAACAATTTGTTTCAGAACTGTTGACTGAGATAACCAGTTTGATATGTAAACTTTCACCTGAAGCACATAAGTATTTTGCTGGAGGAAAAAGGAAAAATATATATATATATATATATTTTTTTCCCCCAACATATTATCAAGCAAAATAGGGAAAGCTATATGGTTATCTCAATTCCTGTCAAATTATAAATACAAATACTTAATAAAATTCAACATCCAATTTTTATAAAAGTCATTTTTAGAAAATAAATTCAAACTTTTTTAATGTAATCAGTATACTTACTTAATATACTAAGAATTTCCCAGTCCCAAATTTTTAGTGCATTCCCATTGAAAAAGAAAAAAATCCACTGCCACTGAGTTTATTCCAACTTATAGGAATCTGCTGTTGAGTTTCTGAGGCTGTAAATCCCAAAAGGAGGAGAATGCCCATCTATATCCCCAAGAGCTGCTGGTGGATTTGAACCACCAGAAACAAACCATCTTCGGGATGGCAGCCTGACTCAGTATGGACTCAGGAAAATACCAGGCTTTGCTTTGTTGAGTGCAACCACCAAATACAATTAGTCAAGACAAGATCAGAGGCATAAATATTGGAAGAGGCAAAATTATTGCTACTTACAGATATGATTTCTTTTCCAGCATGACTAAAAAATAACCAAAAAGTCTTAGCTTGAAAAGAGACTAGTTAAGGAAACATGTAAAAGTATCAAGTTTTTGTATAAAGCAGTAACAGCAAGAAAAAGTTAAAAGAAAAAAAGTTCCAGCTTATAGTATTACAAAAATATGTGGAATTTTTGAGCATTAATAGACAAAACCACAATGAGATCTAATCCTCACACCTACTAGGGAGGAGCTCTGGTGGCCTAGCAGCAAGAAGCTGTGCTGCACCAGCTGCTACACAAGAGAAGGACGGGCAGTCTCCTCCTGTACAATAATCTGCCTCTGAAAACCCGCTGGAGGGTCAGCTATGGGTTGGTTCTGACTCGATGGTACAGAACGACAACAAGAGCCATTACCAGAAATACAGATGCTAAAACGTGTCAGCAAGGATGAGGATAAACTGAAAACCTCGTCTACTGCTGGTGGGAATGTAAAATGGAAATGTCAAAAATGTAAAATGTATTATGGAAAAATTTAGTGTGTCTTCAAAACCTTAACACAGAAATATCATGTAAGTAAGCAATACTTTGGAGTTGTTGCAAGGAGAGCCCAGTCCTTGGAGAGGGATATCATGTTTGGGAGGGTGGAGGGACAGCACAAGAGAGGAAGACCGTCTATGAGGTGGATTGATTCAGTGTTTGGGGTAGTGGGAGTAGGTCTGTCAGAGACAGTGAGGTTGGCACAGGATAGAGCAGGGTTTAGGGCTCTTGTACAGGGGGTCGCTATGAGTCACAAGCAATTTGACGGCACATAACAACAATAATTATGGAAAAGGTAAGTGTTTCCTTAAAAAGTTAACATAGAAACACCATATGAGTAAGCAATTCCAAGGTATACCGTCAGACGTGAAAACAGGGAGTAAAGCAGTACCCATCCACCAGGGCTCATTGTAGTATTATTCACAACAGGGAAAAGGTGGAAAGGATTGTGTGTGAGTCTATCAACACATAAATAAAATGTGGTACTATATAACAGATTATTCTGATATATACTACAACATGGATGAACCCATCAAAGTTATCTTCATGAAAAACACATCAATTACAAAAAGATACATAAGTATCATATAATCCTACTTGTATGAAATATCTCAAACAGGCAAGTGCATAGAGATAAAGTTTATTAGTGGTTAGTAGAGGGCAGGAGAGCTCTGGTGGTTCAAATCCAACAGATGCTTGTTGGGAAAACAACAGCCAACCTTCTCCTGTGCAATCAACTGCCCCTGAAAACCCACCAGAGGGTCAACTATGGGTCTGTTTCAACACTGAAAGTACACAGCAACAACAAGGGCTTATGGGAAGTGAGAACAAGAGTTACTGCAGGTTAGAGGAATCCAGCTTATTTATGTTTTAAAATGTTGCACTTCAAATAGGGACTAACGAAATCAAGGGTTATAGGTAACTAGTTAACCATGCAAAGCAGAAAGGGTGAAACAAAAATATGTGCGCTCCTTCCCACCACTCAACAAACACATTACATATACAGACTTAGGGCATTTAACTCATGAAACGTTACACCTAAAGCATTTCATTCATACAAATAAAGTGACTAAAGAGAATATCCAAGATATATTCATTTTTATATTTTAAAAATGCATATATACATATGCAACATGAATATGCACAGAATGTATTAAATAACCCATCACAACATTAACCATAATCTATCTCAGATGTTAGATCCATGGAATGATTCACAGGGTGGTTTTGCTATTATGCGCACCAGTGTCTTCCAATTTCACTATAGTAAACAGCATGCACTACTCCTCTAATACAGAATTGAAAACTAAAAATAAAATAATGACTCAAGTTAAACTTGACATATGTCTTCCTGTCTGTCTTATATTTGTATAGGGCTTTAAAGATCACAGAGTATCTTTGCGTGCATCACTGAATTCTTACAAACCACCCTAACATATTCTCATTTTACGAAACAGAAGTGACAGACGGGTTAAGCAGCTGTGTCCAAGGTCATACAATCTGGCAAAGACGAATCTCAAACGGAGACCTTCTGATTGAAATTCAGAGTGCTATAGAAACGTGACCACAGCTTCTCTAAGACTGCTCTCTAACGTTAACATTATATCAAGAACGAATTACAGAGTCACAATCTGATGGCTTTACTGAATACAAAGGCTCAGTGCCTAATGCCCATACAATCAAATCTTTCTGAAATAGCACTGCAAACAATTCCCAAAACTCCAGAGTTAGAGCAGCCGTGGATTTTATGCCTGCTCCTAACTGCAATACATAATACATATGTCGCTGGGCCCAAAATAAATGCACAATGAACATGACATTCTCTCAAGTCAGAAGATTCTCACTTTCAAGACTGCCTTTGTCTTTGCCCCAAGCACTGACATCCAGTCTAGTTCTACGCCAGGATATTGCTACTCATCTTTGGAATTCTAAAATATAGTGCAAGGAGGATGTATATGACAAATGTCTGAGACTGACTGACCAGGACAGCCATAACTTGGTGAATGTTTTCCCCTTTAACTATTCCTCTTGCTTTCTTAAAAAATTACACAGGAGAAACTGTACTTGGAGACCATGGAAATCTCAACTTGGGGTGGGGGGAGGGAAGAAAAAAACCAAACAAACAACCCATATGTCATTCATCATGGTTGCAAAGCTATTTATGTGCTACAGAGGGAACCATGATAGTGGTCTGAGGTAAAAGACACCTCTTTCAGTGTTACTGTGAGGTGTTTTCTCGGTCTCCTTCCTATGACTCCCAGCAATCCAATGCACAAAGCTGAACCCTGCCCTATCTGGTGCCACTCTCTGAGACACTCAAGCCCACCCTCACACCCTCTCACTGTGCTGGTAACCCCTCCTTCTCTGACCCTCCACCTTCCCAAGTAGAATGTCCTCTTCCAAGGACTGGCCTCTCCTCTAACACATGTCCAAAGTAGTGAGATCCACACTTCACAAGGGATAGTAACAGACACACTGCTAAGTCCTGAATCACAGGAAACTCTAACTCAATTTATTCAGACATACAGTAACTGTTCTGTTGGTGCTGTTAGTAAAGAGGTGGCTCTGGCAGCATAGTATCTTACGCATTATGCGGCTAATTGAATGTGTGGTGGTTTGAAGTGACCACCTGATTCAAGGAAAAAATATGGGAGGTCTCCTCCAGTAACAGGTTATAGCCTCAGAAACTCGAAGGGGGGTCGCTATGAACTCAACAGCGCTTAAATAAATGTAATTATTAGTTGAGCTCTGACAATGGCAAAGTAGAGGCCTTTCCTACCACATAAACGTTAATTCTTTAATAATCCCTACTTTGAGTCTGACAATCTCTGCATCCACCAAAGTCTAGCTCAGATACCACCTGAACTGAAAATCTTCCCTCCCTGCTCCAGATCTTACGAATCCCTTTTTCTCCTGGTGTGGGCAGCATTTAAATCCTGTCTCTGCTACTTCACATATCACATCATAAACCCCTGCTCATCCTTCTGTCTCCTTCGCAGGCACGTGAGCTCCTTCAGAGTAACCTCAACTGTATTTCCAGCACTTAGAACAGTGGGGACACGTGAGCTTCGCTCTGGTGGCCTAGTGATTAAGGAGTTGCACTGCCAATCCAAAGAGAGGTGCTTCACTTCCATCTGCTGCACTTAGAGACAGAGATGGGCAGCTTCCTCCCATGGAATCTACAGCCTCTGAAAACCCACTGGAGAGTCAGTTATGAGTTCGCTTGTGACTCAGTGGCAATGACTTGGGTTTTTTAATGGCATAATTGGAAGCTCTGGCTGTGTGGTCCATAGGGAGCTGTGCAGTCAATTAACACGCAGCTCCACTCTGGTGGTTCAAATCCACCAGTGGCTCCAAGGAAGAACGATGGGCAGTCTCCTTCTGCGTTATTTACAGCCTCCAAAAAATCTGTTTAAGAGTCAGTTATGAGTCTGTGCTGAATCAATGGCAATGAGGCACTTTTTTCCACAGCATGGCATAATAATTCCCCGAATGCAGTATCTGTATTCCTAAACTCTTATCAACAGCCTACCAACCACCAGAAAGGGGTCTGCTATCTTCCTAAAACCTGCATCCACTACAGTACAGATGCTTTTTTAAAGTAAAAAAAAACCAAAACAAAACACAAAACCACCAAACAATCTCAAACTCTGGCCAATTTTATTGAAGAAAAATATTACATGATTTCTTTTTTACCGTCAGTATAGCTGCTTTTATGGCTAAGCCAGTTCTGACATGCCCTCCTTCCAATCAAGTCACCAATTTTCCTTAGGAGATTTCGGTTTGTTTGCTTTCTCCCCCGCGCCCCCCGCCCCCAACTCCCATCTACTTGGCGTATGTAGCTAATGTCACTCTTTTTCATGTCCCTGACTTTGCTTTCCCAAAATTAACATAAGAAATTGTACTTGGAGCCTGGAATACAGTCTTTGGAATACAGTCTTGCAATTTTATTCACCTGAGAAGTCATCAAAACCTACAACCAGGGGAAGATAACATAGATGAATGGGATCTTCTAAGACTCAAATCCCTATGCACATCCAAAAACTTCTCCAGTAGGGTAAAAAGGGAAGCCACT
>NW_006399761.1:1787884-1811017 GCF_000299155.1 Elephantulus edwardii
GGGGAAGAAGAACAAACTGGGGAGGAGGGTGGAGAGAATGGTGCGGCAATGAAGGAGTGAAAGCCCAGAATCCCTGTGAATGTTCATTGAAACTAATAAAATTTAATAATAATAAAAAAAGAGACGTCATCAAAGAATTAACTGGGGGGTGTGGGGGAAGACCTTCTTTGGAAAACCTTTGCATGTTTCTGCCCATGTTTTGAGGAGTTGGATGTCTGGGCTGCTATTATTGGGTATAGGGTACTGTATTAAGTATCAGGATCTAAAATAAAGCTGTGGCTATGGGCCCGCATAGGAACAAGCAATCACAATAAAATTGAAGTATGACAATATAGAACGTAACTCAGTGGGAAAGTTTATCAAACATTTGCCATGTATCAATTACTTGGTTAGATGTTTGATTAAACATCATATAGAACCCTATGAGCTACAGCTGTGTGCACTGGTGAGTTGTCTATGAAACTCCAAGAACTGTTAAGCTTTCAGTTTTGTCTTCTGAATAACCTAGCTCCAAGTTCTTTTCGAACACACTTCAGTCTGCACCAAAGATAAAGCATGAAACCAACCTACTACTGCTGGGGCCTCAACGGAAGGAACTGGAGCTAAGTGCCCCAGCTGGGCACAAACCATCAGCTGAGCTTGAAGGAGACCACACCTACGTCATGACGTGCTTGAAATTCTTGCCAACGGAGGTCCTTCACTTTGCTAGGTGGTAAACCAATCTAAAAAGATTCTCTCTTGGAAAATGTTTCAATATGGGCCTGAGTTCCACACGCTTGTCAATCTTCTTTAACAGAAGACCCATAATGAAAGGAACTTGATCTCTAGCTTGTTCAATCAATTAATATGGCCCTTCCATCTAAAGCTTTCCATTTTTTTTATTGTTAGACTCCTTTGTCTCTGCTTAAGGCTTCATTCAAGGATGAGTTATTTATTGTATTAAGGAGCTAGGATTAGAGTGGGAGCCCACAGGAAGGTAATCCCAAAGTCGCCACTTTCGAGTTCTCCCAGGCGTGGGGGTTGCAGCTGTTATTATTGTAGACCATCGAGTAGGAACTGACTCATAAACGGTTTCTAGGACTTATAAAATATTTCTGGAGAGACAAAGACATCATTATTATCTTGAAGCCAGAGGGAGGGGAGGAGCAGGGTTATGGGAATTTGTGTTGTTGCTGTCTGTCCCTGCTCTGAAACCAAGTCAGCTGAGCCTCCAGTGGGTATGCAGAGGCAGTTAACTGCCCAGAAGGAGACTGCCCATCATTCTTGTGAACCACACACGCGCCTCTGGACTGGTACTGCCGCTCTTTACCACTTGACCACCAGAGGTCCTATACAAAGGAAGTCCGATGCTTATTCCCTGGGACATTGCATCTAACCTGATCCACCTGGACCTGGCAGCCAATAACTGCCAACCACTAGCTCTAGCCTGCAGGCTCCTGGCCCATTATCCATCATTCCCTGTGATCACAAATATCAGCCTACATTATTCACAATCCCCTGAGCCATTTCCATGACAGATGAGTTTGAGACATTCCACAAATAATCACAGAACCCAAAGGCATAGACAGAAATGGGAGGAGGAACATAATTAATGTCAGAGATGATGAACTGGTGCAACAGTGTTGACACTGGGAACACTGCTAAACTCTCATCTGACAAGAACTAGTTTGTTGTTGCTGTTATGTGCCCTCAAGTCAACTATGACCCTCTGAACAACAAATCTCCATCTTGCCCTATCCTCAAGATCTCCAACATGCTCAAGCCTGTTGTTTCAATCACTGTATTCAACATGTGATTGTGCAATCACATTGTTGAAGGTCTTCCTTTCACTAACCCTCCTCTTTGTCCAAGGATGAGTCCCTCCTCACAACATGCCCGAAGTATGTGAGTTGCACTTCCTCCAGGACAGACTTTGTTGTTTTGGTAGGCCATGGAGTAGTCGGTATTTTTCCCCAAAGGCACAAGTCAAAGGCATCAATTCTTCTCTCATCCTATTCACGGTCAAATTTTCAGATGAATAGGAAGCAGCTGAAAAGACCATACTTGGAGGAGGTGCACCTCCTTTGGCCACAGGTTTTCTTACTACATGGGTGCTGGTCGGGGAATCTAAGTAAAAGGAAATTGATGACAACTTCAATCTTTTATCCCTCTATCATGGTCCAGAGGGAAGGACTTTTGTTTTCTTGGATGTTATCCAAGAAACATAATAAAAGAGGTGTAATCCGTATTGAAGACTATAGCCTATGATCTTCTTAGTAAATGCTTCAAGTTCTCTTCACTTTCTGTAAGTAAGGTTGTGTCATATGCATAGCGCAGGTTGTTGATGAGTCTTCCTCCAAACCCTGGTATCATATGCTTCATTGTCTAGTCCAATTCTCAAATTGCTCAGCATACATATTGAATGGTATGAAAAAAAAGATACAGCCCTGATGCATCCTTTTCCTGATTTTAAACCATGCTGTGTTTCCTTGTTCTGCTCAAACATTAGATAATAACGGTCTATAAAGTTTCCAAGCCTATAAATCTTTACAGAAAGATATTTCCTCATACAGAGCAGGTGGTGGGTTCAAACCAATTTAGGGTTAACAAGCACTTAAGCACTGTGTCACCAGGCTTCCTCAATTTTATACTAAGCGCTAAATAAATATGTCTTAAATGAACAGTGAATAAATTATTTACGTGGCCACACAAATATTTTACAGAAGTGCGAAGGCAGAGCTACCATTAAATGGGTTCCAGGAGTTGTTTACAAGTAATGATTTATAATGAGAAGTCCCTGGGTGGTGCAAATGGTTAAAACCCTTAGCTATTTACCAAAAGGCTAAAAGTCTGGGGTCCAACCAGAGGCACTGCAGAAAACGGTCTAAAGATCTACTTCTGAAAAAGTAGCCATGGAAACTTCTGGAACAGAGAGGACGGCCTCTATGAGCTGTAGCCAAGTCTGCAGTGCTGGAGTGAAAGTACAGGTAGAGCAAAGTAGAGGTGGAGAAAGCGACGCTTTGGATGAGGCAGGGGCAAGCAAGAGGAAGATTTTTAAGAAATAGGGGTTCACTGGGTACACAAGGGTGGAAAAAAGCTTCCAGGTGAAAGGAACAACAGCTTCAGAGGCCCATAAAGAGTCATCTCGGGAAGTCCATGGGAGTGAGTGGAAGAGGAGACGAGAGGGTTGGTGGAGATCAGGGAACCCAGGGCTGCCATATTCCTCCAGCTCAGGACTCACTCTACCCACACGTTCTCTTATATTTAATTATTGGTTTACAAGTTGTTTTCCATTAAACATGAACAACTCAAGATCAAGGCCTCTATGAAAAAATCCTACCCACAATCCTCCACGTTTGCAAATCAGCACATATATGACTGCTAAGCACAAGGACACTGGGAGAGACTGTGGACAGAATGCACCCTGCTTTTCAGGTGCAGCCCTAATTAATGTTCCCTCGCCAAAGGGATCAACTCAGGGATATGACATTTTTCTAGGACTTGTCCTTAATGACTGTTAAAAATTCTGGAGTAAACTCTTTTTCTTGTTTCAGACACTGAAGCATACGTTAGAGCAGTTTTAAGATCTTTTTGACCTAACTTACTAATAAGGCTCAAACATATGTCACATTAAAATGCTGACACTTCAGAGAACAGAATCCTTTTCATTGACTCACCTAGACTTCCTTCTCTATAGACAAGAGATAGTCTTGCCACAGGAAAAAAAAAATTACAAGGAAGCATAAGCATATACCGGTTACAGGCAGGATCAAGAAAGCAGTCACAAAGCCTTCAACATTCTGGCCAAAGCCAAATGACATAAGGTTAAACTTACTGCTTTTATGTTGCCACTGAGAACTAGAAAAACCAATGAGAATTTATAAAAGTCATGAAACTAAGCAGTTAGAATTTACAAGGCTTTTACACATGCATTCTCTTGCTCTTATACCTGGGGGGGGGGAGGGGAGAAGCCCAGTGACTTACTCCAATATTTATTTCTCACTTCGCCCAAAACAAAAACCCCCTTACTAGCCAATACCTAATACACTTGTAAAATCTCCGTCAAAACTAAGACTGGTGAGAGAGTTTCTCACCATAAAACGCTTAGCATCATTTTATTTGGGAAATGTATTCTGCGCTATTATCTAGAAACACATGGCTAGAATTAACACTCTTCAAACAGAAAGTGGTGCATACAAGCTTTCTTTGAAAACATGGGCTGTAGTTTCAAGCAGATGTTATGTTCAACCTCCAGGTTGGATGTAATCAAATCATATTGTGCTATACAGCTGAAGTATGTCCTACATTTAATGTAAACGAGGGTGGAAAGGACGTTCCTGTAAATTCTCAATCACCCTAGTTAAGCAGTTTACCATATAATTCAATTCCGCCTACTTAAAGGCAAAACAAATGTGTTTTACATCCTTTGTGGCCAGTAACCCTTCACACCTGTTATTTTCAGCAATTACCACCAAAGGAATTGTCCTGGGACAAAGACGCTAGGTAGAGTGTCCCCATCATCCTGGGAACGACTGTAAGATTAGTTTCTTCACTAACAAAACCGATTCGAAGTGCCCAACCTGGCACAGCTCGGGCGCGTGCACCTCCCCACTGCCTGCAGAGAGGCGAGAGGGAATGTGAGTTTACAGGAGGGACGAGGGGTGAAAAGGAATGGTGGGAGGGTGGAAGGCAGAGGAAGCAGAGGACAAGTGGACAGGGTTCCCGGGGCAAGTCAGGTATCTAGGAGAAGGCAGGAGTGAGGGGGAAGGCGGAGGGTGGATGGGGCCCGCCGATAAGGCTGGGGGGCCCGCCAAATGGGGGAGGGGAAATGCGCAACTCGGCTCCGCGTCTCGGGCTGAGGATGCAGCACTGGTCGGCCCGGGAGCAGGCTGCCTTGGGGGACAGAGGGGACCCAGGCGCGAGGAAGTGTCAGCAGGGCGCAGACAAGTGGGGGGTGGGTTAGGGGACACCATCTAAGACCCCCTTCGTCCCTTCTCGGGGTCACCGGCTGACCCCAGCGGACTCCCCTTTTTTCTCTTTGGCCACCACGTAGACCCCACCAGCTCAGGCTCCCCGCTGAAGCTTTGGCAGGAGCGCCGCCCCCCTCACAGTTGGATCACCGAGGAAAGCGAGGCGCAGGGCACCACCAGAGCCCCGAGTGCGGCGTTCCCGCGAGCCCCTGCCTCCTTCGCCCGGTCACCCACCTGGGCTGTCCAGAAGTCCTTCCTGTAGACCGCACTCCGCCACCCCGTCAAGAGTCTCGGCCGTCACCGCAGAGGTCGCCGCCGCCAGGACAGTCTCGGCCTTCAGCACCACAACGTGAGCCTTGGCACTGGAGAGGGTCCGCTCCCACTCTCCAGGTTGCCTCTTACTGCACACTAGCTCTTCACCCCGCCCCCAACCCAAGCCATTGGTTGACGGGCACCGCCCCATACGTCTATTGGCTACGAGAGGATGCCGCTCAATAACCTAGCGGGGCATAAGGAGTGCTCATTGGCCTACATGTGAAATGGTTCCCACCCACTGCCTCAAAAATTCCAGCTTTTGATTGGTTAAAGTATCTGTCTTTTCACTTTCTAGATGTTGGGAGGTCGGCCCTCCTTGCGGGACATACCGATTTTGATTGGCTGATAGGCCACTTCACCAGTCCAGGATAGGCATTGTGCCCAATATGCGTCCGGCCCCCACGTGGGGGAGGAGCCCAGAGGCTCAGCACCTCGGGGGTTTGTTTACACAGGCTCTTGCTCCTGTTTCTCCCATTGGCTGAGCCTATAACCACGCCCACAGGGTTGCACCACTCAGTACAGCCAGGAGCGGGGAGGCGGGGTGAATGGGATTTCCCCAGCTGTCAATTACCTAGGGAGCGGCTTTGAGTCTGGTTGGCAAAAACCGGGAGCTAGACTTGCTCCTAGCAAACTGCGGAGTTTGACTCTGTGAAAATGGTAGGAAGCAGAGGGACACGTTCACGTCTCCAGAAACAACTTGACTTTTTGAGTGTTTTTGGAAAACTAAAATGTGGCTCTCCTCGTGAGTTAGAGAGTCCAATTCAGTGGTAGGATTCTCCCCTTCCTTGCTAGAGATCCAGCTTTGGATTCCCAGCAAAGGCGCCGGAGGCGCAGCCTCCAATCCCTTGTGTAGCGGTTTGTGAGTTGTTATGCAGTTGAACAGGTTTCAGCACTAGGAAGAAAGGCCTGGTGACCTGCATCTGCATGTCGGCCTCTCGAAACCCTACGGAACCATTGACACAGGGTTTCTTTCAGTGTGGATGGGATCTCATGACTAGACGTTAACTCCACACCTGCTTGCAATATTCATCTCTGCCTGTGTCCTACGCTCCTGGTGTGCAAGGTCTTTTCTTTTGGATTCCTGCCTTTCAACCAATCTGATTTAGGGATGTTGGTAGTCCAGTTCTTTAGATTAACTTCTTCTGAGGCTAACAAATAAGGCTTCATCTCTAATTGTTCTTGTTAGGTGCTGTCGGATCAAGTATGACTCATAAGGACCTTGTAAACTATAGATATGGCATATATATGTAGGTAGATATTAGTATATAGATAGTTTAGCTATCAAAGAGAGAAAATGAGCATTATTTCCATCTCAAGCAAATGACTTACAAACTTATAGATGCTGTCAAGTCCCAGTGGATAAGATATTAGGAACACAGGTTTCTACAGGGCCTGATGAACCCAAGATCAGAAAGTCAGGGAGCAGCCTGCTGACCTCTGAGGATGACAAATGGTAATATGGCAAGCTGCTAGTTCAGGGTCAGACAGTGATAAGTCAAAGGCAAGATCCTGAGTCAGGAAAAAGCAGGAGAATTTTCCTAGATTTCCACATGTATTTGATGCAGCGCTGACCCTCAAAGAAATTCCCTTTCAATTGGCTGACTGTTCATAGAAGAATTTACCATAGATTATTACAGCTCTCACCATAACTGCCAAACCAGAGAATCATGGATCTACCACAGTGGGTTTTGTTAGCAACAGATGAATGAAATGTGCAGAGTTGAGCTGCCCTTGGTAGGATGTCCAAGCACACGGTAAATACTTAGGGAGCTCTGGTGGTTTAGACCATAAGGTATTATGCTGTTAACCAAAAGGCGTCTGGCTCAGGTGCTTCTGATACACTGGCCATTCTTCAGGAGAAAGATGGGCAACGTCCTCAAGTTGTGATTTACAGCTTTTAAAAGCCAGTGGAGGGTTGCTAGCAGTCAGAAGCAACTGAAGTGCAGTGACTGAGTAAATGCTCCATAGACATTACTGGTATTACTATCAGAACTACCATCAGTAAAAGGGTCTTGCTGGGCAAGAATGACACAAGAATGTAGTGGGTAAAATACAGTAGAAACATTTTAATATATTGACTATATATATATTTAGACTAAACCAGGATTGCCAAAAGAATTGGAGAGGATGAAAACAAGTTGCTCCTTGAAAGCAAGGATTTTGAGACTCCATCCTTTGGACACGTGGCCAGGAAGGACCAGTCTTTGGAGAAGGACAACATGCCTGGAAAGGTCAAGGGGACAGCACAGGAGAGAAGACCCCAGGTGAGATGGATTGACACAGTAACTGGGCCAAATGAGGGTAGGTGTGTCAGAGACAGTGGGATTGGCTCAGGATAAAGTTTGGAGTTATTGTGAATAGGGCCACTTTGAGTAGTAGTCAACTCGATGGCACATTACAATGGCGACAGCAAACACTTTAAATTTTATCTTCCGAAAGTGAGGCGTTCTCTAAAAAAAAAAATCTGTTTTATAGAGAAATGTCTCTCTCCAACCCCATACCTGACCCAAAGTAGAGACTTTGTAAGTAATTGTAGAATGAGTAGATTGATTATAAAAATGAAGAATAACATAAATGCAGATTAAATGCAGCCATTTCTTTCTGAAGTGAATACTATTTCACATCTGTTGTGATGTTCTTATATCTGACATAGCCTCCAAGAATCTAGTTGCAAAAGGCAACATAAAATGTGCCATAAATTAGTCTCCAGGGGTAAAGGCTAAGAATAAAATAGCCAATAAATAACAAGACATCATATTGTGGAGAAGTGTTGTAAAGGAAAACAAAGCAGGATTAAGCACTGTTTGGGGGAATGACTATTTCTGGTAACATAGTTAGGTTAGCAGGTATCTCAGGAGAAGGTCTCGAGTAGCAGAAGCCTGAATAATGTCAAGAAATCAAGCACTGGGGGACTAGGGCTGGGAGTAAAACCCCACAGTGCACAGTCCAGGGTCATTTCATGTTGCTTCATGTATTTTGAAGCTGTGTTCTTAGATATATACGATTAGGATTTCTCATGCTGGTTTAAAATGTCATCTTATTAACTTAAGGGAGTATTACAAGAAATTATTTTCTATGCAGCAACGAAAAACAAGGAACTCACGAAATAGTAAACAAAATGGGTGACCCTGGAGGACATTATGTTGAGTGAAATACCTCGCCACAAAAGGACAAACACTGAAAAATGCCACTGTTATAAAACAGGACTGACACAAGGTTGGGGGAAAATTAAGAAAAGGGGGTAAATAATATGCATTTCATTGAAACAGATGACAGGAGGAAATGGCTTAAAAGGAATATATGATTAGTTATTATTTGCATGACAACAGTCCAGAATAAGAGATGCATAGTAAAGTGTACTAGGGGAGCGGGGATTGTACAACAATGAAAGAATTTTTTTTTTTTTTAAAAACCAGAAAAGTGCAATGAATGAATGGAAATCCAAAACCTCTGTAAAAAAAAAACAAACAAAAAACAAACAGAAAAGTGAACTGGGGATGGCAGGGAGGAAAATGTGCAACAGTGAATGGAAATCCAAGTTCTCAATAAACTTTCATTAAAATCTCAATTATAAAAAAGAAGATTATTAAAAAAAGATTATATAACTACATGTCTATTGAAAAGAATGGTCAGAAAATGAACAAAAGGATAAGGATATAGTACACAAAATGTACTGTTGAAATGAAAAGTGGTATTTTCTGCATTACTTTAAAAAAAAATAAAGGCGTAAAAAAAAAGAAATTATTATTTTTTAGGGGAGAAGAAGAAAAAAGATACATCCCCAAGATATAAAATTTTTTTTTACCACCTCATCCTACTCCCACTGCTTCTTTCCCAAACATGGCCTTCAGATCTATTATGAAAGAGGGGCATAGTGAGCTCATAAATTTGAAAAGCAGGTTCTTCAGGTGTATGTAGTACTCATTCACAATCACAAAACACTGAGGATAATGATTTTCACCAGGATAGCAATAGTATGCAGGGGAGGAAAGGAACTGATAAATCACCTTTTACATACAATCATATTGACAAGCTGCAGAGTAAGTTAGTGATAGATACACAATTACAGGAGGTAATTACTGGTAATTATTAGCAAGGGGGGGGGAACGGATACAGTTGTGTTACCTTTTGCCACTTAGTTACAACATTGATGGCAAATGCACATGTATCATTTTACTCCTACCTCAAGCCTGCTATCAGGAGGAAATGAACTCAGGGTCTAAAAGAAAGGCTTCAAGCACCGCAGAGTGGATGAGGGTAAAGCAGCACAGGGCAGGGACTTATTCTATAGTATAAAGGGGTGACAGGAGTGGGAGAGGACACAAAGGCACTCCAGGCGCTGTTTGAAGTGTTCTACATGGATTAAATCACTTAACACAGCAATTCATGTCATTGTTGTTATGCGCCATTGAGTCAGCTGTGGCTCATGGTCACCCTATGAACAATAGAGTTGAATATTCCCTCTCCTGCACCGTCCTCACAATCTCCAGCATGCTGTGGTTACAGGCATGGTGCCAGTCTGTCTCAGTGAGGGTCTCCTTGTCCTCTGACCTTCCGCGTTTCCCAAACAACTTCTTTCTTCAAGGACTGGCCTCTCCTGACAATGTATCCAAAGTATAGGGGACAGAGCTTCCTCATCCTTGCCTTTAAAGAAGCAACCTGGTTACACTTCTTCAAAGATACATTTTTTTAAAACATTTTTTCCTTTGGTGCTCTATGTCTATCTGTGTTTCATTGACTATGTAAAGGCATTTGACTGTTTGATCACAGTAAATTGTGGCTAACCTTGAGGAAAATGGGTATCTCAGAGTACTTGATCATGCTTATACTAAACTTATACTTGGAAAAAGAAGCAGTCCTCAGAACAGAGCAAGAAAATACTGTATGGTTCAAAATAAGGAAAGGCGTGCATCAGGAATGCATCCGCTCCCCATACCTTTTCAGTCTGTATGAGGAGGAGTGTGGCATCAAGATTGGAGGAAGACTCATTAACAACATACAATATGCAGATGACACAACCTTGCTTGCTGAAACTGAAGAAGACCTGAAGCACTTGCTACAAAAGGTCAAGGTCTGTAGTCTTTAATATGGATTGAAGCTTAACATCAAGAAGACAGATTCTCACCACTGGGCCCACTGGCAATACCATAATAGATGGAGAAGAGGTTGAGGTTGTTAGCAATTAAGCTTGCTCGGATC
Organism: Elephantulus edwardii; assembly: GCF_000299155.1. Lineage (NCBI taxonomy): Eukaryota > Metazoa > Chordata > Mammalia > Macroscelidea > Macroscelididae > Elephantulus > Elephantulus edwardii. The sequence continues at coordinate 1,798,348 of NW_006399761.1, forward strand.
CACAATCAACACTCTTGCCACCAGCAGTAAGGAAATCAAAAGAAGAACTGCACTGGGAAAATCTGTTTTCGTGGACATCTCCAGAGTGCTGAAGAGCAATGATGTCAGTCTAGATATAAAGGTGTGCCTAACCAAGGCCATTGTCTTCTCAGTTACTTGTTGTACTTCAGAGTTGGACAATGACTAAGGATGACATAGAAGAATTGATGCCTTCAGATTGTGGTGCTGGAGAAGTCATGAACATACCATGGACTGCCAAGAAAACAGACCAGTCTGTCTTGAAGAGGGTGAAACCAAGTCTCTCCTTGGAAGCTAGGATTTTGAAGCTCACCTCACTTACTTTGGGCAACTGGCTAGGATAGATCAGTCCTTGGAGGACCTCATGCTCAGAAGGGTGTAGGGACAGTGCAGGAGAGGAAGACCCCAGGTAAGATGGATTGATACAGTGACTGGGGCCATGGGGGTTGGTATGTTGGAGTTAGTGAGACTGGCTCGGGACAGGGCAGGGTTCAGAGCTACTGTACATAGGGTTGCTATGCATCACAGGCAACTCAACTAATAATATTTTACAACAGGTTTGGAAGCAGGAGTGGCATACACTTCCTAAACAACATGCCTCTGGAAACTCCATGAATTTTGATAAATGACGATAATTGTAGAGGGTCTTCAGGCTTTTTTTTCATAGGGTCACTATGAGTCGTGCTCGGCTCGAAGGTAATCAACAATGAAATCAAGGGAGCTCTGGTGGACTGCTCTGCAGTCACGATGGCTCGTGGCTGGAATCCACCAGGTGTTCTGTTGGAGAAAGATGGACAATCTCCTGTGCCAGTCAGATCTGACTCGACAGTACACAACAAGAAAGAAAAAAGCTGTGCTGCAATCCGGAAGACACATGGTTCGATGCCCCTAGGTGCTCTGTGTGAGAAAGATGGGCAATCTCCTCCTGGTTGATTAATCACCTCTGAAAACCCACTGGAGGGACAGCTATGAGTCAGTTCCAACTCAAAGGTACACAACAACAATAACCGCATGGGATTTTAGTCAGTACCCCATGAGGTTCATGAGCAATTCATGAAGAGGCTACTATTATTATCTCCACATTATAGATAAATAATCTTTAGTGAAAAAGGTTAAGTACCTTGGCAAAGATCACACAGTGTACTCATTTTATATGACTATTCGTTGTGGATGGAATTGTGTCCTCACACAATGCTTGTCAACTTGGGCAAAATGTATGTCAATGTGGCTAGTCCACGGTCTCCAGTACTGTATAGTTAGCCTCGTTTTATGACCTGGTGTAACTGCCATGTGTGTTATAAATTCTAATGCCTTCCTGTGGCTAAGGCGGCAGGTGTGGTGTTACTGCTGTTAGGTGCCACTGAATCAGCTCCAACTCAGATCCGCTCTATATATTCAAGCACAGAACCTTGATCCTGTGCCATCCTCGCGATCTCTGCCGCGCTTAAACCATGGTGTCAACCCACCTTCTGCGGGTCATTCTCTCTCTTCACTGACCCTCCACCTTTCTAGCATGATGCTCTTTTCCAAGAGTGGCCCGTCCTGACAACGTGCCAAAGTCTATGAGATGAAGACTCGCCATCCTTGCCTCCAAGCAGCAACTGTGTGCACGTCATCCAATACCAGATTTGTTTGTTCTTTTGGCCACATTAAGTAGAATTAGGCACATTTATTATGCAGAGCAAGGAGACACTGCATGGTTCAAAATTGGGAAGGGTGTCCACCAGGTATGTATGTATTCTGTCTCCATACCTTTTCAATCTGTATGCAGAACAGATCATCTGAGACGCTGGGCTGTACGAGGAGGAATGTGGCATCAGTATTGGAGGAAGATTCATCAACAACCTGCGCTATGCAGATGACACAACCCTGCTAGCTGAAACTGAAGAGGACCTGAAACACTTACTGCAGAAGGTCAAAGGCTGTAGTCTTCAATATGGATTGAACTCAACATCAAGAAAACAAAGATTCTCACCCCTGGGCCAACTGGCAGCATCAGTATGGGTGGTGAAGAGATTGAGATTGTTAACAGTTTTAGTTTGCTTGCTTCCATAATTAACACTCTTGGTACCAGCAGCCAGGAAATAGAGACTAATTGCATTGGGAAAGTCAGCTATCAGGGATCTCTCCAGAGTACTGAAGAGCAACAACATCAGTCTGAAGACTAAGGTGCCCCGATCCAGCCATAGTCTTTGCAATTGCATGTTATGCATCAGAGAGCTGGACAGTGAGAAGGGATTGTAGAAAGAGAATTGATGCCTTTGAGCTGTGGTGCTGGAGAAGAATGTTGAATATATCATGGACTGCTAGGAGAACAAACAGGTTTGACCTGGAGAGGGTGAAACCGGGCTGCTCCTTAGAGGCAAAGATTCTGAATCTTCAACTGACATACTTTGGGCATGTTGCAAAAAGGGACCGTCCTTGGAGAGGGACGTCATGCTTGGGAGGGTGGAGGGACAGCACAAGAGAGGAAGACCCTCAATGAGATGGATCAATTCAGTGATTGGGGTGATGGGAGTACGTGTGTTGCAGACAGTGAAGTTGGCACAGGATAGAGCAGGGTTTAGGGCTCTTGTACTTAGTGTCTCTATGAATTGCAAGCAACTCAACGACATATAACAACACCACAATTATATTAATGGTGTAGGATTATGGTGGGATACAACACCACTACTGAGCACACAGCTCTGATTCAATGTGAGGAGAATTAACCTGGGGTTTCACCTGTATCACTTTTTTCTCTGTCCCCCTTCTGTCCCAATATCACTTTTTATCTCTAGAGATAAAACAAAAGTGAGTAGAGGGCCGTCCCTCCAAATCTCCTTTAAGAGAGGGAGGTCTTTCTCTTTGGGGATGTAACTTTCTAATAAATCTATCATTACTATCTACCCTCAAAAAGCAAAAAAAAGAGTGCTCACATTAGCAGCACATATACTAAAATTGGAACGATACAGAGAAGATTATCATGGCCCCTGCGCAAGGAAGGATGACACACAAATTTGTGAAGCATCCCATATATTTTTGTCTAAGCTGCCCTCTAATAAAACTTAAAAAAATTAAAAAATTAAATTAAAAAAAAAAGTGAGCAGAGAAGGAGGGATCTCAGTATCACCGAGAAAGAAGAGCTCAGCGATTCCTTTGGACCAAGGTTCCTGTGGTAAGAATCTTCTAGACCAGAGGTTTACTGAGCTCTCCTGGAAATAATGAGCCCACAGATGTTGAAAGGAGACAAAGTCTTCCCTCCAGAGTCTAGTATGGGTTTCTAACCTCCTAAACCACGAGGGAATCCATTTGTATTTGTGAAAGCTGTTCATTTGAGGCATTTTTGTTATAGCAGCACTAGAAACTAAGACATGGCTGAGCAAATTACCACAAGCTTGATTGCTCAAAGCAACATACATTTAGTATCTTTTCATTCTAGGCGTCTGTGGTCAAAACAAATTTGACTGGGATAGAATCAAAGTCTTGACAGGCCTGGCCCCCTCAGGTGGCAGAAGAAGAGAATCTGTTTCCTGGCTTTTCTCCTCTTCTAACAGCTGCCTGCATTCTGATGTCTCTGCCCCCTTCCTCTACCTTCAGATCCAGCCGTGTAGCATCTTCTTTATTTCTGACCTCTGCTTCCTCCTTATTTCTTCTCTCTGACTGTGATCTCTCTGTTGCCTTCGTAGCATAGGCCCTCTGGTTAGACCAGTATAATCTCTGTATATCAACATCTTCATACATAATTATGTTAATATAAATATTCATTTAACAAAAATTAGGGCTATAAATGCATTGAAAGGCTAGGGAGAGGAAAAGTGCATGGTTGGGAGGAAAAAAAAAAGAACTAACTTACTATGTTTTACGACATAAATCCAAAAGATTAACTTCTTGTGGTTATATGCTGTCAAATCATTTGCAACTCGTAGCAACCATATGTACAACAAATCTGAATTTTGCTCTATCCTGAGCCAACCTTATTGTCTCGGACACAACTACCCCCATTACCCCAGTCACTGAGTCCGTCCATCCCATCAAGGGTCTTTCCCTCTTGTGCTGTTCCTCCTCCTTCCCAAGCATGATGTCCCTCTCCAAGAACAGGTCCCTCCTTGCAATATACTCAAAGTACATCAGATGAAGCATCAGAATCCTTGCCTTCAAGGAGCAGCCTGGTTTCACCCTCTCTAGAATAAACGTGTTTGTTCTAGCAGTCCACGGTATATTTAATACTCTTCTCCAGCACCACAGCTCAAAGGCATCAATTCTTCTATCATCCTTAGTCATTGTCCAGCTTTCTGACAAATAATTGTGAAGACCATGGTCTGGACTCACTAGCTCGTCAAAAAACAGGGGTGGAAAAGATAGAAATACATATGCATGTCATCAACATGTGAAGAAAAGAAGCAGCTAACAATTTAAAAAAAAAGATTGTCTCTGATATCAAGGATAGGGGAGGGGACAGGCAATTTTCACTATAAGCTTTTAAAACCATTGATTTTGTGAACTGTGTGTACACATCATTTGGATTAAATGCATGTAATTAGAAAACGCCAAGGTGTGAACTTGGGGCCTTGTTTATAGGGTTTCAGGTTGCAGTATCCTCCCTATTAGTCCCCCCTCTCATGTTTCTCAGCTCCCTGATCCTGTCTGATAATCCTGTGACCGCCTCTGCCTGTCTCTCACATGACCACTAGGTCTGGCTGAGTTAGCTCAGCCTTGGCACTCTCCTCCCTTGGACACAGCTTTGGTATTCGTCCTGCAAGTACTGAGTGTCTCAAGTTTAAACCTCGGCTGTCAGAAGAGGGCCAGACGAGGACGAAGGTGGCTTTGGTGAGTTCCAGACGAGGCATCTCTTCCCTGTGTTCATGTGCCCTGAAGCCGGATGGCAAAGATCAAGTTCACATGTGAAAATATACATCGTAGACACAGGAAATTTATCTTAGGGGCAAGGCAGCCATCAAAGGCCAGGTGGTCACATCAGCATGGGAGAAGTGAGCAAGGGGGAAGTTACGGAAGTTAATTCCCAGAACAAGAGGTAGCAGGAGGGACTGGGCCACGAGGCCTTCAACAACTCATGGCCGTTGAGTTGGAACCTACTCATAGCTGACCCTCCAGTGGCCTTTCAGAGGCTGTAAATTGCATGGGAGGAGTTTGCCTATCTTTCTCCCCAAGCGCAGCTGGTGGATTCAAACTGCCTTTCTTTGGTTTGGCAATGCAACTCCTTAAACACTAGGCCACTAGAGCTCACTCAGGAAGGGTAAAAATTAAATGGTCCATGCCAAGATATGCGTCTTGGACCTGTCACTAGCACCGTTACCAAGCATTGCAGTGTATTTCCCAGACTCACAATAGATGACACTTTTCTGCCCCCTTTGAAATTGGGCATGTTGTTTGCTCTGGCCAGTAAAATGTGAGCAGCACACAACATTTCAGGTATGGTAGGAACCAGCACATCCTGCGGTATCTTCTTTCCGGCACAGCAACCATCGGCAGGTGTTTTGAGATGGAGCTTCCATCAGCCTGGGTCCCTTGAGTAACTCTGGTGAGCAAAGTTTCCTGTTGACCCTCACTGTACTATAGAATGAAAGACAAACATATTTTAGCTGAATTAACCCTCTGAGGGCTGGGCTTGTTCGACCACAGCATCACCCAGCCCATTGTGACTGGTACCAGGTCACCAGAGATAGGGAAACAAAATAGAAGAATCCATCAGAAACCAGTGAGTCAAATTCAGGAAATCATATATCTGTCAAATCACCCAAAAGACAAGAAGCAGAGACTCAAGTGTTTGTAAAACCAAGGGATTGGATGCAGCCTGGCTGAAAGTAATGCTCAGAGGACTCTGGGTAATTGTCTGCCCACAACAGGATTAAAGTGAGCAAGATTTGTCTTTCTCATCCTCTCTCTGATGAGCTCTGTAGACACACAGCAACAGGACCGGGTTGAGCAGGTGGGTAAGATCATCATTGTGCACGGGTGGGTAGGCGTGTGCTCTTCCACACTAGGAGGTGCACCCGGGCTAGGCCAGAGGTCAGATGGCTGAGACCTCTCTGGAGAAAGAGGATTTCAGTCTCACTGATTGTCTATGGAGGTGCAGACAGGAGATAACATGGGGAATATTGGTGTGAGGAGGCCGGGTCAGAAACATCCATGGAAACGCTGGGACATGGAGATGGTGCATAAGTTTTTCAGACTCCCCAGGAGTGACTGGACTTTGGCGTGGAGGTCTCATTTAACAGAAATGCACAGGAAGCCCTTTCAGACTCTGCCTGTTCAGGGCTACCACAGGCCAGGATTATGTTGACAGAGGACCCGCCTGAGCATATGACCTTTCAGCATTAGGAAACAGTGTCCACTTGGCAGTTTTGCAGTGCAGAGTATCACTACTCTGAAGTCCACCCCCCATCAGGTTTCCAAGGTCGTAAATCAGAATGGGAGGACGTTGCCTATCTTCCTCTCCCCCGTGCCCCCAGGAGCTTCTGGTGGAGTCAGAGACGTGCAACTGCTGTTGCGTTAGCTGTGAACACGTTACAGATTCTGCCACCGTGGCTCCTTGTCCAGAGATGATGAAGTTTCAAAGTCTGCCTGTGATAAAAAGAACTCCCTTGCATGCTACAGTTGCACAATGACCCTAAACCAGATGCGGGGACTCTCAGGAAATGAGATCTCAAAGCTGAATTTCCCATTCCTTAGGATAAGCTCTGACTTCTACCCAGGCCAGCTGTCATGAGGAATGAGTACAGGGTTGAGGTTACCAGACCCAATTTCTTGGATCCAGTTGCTCCTCATAATTTTGCTACAAGCTAAGACTCTAGGAACTATAAAAAGCCAGGCTGACTTCAGAACAGATTAGGCCAGAGGAGAGATATATAAGCCTGCAAGCCTCTGTAATACAAAGCACCTTCTATGGATGTAACACATCATTTTACCTTCTAGATGATTCCATTAATAATGCTATTATTATTATTAGGGTAGGAAAGGTTGGTGTGAACCACTAGAAACGGTCAATGCCTGCTGGTGTGGTGGTGAGCTGTGTTGAAGCTTTGATGGTCTTTGTAGGAGCTCGTTACTGGGGTCTTGTTGAGAAACCGGTGCTTGTGTTTGTGCAAGAGCTTCAATCTCAGGCTCGAAGAGGGAGAGCAGCTTCTTGGTTAGAACTCAACTGGACCCTTGCACTATAGATAGAGCAGTCTCTCAGTCTCCCTGAAGAAGAGGTAGTATTCTAACTTCCTAGTGTTGGTGTGGCAGGAAAGGTGAGGCTCTAGAGGCTTAAGCCATGCTGGTAGGGGGTAGGCATGAATCCTGCAGGAAATTCTCTGATTGTTGACTTTCAGCCTGGAAGGAACAAGGACCTCAGATGGTCTGCAAAGACCAAGGTCTTCAGCAAGTCACTGATAGCAGCTGCGAATAGCAGAAATGAAATGGTTTTCGAGGCCACTCTATTCCCTTCTTGCCCTGCAATACCTCCACAATATTCCTTCCTCTGTTCCCCCACTACAACTTTTTTTTTAAGGAAGATGAGTCCAGTTAATGCTAAGGCTTTTGTTTTGCTGAGTCAAGTACTTAAGTTATGTGAATGACTATATAAAACCATTCTCCACTCAGTTCTTAATTCATCCCTATACAAACAAGAGTGACATCCACTTCCTAAACAGCATGCCTCCCTAAACGCTATGACCTTTGATAAATTGTACAGGGGCTTCAGGCCTTTTGTTCATAGTGTCCCTATGAGTCGTGATCAACTTGAAGGCAATCAACAACAACAGGAAACAAACACCTAATACCTTTAAGCATTGATTTAATGGAGCATCAAGCCACTAGCTTGTCTAAGAGCTCCAGTCTCCATGTCCTGACCTGATTGTTCTTGACTTTAAAAAAAAGTTAATTAGTACAACTAGAATGCGGAAAAAGTTGTTTTGGCAAACCTGGAGCACAGCAGTAAAGAAGGGAGCTCTGGTGGCCTAGTGGCAAGAAACTGCACTGCAATCCCGAATGTGCATGGTTTGAATCCACCAGATGCTCCACCAGAGGAGGGGCAATCTTCTCCTGTGCCAGTCAGATTTGATTCAATGGAAGAGAGAAAGAAAGGAAGGAAGGAAGGAAGGAAGGAAGGAAGGAAGGAAAGAAAGAAAGAAAGAAAGAAAGAAAGAGAGAGAGAGAAAGATAATCCAACACGACATCAGTCTGAAGATGCCAGGCAGAGAGGCAGGAACCAGAACGGGACTGTAGAACAGTGGTCAGACACAGCAAGGTCGGGTAAGACCAGCACGGCTAGACTACGAAAGTCAGCTCCCTTGGGGTGCTTATCCAATCCTCTGTTGTTTTGGACCATCGAGTGGGAACTGACCCATAGCTGACCCTTCAGTGGATTATCAGAGGCTGTTAATCACGTGGGGGGAGAATGTCCATCTTTCCCCTCTGAAGCAGCTGATGGGTTCAAACCAAGTGCCTTTGAGATTGCAACACAGTTTCTTACCACTAGGCCACCAGAGCTCCCTAGCCCCATTCACTAGGGCTACAAATGCTAATTTTCCAGCATGAGGGATTCAGTAACTTTGACTGATGTTGGCATTGTTTTCATTAAGTAGAGCAGAATACTTCAAGGAATGAGATCCAGACGGAAGATCTAAATATTGTGCAGGAAAGAGCCAAAACCAAGACTGGAGAAAGAAAGCAGTGTGAGGTCTGAGGGTAACAAGAAGCAGATACAGAAGGTTCTATATAGTGGTTTTAGAAGCAGAAGTGGCATCCGCTTCCTAAACAGCATGCCTCTGGAAACTCTATGAACTTTGATAAATTACAAAAATTATAGAAAGGCTTCAGGCCTTTTGTTCATAGGGCTGCTATGAGTCATGCTGGATGTGATGGAAATCAACAACAATGTATAGTGGCTAACACAGAAGGCTCTACATAGCAGATATAGAAGGTGAGAGACCTGGAAAAAGAAAGACAATGAACAAAGGAAAGGATCAGTGAAGAGGGTCTAGTCAGAACTTACAAAGGAGACTGAGTCACTAAAGCTCCTTTGTGTTCAGTGTCTTCCACAGGGTGCTGAGTAAGCTGGTCTGATTTAAAGGCACAGGAGAGAAGAGGTTCTACAGAATGAGGAATATAAGTTATACTACTAAAAAGAATGATCATTTCATTAATCTGTTTTTGATTGCCTTCGAGTCGAGCATGACTCATAGTGACCTTAGGAACAAAAGGCCCGAAGCCCCTCTCCAACCATTGACGTTTATCAAAGTTCATAGAGTTTCTGGAGGCATGTTATTTAGGAAGTGGATGCCACTTCTGCTTCCAAACCTATCATAGTATCTTATCGGTGTTATGTCCCAGTGAGTCACCAGCAATGTATAGCGACCCTATGTATAGCAGCTCTGCACCCTTCCCCATCCCAAGTCATTAATAGTAATGGTAATTTTAATAGCTATTTCAATAATAAGGTAAAGCAGCTGTAAAATCTATTTTAAATAGCACAAGCAATGAAAATAAACACTAGATCTTAGGTAGCATTAGGGAATTATTGTTTGTTTTGGTGGTGGTATTATAGTTAATGAGAATATTTTATTTTTCAGTTTTAAGGCAAAATAGGAAGTGCTATCTGTAGTTAGCTTTGAAATGGGAAACACATACAGATGAACTGAATAAGACACAATTTGCATTCTTTGGGGTTCAGGCTGTTCAATGTACTACTATTTCTGATTTCTGCTTATTGAAACACTTGTTCTCAATAAAATTTATATATTAAAAAGCTAAGGTCTAAGCTTTTACTCAAGTTAAATCAGAAACTATATATAGTATACATATAGTATGTGATCATTGTTGTATGCTGTCGAGTAGGAAGCAACTTGTAGCCAATCCTCCCATGGGTTTTCAGAGACTATAAATCGCTTTAGAGGAGATTGCCTATCTTTCTCTCTCTCTCAAGGAATTGGTGGAGCAGAAGTGCTTGCCTATTGGGCAATTAAAACAGACATTTGGGGGGGTGGGGGAAGAAGAACGAACTGGGGAGGAGGGTAGAGAAAACAGTGCAACAATGAATGAATGAAAACCCGAAATCTCTGTAAATGTTCACTAAAACTAATAAAATTTAGTAATAATTTTTAAAAAAGGCAATTGATTTTTGTATGTTGATTTTGTATCCTGCCGTTTTGCCAAATTGGTCCACTATGTCCAGTAGTTTTCCTGATGAGTCTTTAGGGTTTTCTTTTTTTTTAATTGTTTTTTATTTTATTATATTTGTGTGTGTGTACCGTCAAATCAGATCTGACTGGTACAGGAGGAGATTGTCCCTCCTTCCCCAGCAGAGCATCTGGTGGATTTGAACCGTTCGCCTCTGGGATTGTAGTTGCAGCTCCTTGCCACTAGGCCACCAGAGCTCCCCCTTCTTTTCTTTTTTTAATGAAAGTTTTCAGGGACTTTGGATTTCCATTCATTCACTGTTGCACACTTTCCTCCCTGCCCATGCCTCTCCCCAGTTTGCTTTTCTCTTTGAAAATTAAAAAATTTAAAAAAAAAAAAAGAAGTGCTTGCCTTTGGGTTGCAGTACAGCTTTTTACCACTATGCCACCAGAACTCCCTGGTAAGTAACTGCTGTTGAGTTTGAACTGACTCATCACTGACCCTCCAGCAGGTTTTTGGAGGCAGGGAGGAGATTGTCCATCTTTCTCCTGCAGAGCAGATGGTGGATTCAGATCGAGTACCTTTGAATTAGCAGGGCAACTCCTTACCAATAAACCACCAGAGCCTCCTCGTAAGAAATTCCCTTCTGCATTAGCAACAAGGATGGTGAGACTTCATCTCACATACTCTGGCGATGTTATCAGGAGAGCTCAGTTGCTAGAAAAGGAAAATGTGCTTGGAAAAGTAAAGGGCAATGAAAGAGAGGAAGACCCTCGATGAGACGGACCCACATAGTAACTATAACAGGTGGCTTGAGCACAGGAGAGATTATGCAGATTATTACAGGATTTTGCAGAGTTCTATTCAAATGTTCATAGGGTTGCTGAGACAGAGGTTAATCGACAGAACACAACAAGAAGAAATCAACACTATGAAGGAAAAGGTAAATTATTAATTATCAATGTTGACCAGAAAAATTTAGTCAAGATCTTGAACACAGAGATTTTGCACAGAAAATCTGAGGTCAGAATTAACTAATGTGATGGCTTTCAAATTTCTCCAGCAATTGTTAGATCTCTTTTGAGTGAATAATCTCAGTATTCTTTTGAAAATTCATCTAGTTTAAGAGTGTCTGAGTAATGATTTATTCATCTTCTGAATGCTTACATCTATTTGTTTTCCTTATATATTTTTCTCCCCTCTAGCATTTTATTAAAAGATTTATTACATTGGGGAAATCTACTGTCAGGGAACTCCAAAGTGCTAAAGAGCCACAATGTTGGTCTGCAGACCAAGGTGCGCCTGATTCAGGCCATGGTCTTTGCAATGACTTGCTATACATCAGAGAGCTAGCTGGACAATGACTAGAGATGACAGAAGAAAAATCTATGACTTTGAGTTGCGGTGCTGGAGAAGAGTCTTGAACATACCATGGACTGCCAAGACACACAAACAGGCCTGTTTTGGAGAAGGTGAAACCTAGCTGCTCCTTGGCGGCAAGGATTTTAAAGTTACATCTCACATACTTTGGGCACATGGCCAGGAAGGACTAGTCCCTGGAGAAGAATGTCATGCTTGGAAGGGTGGAGGGACAGCACAGATGAAGATCCCAGATGAAGTGGGTTGACATAGTAACTGGAGCAATGAGGGTAGATGTGTCCGAGATAGTAAAGCTGGCTCAGGACAGGGAAGAGATCAGAGCTATTGTACATAGGGTCACTATGAGTTGCAGGAGACTCAGTGGCACATAACAAAACAACATTGTTACCTATATCTTTGTAAAGGCCTGATTTATTCTCCAAATTGCTATCTCTTTAGCTGTTATGTTTTCGAATTCTTGATTTCTCTATTCTTTAAGTATATGCTGAAATATTTATTGATGGACTTTAACAGTCCATGTTGTATGTCAGTATGCTAACTTGTTCTAAACTTCCTTTGTGAAGTTTTCTGTCATGTAGGCACAGAACGTGGAAATGTCACAGAATTTCTATGGCCTGTGCTATTTATACATTTTAATTTGGTCAGTAACCCATCTTAAGCCTGTGGTAACTATTTAGGTGTTTCCACTCCCATCTATTGTCCGGCTGGCTCCCTCACCTAGACACCCTCAAATAGGTTTCCAAAGCTACAGATCTTTACGTGAGAGTGCCCAGCTTTCCCCAGAGAGCAGCTAGTGGATTTGACCTGCTCACCTTTCAATTAGCTGCTTGAAAACCTTATTAAGTGCACTTCCAGGGCTTCTTCTCATATATGTGCTACATACATGTGTATAACTTCTAACTCCTTGAGAGAAATTCCTTGATGTTGAGGATTATCTTGTATTTTCATATAAACCCAGATAAATCCTATCCTATAACCCACACTAGACTTTTTCTATAGCAGTAGATTTTACTGAAGATTATCCAAAAATGACTGGAACAGCACATCAACAGAGAACTACCAGAAGTCCAGGCTCGTTTCAGAAGGGGTCGTGGTACTAGAGATATTGTAGCTGATGTTAGATGGATCTTGGCTGAAAGCAGGGAATACCAGAGGAATGTCTATCTGTGTT
>NW_006399761.1:1812667-1842266 GCF_000299155.1 Elephantulus edwardii
ACAACAACAACAACAAACAACAGTTTGTATACCAAGGGCAATATTCTCAATGATCAGAAAAAACTCCCAAACAACAAAACTCTCAAGTCACTGGTATGAAGTTGGAACCTTAACACATGGCTGACCCTCTAGTGAGTTCTCAAAGTCTTTATGTTGCAAGAGAAGAGAGTGACCATTTTTTTCCCTTGGAGCCGCCAGTAGATTCAAACCGCCTGCCTTCGGGTTGGCAGTGCAACTTCTAATCCAGTAGGCCACTAGAGAAGGCTTCGATTATATTCTGGGAATCAAAATTCCAATAGTGCCTCCAGGTTCCAAATTTACTTCTCCTGTAATGGAAAATCCAGAGCTGACCTCTCCTGCACTGTGAGGTGAGGAGTAGTTTCAGATTGCACAATACTGCGCTTGCTTCCCAGGGACTGCAGAGCCCACACACTCCTCCGAGACGCTCCCTCCCAGCTGGTAACCCAGACTATTCATTTCGCAGTTAAGAGTTGTCAGCACCGCAAGCTGGCAAGAAACATGATGGCTTCTCTTCCTTAGCGGGGAACTCCGGACACAGCCAGGGCGGAGCAGGTAGAGCAATGACTCTAATTCGTCACTTCTCCAGAATTTACCTATTTTGTACAAGTGCATCATCTCATACTTGGGGACATGGTGTAAATATTAACCTCACCTACTCTACCTGTGGCAGGGAGACGAGTTAGGACATGAAGGAGTAAGGTGAGAATGGCAATGGCCTGTAGGTCTCCAGAGGGCTCACGCCTAATAATGCTGGCACATCTTGTCATTTTTTGCGGGAGGTGAAAAGGCAGTCAAGTAGAAAAAGCTTGCGTCTCAGAATGACCTTGTGGAGCAGAATTGCCTTGTTGGTCTAGACTGACTAGATGTGTGTGAGGGAGCTGCTTCAGTCTAGAACCCAAATGACGTACTTATTGGGCAAATCTGTTGCAAAGCACCTTTCTAAAGTGCTAAAGAGCATGAGTGTCACTTGAACTAACACGAAGCAAACCCAAGCGATGGTATTGCAAATCACCTCACATGCATGTGAAAGAAAGAAGAAAGGTCAGAGAAGAATTGATGCTCTTGAACCGTGGTGTGGGTGAAGAATGCGGACTATTTCACAGTTGCTGAAGAATATGGAATGGACCCTGAGCTGCTTATATATCTTAACAGGAGCAGACTGCCCGCAAAAACCACTCCTCTAAGTTTCATTCCACTCTGTGTCATCTCAAAGTTTAGGATCTTGCCGTCTAAACCAGATCCAGTCATGGAGGAAGCGCCTCTGGCTTCAATACTATTGAGCAAACAGAGTTCTGGTGGCGTCATAGGGCAAGGGCTCGGCTGCTAAGGGTAAGACGTGCCTTTCAAGCTCACTACGGGCTCTCTAAGAGAAGGCGCCTCCTTGAAGATTGACAGGATGGGGAAACAATGGAAGGTCGCTAGGAGCTGGAATTAAGTCGATGACAATGGGTTTGGTTTAAGTCATAAAGTAAATGTAGACATGGGAGCTCTAATGGCCTAGTGACAAGAAGCTGAGCTGCAACCCTGAAGGCCCGAGGTTCAAGGCTACCAGCTGCTCCACGGGAGAAGGATGGGCAATCTCCTCCCATGCGATTCATTGCCTCTAAAAACCTGTCAGAGGGTCAGCTAAGGGTCAGTTTCAACTCTGTGGTATACAACAACAACAACAACAATATCCTCCACCCTATTAGAAAAAGTACACAAACTAACAAAACACTCGCAACATGTAATGTGAGAGAGAAACAGGATGACTATGTTGTTGGGCAGTTTTCAGCGGCGCTTCCCATCTAAGATAGACCAGGAAGCAGGACTGCTCATCACAAGTGACTCGATGGCACTTAACAACAATGGCAATCAAGATGCAAAATTTAGAAACAAAGGAGCATTGGTAACTGTAAAATATGGCCTTGGTGACAGAAATGAGATCAGCTATCACACAAATGTGAACAACCAAGGACTTATTATTTGCAAACATCTATGTTTAAAACATAAAAACGGAAACATAAATGGCAACGTTAGAGGTGTGCCTTGCCTGAATAAAATACACAGGGACCAACTGGACGGCATCTATGCAAAAAGAACCGTGTGAATGAAGTCTAGAGTCTAGATCCTCAACTGTGTCTTAGAGAGAGAGTGCTCCTCAGAGGCACGGACGGTGAGACGTCAACTCACAGACTTTGGGCATGGTTATCAGGAGGGACTGCTATTGTTGTTGTTATGTACAGTCAAGTCACCCGTGACTCATAGTTCAGCAGCTCTGAAGCCTGCCCTGTCCTGAGCCCATCTCACTGACTCCGACACACTTCCCCCAAGTTACTGTGTCAGTCCATCTCCTCTGGGGTCTTCCTGTCCTACAATGTCCTTCTACCCTTGTGAGTGCAATGTCCTTCTCCAAGGACCTGCCCCTGATGGCCACATGCCTAAAGTATGTGAGACGGAGCTTCAAAATCCTAGTGTCCCTGGAAAGGACATTAAGCTTGGAAAAGTAAAGAGTAAGGAGGGAAAGAAAGAGGAAGACCCTCAGTGAGATGAATTGATAGAAGAAATACAACAATGAGCTTAAAAACGACAAAGGTTGTGAGGCCAGCACAGGCTCACACACCACACAGGGTTTCATTCCACTGTGCGTAGCGTCTCTGTGAGTCAGAGCCAATTTAAATCATCTGTACACCTATCTCCAAAGCTCTCTGCACAGAGGGACAGGGAATGTCTACTGAGTTCTTCTAGAGCGGTTCTCCAGGCCTCTTTTGTGCCCCTGTTTCTGTCTTCTGAGAGATCCTCCTTTTCCCTCTAAGAAATAGGCCACATTTGCATCTAAACAGCTTGTTTATCCTGCTTCTTGCCTGCAGAGGCTTGGAGGAGGCTCTCGGGATTCTTTTCTTTTGAACTATCTCCGTTCCTCTTAGTACAAGCTCAACACAATTCCTTAAAAACTTTGTGGGCATATGTATCAGATTATAATCCTCTCTAATAGAGGAGTGGAGGGACAGAGAGAGGAAGACCCTCAATAAAATGGATTGGCACAGTGACTGAACAGGGGGGAAGTACATTGGAGATGGTGAGGGTGGGGCAAGATAGCACAAGATTCAGATATGTTCGCCAGAAGTCGACTGGATGCACCTAACAACAACAAAAACAATAGAAAAGCTACAGTCATAAATCCTTTCAAGACTGGCCTTTTTCTTCCTGGATCTTAAGAACCAGAACATTCTGACCTTAAGACTCAGCGTGTCAACAGACGAGAGAGAGAACTGTATAAAAGGAATATATGATTAAGTATTATTGGTGTGACAAGAGTCCAGAATAAGAGATGCATAGTAAAGTGGACTGGCTGGTGGTGGTGAAGTATGAAAATGAAATTTTTTTTCCAAAGAAAAAAAAACAGACTTGGGGAGAGGGGGACAGGAAGGAAAATGTGCCACAATGAATAAATGGAAATCCAAGTTCTCTATAAACTTTCATTAAAATTCCAATTTTAAAAATCTCTCTCTCTCTCTCTCTCTCTCTCACACACACACACACACACACACACACACACACACACACTCAGTGTGTCATGCCTTTTGGGCTCTAAGAAGCCCAGCTGTCTAGTTGAGAACTGGGCTCTTGTAGTTGAATGGCAATATTTTTTTTTTCACGCAGAGTGATGTATGTACTGCTGTGATGCTGCAGCGGTTTCAGGTATCAAGCTGGGACTACAGAGTCCCAATCAAAAGGCTGGCAGTTCAAACCCACCTGGGAAGATGAACCCCAAACCAAACCCAACAAGTGGATCTTGCTCATCGACCCTACAGGGAGGAAAAGAGCCGCTCCGTTGGGCTTCCAGGTCTATCATATTGACTGAAGCTTCTCCTGCAGAGGCTGGTGGGAAAGATCCCCCACAGCCATCTTTCTTTTAAGTACTTCGCTCTCAGGGGTCCTTTAAAGCCTTGCAAATCCTTTGCAGGCGGTTCTAATCTGTCCCATTGGGTCACCAAAAGGAAGAAAATAACAATGACACCTTTTTCTTGTTTAATTCTTAGAAACCTTTCTGTACAGCCTAAAAGGTCTAGGGGAAACTGCCTTTACTCTGAGATTCCTTTAATGCCCTAACAAAGAGTCTTTCATTCTCCAACTTGATGTCAGCTTTACCCTCAAGTTTTCCTGGCAGCGCTGATCATTTCAAATCACATGAGGTCATGTTTTAATTTTTTGCTTTGAGAACCTTTTGTTGGCTAGAAAACCTCTCGAGTACTTTCTATTTCCTCCGAATTCTGCAAGCTAATGGGATAGTTCCTTATTTAGTTCCTCTCTTTTCTTCTCATTTCATTATTAGCAGCTCCAGCATGCCAGTTAGTACTTGCAACTGCCTGGGTGTCTCCTAGGCCAGATTCTCAAGTTGATAAGGTACTTGACTGTGCTAGTGCGAAACCTTACCTAGCCCAAGAGGCTATTATGCGAACACAGAAGGGAATACTATATAGTTTAAAATTAGAAAAGGGTTGTATGCTTTCCGCATACCTATTCAATCTGTATGCTGAGCAAATAATTTGAGAAGCTGGACTCTGTGAAGAAGAATGTGGCTTGAGGATAGAAGCGAGACTCATCAATAATTTTCAGTATGCAGATGACACAACCTTGCTTGCTCAAAGTGAGGAGGACTTGAAATACTTGCTATAAAACAACAAAGACGGTAACCTTCAATACGGATTGTATCTCAGTATCAAGAGAACAAAATCTTTGTCACCGGACCAACAGGCAATACCTGAGAGATGGAGAAATGACTGAAACTTCCAATGACTTCATCTTACTTGGTTCATAATCAATACACTTGGTACCAGTAGTCAGGAGATCAAGAGATGAATTGGACTGGGAAAGTCTGCATTCAGGAAACCTCACCCAAATTACTGAGGAGCAATTACTTCAGTTTAAGAACTCAGGTGTGCCTGATAGAGGCCATAGTCTTTTTCAGTCACTTGCTATGCACCTGAGAGCTGAAAAATGACTAAGGATGACAGAAGAATCAATGCCTTTGAACTGTGGTGTTGAAAAGTGCTGACTATCCTGTGGACTGACAAAAGAACAAACAGATGTGTCTCAGAGAAGATGCAGACAAAGTACTTCTTGGAGGCAAAGATGATGAGTCTTCGTCTCACATACTTTGAGCCTGGTGCTAGGAAAGGCTATTTCTCAGAGAAGGACAAAACGCTTGGAAAGGTGGAGGGTCGGTGAAAGACAGGAAGGTCCTAAACCAACTGGATTGACACAGTGACACAGGGCTCCAGTGTGTCAGAGACTGTGAGGCTGACACAGGATAGGACAAGGTTCAGCTCTGTTGTTCGTAGAGTTGCTATGAGTCGTACTCGATTCGCTGGCACCTGACTACTAGCCTTCACGCTAACAGAGGTGGCAGTGCTGCTAAATGTTACCATTTCATAAGCTGTCCTTCGCCCGGCCTCTAATGTTTCTCACTGCTCTGCCAGTCCCCTTGCTGGCCTCCTTGAGGCCCTGTGGGGCTGCCACCCAGTTCACAACCAGTGTGCAGTGTTTTAGGTTTTCCTTAGGGCAGCTCTACATTTAGACAACAACTGGTTTCCATTATCTATTGCTGTGTAACAATTACTCCATAACTTACTGGCTTAAAATGACAACCATTTTTCAGCCAAGCAATCTCATCCCGTTTTGAGTCAGAACTGACTCACAGCTGGCCCTCCAGAGGGTTTTTGAGTCTGGGAATCGCACAGGAACCGAGCCCACAGGGCTGCTGGCAGATTCCAAGCCCCAGAGAAGCAACCTGGGGGTCAGGAGCGCAGCTCCTCATGGACGGTGGGTAGGGTAGGGTTCCGTCTGTTGTTCATAGGATTGCTAGGAGTCATCATCTCATAGGATCTAACAACCACAAGGAGTTGCGGTGACTACTGAGCCCGTTTGTCCTTAAGTGTCCTTTTGAACTTTAAGCCTGGAAGAAACTGGTTTTCTAAAGTTATCTTCAAGGTTAACAATAGCCTACCTAGTAAGCAACTTCATGAAGACCGTTTTAAGCTTTGGGCTTTCTTTGGAAAATTGCCTCCCTGCAGTCATCTTTGAGAAGCATGAACTCCAGAGACTGAGTGGAAGCTGTGTTTGAAGGTAAACTGTCATTTCAGAAATGGTATTTTCATAGCCTCCCCCAAGCCATTTCCATGGCAAGATGTGGTCTAAGAGTTCCAGACGTTCTTTTCAGCAGGAAGTAGCTAAGAGAATACGCCGTCCCCTTTTCCTTATGAATCAGGGTGAAGTCTCTCTCAGGGAGGAGTGATAGGGAATGGCAAAGGATACACTGACAAAGAAGATTAATCAGAATTGGCTTTGACAAGCACTGTGGCATTTGGACAAGAACAAACTGGGAGGAGGGTAAAGAGAATAGTGCAACAATGAATGAGTGGAAGCCCAAAATCTCTGTAAATGTTTATGAAAATTAATAAAATATAATTATAGAAAAAAGAAAAAAAAATTTTTAAAAAAAAAAAAAGAGTTCCGGACGTTGTTATATTCAGAACATTTCTGACTAGTCAAAATGCAATTTGGGTTTGCAAATTTAATGAAACAAACTTGAGTTCATTTCTATCATTGACCTAAAATGCTTTTTAACAAGGAAACTATACCCTGGTAACCTAAGAAATCACTGCAATTCCGAAAGCATGCCGCTTGAATCCATCAGCCACTCCATGGGAGAAGGATGGGCAATCGTCTCGTGTGGGATCAACTGCCTCTGAAAACCCGCCAGAAGGTCAGCTATGGGTTGGTTCCAACTCTACGGTACACAACAAGTCTACATTTTAACATGTGTTAAGGTAAGATCCCTGTGAATGACAATACTTTATTTTTCAGAATAGTCTGGTTCTTTGCTCAGTTATTCTTACTACAAAGGTTGGGCAGTGTGCCAGGAGTTCAGCCAAACAGGCTGGGGTTCTGAATGGCTCCAGTTAAGGGGCAGAAAACTTTCAATCCTAGGTAACAATTTAACAGAAAAAAGAGGGAAATAGGGCCAAAGCGGATATATTTTTGTGTACCATTAAGTCTTTAGTTCTATTGTATTAAAGACTTGCTAGTATACAACAACAATCAAAAGATAAATTGCATTGGGGAACTCTGCTGTCTGGGACCCTCCAAAGTCCTAAAGAGGAATGATGTCAGTCTAGAGGCTAAGGTGCGCCTGATGCAGCCATGGTCTTTGCTATTACTTGCTGTGCGTCAGAGAGCTAGATGACTAAGGATGACAGAATAAGAATCTATGCCTTCGAGTTGCAGTGCTGAAGAAGAGTATTAAACATACCATGGACTGCCAAGGGAGCAAACAGGTCTGTCTTGGAGAGAGTGAAACCAAGTTTCTCCTTTGAGGCTAGGATTTTGATGCCGTGATTCATATACTTTGGGCATGTTGCCAGGAGGGAGCAGTCCTTGGAGAAGGACATCATGCTTGGAAGGGTGGAGGGACAGCACAGGAGAGGAAGATCCTGGATGAGATGGATTGACACAGTAAGTAAGGTAATGGGGGTAGGTGTGTCGGAGTCAGTGAGACTGGTTCAGAAGGTTCAGAGCTGTTGTATGCTTGTTGTATACTTGCTATGAGTTTCAGGTGACTTGATGGCACATAACAACAACAACAACAACAAACATCAAGTCGGATCTGACTCCTAGCTGACCCTCCAGCGGATTTTTGGAGGCAGTAAATGGCACAGGGTTTGATGGCCCATTTTTTTCTTCTCCAGGGCACTGGGTGGATTCAAACTGTGTAGCTCTGGGTGATTGTGCAACTCCTTACCACTAAGCCACCAGAGCTCCCTAAAGCTAACGCAGAAGACAAAAAAAAATGATAAAAGGAGAAGAAATGCACAATTCCAGGACTAGAGGGAAATTGTCCATCAGCAGAGATGTGATGTACTGAATTGATCTTTATGAATAAAACATTGTTTTGATTTTTTAAAAAAAATTTTGGAAAATATTTTTGGACAAAATTATACTTGTACATTAATAGATATCCAGTCACCCAGGAAAATATGAAAAAGAAAACAAATGTTTCCTGAAGTACCATTATCCAGAGAAAATCACCCTAGATATTTCTTCCACATCTTTGTCTATGTTTTGAAATATGTTCTCATGTATCCATAAATAGGACCACTGCAAAGAATATGATAGTCTCTAATCTTTTTCCCTTCGACAGAATACAATGAACATCTTTTCATGCTAGAATAGCTACACTATTTTAATTTTAATCTTAAATGTGTATTAGGATTCCATTGCTTGTATTTATGTCATAGTTTATTTAACTAGTTTCTTAGGGATGAAATATTGCTTCAGGTCCAAACATTGTTGCAAGTACATTTAAAAAAATTTAGAATATTAATTCCATAGGATAATTTATAGACATGAAATTGCTGAGTTAGGGGAGCTCTGGTGGCCTAGTGGCAAGAAGCTGCACTGTAATCCCAGAGGAACACGGTTCGAATCCACCAGACGCTCTGCCGGAGAAGGAGGCACAATATCCTCCTGTACCAGTCAGATCTGATTTGATGGTACACGCGCACAAAATAAAAAAAAAATGCTGAGTTAACCTTTCTGTAATAGTAACAATTTAGGAAATGATCATAAAGCATTCTCTCTCACTCTCTCTTTTTTGCATTTTTCCCTATCTGTGGGGTAAAATATGTGTTTAGTTATTCCTAAATCCTCACATAGATTTTTACATTTTTGTGGAAGGCAAACATCTTTCTTTGCAACTTAGTACTTTTCATTAATGCTTAAAAATGTCTTTATCATATATATATATATATATATATATATATATATATTCACAATATAGATCTTTTCACTTAGTGTTTTACATTTAAATGTAAAAATTCTTTTTTTTAAATTTTTTTTATTATTTTTTGTGTGCGTGTACCGTCAAATCAGATCTGACTGGTACAGGAGGAGATTGTTCTCCTTCCTCGGCAGAGCATCTGGTGGATTCAAACCGTTCGCCTCTGGGATTGTAGTTGCAGCTCCTTGCCACTAGGCCACCAGAGCTCCCCTGTAAAAATTCTTTTGATCGAATTTGTCCATTTGATTTAGGAACTGAGATGGGGAGCCAACTAATTTCCCCCCATATGCTGTCCCCATAGCATAGTTGTTATTGGAAGCAGGAGTGGCATCCACTTGCTAAATAACTATGAACTTTGATAAATGCCGATGGTTGTAGAGGGTCTTCAGGTCTTTTGTTCATAGGGTCTCTATGAGTCATGCTTGACGCAAAAACTATCATCAACAACAAGAAGCTACCCCAATAGCATGGTTCTGAATAATCGATGTTTCTTAGGAAGGATAAAGTCGTTCTTTTCCGGTGGCTGTGCAGAAACCAAGGGTGATGTGGTTCTGAGCTGAGAATGTAATTGTCATGAAGAAGGGTGCAGTAATTTCTACAGCCTCAGGAACGTATTTGTGTAATGAGAAAAGAGCCATAAAAACCCAACCGACTTCTTTTTCCCAGTAAACTGAAGGTGCATCATCTCTGAACCCAGGGAGGGGAAGGTCCTGATGCTAAGTGAGAGCTATGCAGATGAGGGAGAGATGCCTTTTCCTCCTCTGAGTTTATGCTAAATTAGAAACCATGCCTTCATGTGATGCAGTGCTCCATTCTTGGGTTCATTCAATCATTGGTTCAATAAATACTTCCTGAGCCCTGACCGTGTGCCCTCGGAGCTCTGAGGGTGTAGTCTGTAATGAGTTGTGCTACTAACCCAAAGCTTTGGTGATTTGAATTCACCAGCAGCTCAGTGACATAAAAATAAGCCATTGAAGATGATGAGATGATGCAGGATAGAGGGAGGTTAAGTTCAGATTTTATGGGAAGCCAAACTTTATACCAAATATTATATGAAAACCCTTGTTCAGGAATTGAAGGCATTACAGATTTATAAGTCAGGATTTCTCTTGTGGCAGATCCCAGAAAATGAGCTGTTTGTTCCCTGCAGACAGGAGACAACAAGGGGCCCCCTACAGAGGAAGTGTTACTTCCTTAGCTAGAGTTCACCCTGAGGCATCAAGGTCATCCTTAAGGGTATACCAAATTCTTGCATTTGTGAACAGCTCCCTCCTAAGTCAAGCAGGAGGTTTTCAGTAGAAAGAGCTTGGCTTCATTTGCATTGAATTCTCTTTGTGATTTACTTCCTGATAATTTTCAATAAAGATACAGAGAAGCTTGGCTTGGGGTCTTCAGTCAGAACTGCTGGCCCCCTGTTTTATGCTCTCTGCTCTATTTCATTCCTGGCTGTTAGTCTCATTATTAATAATTATAAAATTATTCCATTCTTTTGGACCCTCAGTCTGCAACAAGATTTGTTGTTCACAGGGTCGCTGTGAGTTATAGTCGCTCGTCTGTACCTGCAACAACCTCCCGTTGCAATTAACAGCCTTGGAAGCGTGATTGTTATGAGTCATGGGAGTCAGAACCAATCTGACGGCAGTGAAATTACTGCGTGTCATAGAGTAAAGCTCGACTTGAACTCCTGTTTGTCTTCTTGTAGCTCCACAGTGGCCCTTGGTGTGACAGATAGAACGAGGAAGGCAGCCTTTGGATAAAAAGCTGAAGAAGGTGAAGGAGCTCGCCCCACGGCTAATAAGGGGAAGAACATTCCGAGTAGGAGGGATAGCACTACCAAGGTCCAGGGATGAAGGTATACCTGACGTCTCTGAGGAAAAACAAAAGTTCATATAACTGGCTGTGACACTGATGTGTCAAATGCATTAATGGTTTGTTACCCAATGCGGACAGAGAGTGGGGTGGAGTTTCCTGATTAAAACAAGCTTGGAAGGAGGAGTGGCATCCACTTCCATAAAAGCTTGCCTCTAGAAACCCTATGAACCTGGAGAGAGGATGAAAGACACCCAAGTGTCGAGGACTCTCCTCCATAGGGTCGCTATGAGTCACCTGCAACTCGATGGCACTTAACAACAACAACAACATGTAAGGTACAAAAACGGCAAAACCAAACGAGGTCAGAACGGTAAGGAGGAACGGAGATAGTGTAGTGTTTTATATGCCACAGTAAGAACTTAGGACTTTCTAAGTGAGATGACGACTTTATTCTAAAAAAAATGTCTTAAATTTCTGGATAGGGATAAACTCTAAGAGGAATAAAATGAATGCAAGGAGAGTAGTAAGACAAAGGGTGATTGTGGCCTGGATCAAGATGGCAGTAGTGGAAGTGATAAAAAAGTAATCCCAGGTGTATTTTTAAGACACAACTTATTTGCTTCTCAATTGGATGCAAGTGTTAGATGAAAGGAATCAAAGATGACGCCAATAATTTCTTTTGTCCTGAGAGCCTGGAGAATTACTCCCAAGCATGTAGTTTATGGAGATTTTTGTTAGATGCTGTGAATGAGGCTACGACTCACAGTGACCTTGTGAACAACAGATCTGAACCTCACTGTCCTGCACCGTCCCCACCACCTCTGATCCGCTCCAGCCCGTGGTTCCGGTCACTGTGTCAGTCCGCCTTGCTGAGGATCTTCCTTTCTTTCTCACACCTTCTGCTTTTCCTAGCGTGATGTCTTTTTCTAAGAAGCAGCCTCTCCTGACAACATGCCCAAAGCATGTGAGATGAATTTCACCATCTTTGTCTGTAAGGAGCACTCTGATTGCACTTCCTCCAAAATGCACTTGTTCGTTCTTTAGACAGGCCACGGGCTGTTCATTATTTTTCTGCAACCCTACAATTTATGGAGGATGGTGACATCATTCCTCAGGTTAGGGATTAGAGGAGAAACCGGTGTGAAAGGAAAGATGGTGGATTGTTGTTGTTGTTGTTGTTATGTGCCGTCGAGATGGTGGATTAGGATTTGAATATATTGAGTTTGAGATGTCTAAAGGTGTGTCCTGGAGAGGATGAAACCAGGCTGCTCCCTGGAGGCAAGGATTTTGAGACTCTGTCTTATATACTTTAGGCACATGACCAGGAGGGGCCAGTCCTTGGGGAGGGATATCATGCTTAGAAGGGTGGAGGGATGGACAACGCAGAAGAGGAAGACTCAGGATGAGATGAATTGACTCAGTGACTGGAGAAATGGGATTAGGTCTGTTGGAGATAATAAGACTGGCTCAGGATAGAGCAGGTTTCAGAGCTGATGTACATAGGGTCACTATCAGTCGCAGGTGACTTGATGGAACATAACAACAACAGCAAGGAAAGACCTATGCACTGTTTGAACACACATGGCAGTGATCTGGGCTATAAATAATGCATTGCCATGCTATTAGCATATATTTAGCAATTAAAGCCATGACAGTGAATAGTAAGGCAACTGGTGACAATATTGAATAAGGAGGAGGGCCAGGACCAAATGTTGAGGAATAATATTTAAATAATAGGAGAAAAAAGAAGACCTTGAGAGGATTTTCAAAAAGAAATGACTAAATAAGTGTGTACTGGGTTAACAAGTATATCTCTCTCAGAGTGTGAACCTATTTGGAAATAAATTTATTGCATATATGATAATGGCATGGAAGAAGGAGTGGCGTCCACTTCTATAATAGCTTGCCTCCGGAAACCCTATGAACTTGGAGAGAGGATGAAAGGCACCCAAGTGTCAAAGACTCTCCTTCATAGGGTCGCTATGAGTCACCTGCGACTCAACGGCACTTAGCAACAACAACAAGCAATATGATAATGAGGTCACAACAGTGGACTTAAAGTATTTCATTTTAGTTGGATCAATCAACACCCGTGGAAGCAGTATTCAAGAAATTAAATATATTACATTGGGAAAATCTCTTTAAACTGCTAAAAGACATCAGTTTAAAGACTAAGGTGTGTCTGACTCAAGACACAGTGTTTTCAATTGCTTCACCTGCATATGCTTCATATGCATGTACAAGTTGGACAATAAATAAGAACTGAGGTCTTTGACTTGTGGTGGTGGTGAAGAATATGTAATACTCCCACATGGACTTCCAAAAGAACAAACATCTCTGCCTTGGAAGAAGTGCAGTCAGAATGTCAGAAGGCAAGGGTGGTAGGGGAGCTCTGGTGGCCTAGTGGCAAGAAGCTGCACTGCAATCCCAGAGGCATGTGGCTCGAATCCACCAGATGCTCCTCTGGAGAAGTAGGGACAGTCTCCTCCTGTACCAGTCAGATCTAATATGATGGTACATGTTGCAGACCGAAGGTGAAGTATTTTTATAATTATTAATAATGAGACAGACTACCAGGAATTATATAGAACAGAGGGTGTGAAAAACAGGGGGCCAACAGTTCCCATGACTGAAGGCCCCAAGCCATGCTTCTGATTATTTATTGAGAATCATAAGGAAGGTAAACAAAGAAAAATCATAAGTACAAAACAAAAACAAAGGATAATGGTGAAGTCTTTTGCAGATCAGGCCACTGTTTGTCTTTATGCTAATCTCAGGAGGGAGGGATTCAATTGATACAAACTAAGAACAATGTTGACTCTTAGGGAACACCTTAGTGCCACAAGGTGACCTTAAGCTTGTATTAAGCCTCCCTCATTTCCTGATATAGCATTTGGTCTACTATTAGTAAATTTGATATTCGGCTTCCCTCAGGTACACACACAAAAAATAATAAAATAAAAATTTATTTTAAAAAAAGAAGCAAGGGTGGTGGAACTTTGTCTCCCATCCTTTGGGCATATTAGGAGAGACCAGTGCTTGGAAAAGGACATCATGCTTGGAAAAGTAGAGGATCAGTGAAAGAGAGGGAGGCCATCAATGGGATGAATTGGCATGCTGTTGTTGCAAACTGTCATGTTAGAACCAACTAGGGATTTCAGAGGCAGCAGATTGTACAGGAGCAGATAGTGCATCCTTCTCCATGGAGCAACTGATGGATTCAAACCATGTGCCTTTGGGATTGCAGCACAGCTTCTTACCACTAGGCCAACAGAGCTCATATTGACATAGTGACTACACCAGTGATCTTGAGCAGAGCAAAGATTGTGAGGCTGGTGCTGGATCTAGCAGGGTTTTGTTCTGTTATTTACAAAGTCACTAAGAGTCAGAGCCAACCTGATGGCAGGTAGCAACAACTGGAGTACAATAAGACATAACTCCAGCATGATACAAGAAGAGTGCTATGTGACGATGGAGGCAGAGATTATAGGTCTTGTGTCTACAAGCTAAAGAATACCAAGGACTGTGGATAATTGCTAGAAGTTAAGACGAGGAAAGATTCTTCCCTAAAGACTTTACAGAGACCATGTTCCCAGTGACACTGTGAATTCAAATTTGTAGCTTCCAAAACTGTGAAAGAATACATTGCTATTGCTTTAAACCACCCAGTACCACAGCAGCCCTAAGACATAAATACAAAGCAGTAAAAGAAACATCTTGTGTAAGTAAAAGAGGGGAGAAAGTTAATTTAAAGATGGTCAATATCCCAGTCAAAACCTAAAACCATAAAGATTATAAAAAAAAAAAACCCTAGGGGGCAAACTTAAGGGTCTTCATTTATGGCATAAATAGATTATCAAACATAATGGAAAATGGACTATCAGCAGAAAATAAACTAGATCGTTGATACCATACAAAAGCTAAATTCTATGTGCATTAAAAACTTCAACAGAGTAAAAAAGAGAACCTACAGCTTGAGAAAAATTATTTGGCAATATTATGTCTGACAAGGGATTAATCTAGAAAATTTAAAACTCCAACCCAAGGAAACTACCAGCAAACCAATTATGGAATGAGCAGAAGACGTGAATCCATACTTCAACAAAGGCAACATTCTCATAGTTAGTAAACACATGAAGGAATGCTCAGGATCATTACCTGTTGTTGGTAGGTCCTGTCAAGTATGACTCATAATGACCCTGTGAACAAGAGATCTGAACCCTGTCCGCTGCTGTGCCACTCCCATCAACTCTGTCACGCTTGAGCCCATTAGTGCCGTCACTGTGCCAACCCACCTGGTTATGGGTCTTCCTCTCTATCCCTGACCCTCCACCTGTACAGTCACAATGACCCTTTCCAAGAAGTAGCCTCTCCTAACAAAATGCCCAAAGTACGAGAGAGGAAATTTCTCCATCTTTGCCTCCAAAGAGCACTCTGGTTACACTTTTTCCAAGATATATGTGTTGGTTCTTTTGGCAGTCCATGGGATAAACAGTACTCTTTTCCAACACCACAATTTAAAGTCACCAATTCTTCTGTAATTCTTATTCACTGTCCGGGTCTCAGATGAATAGCTAGTGATTGAAAAGACTACGACTTGAATCAGGCTTCAAATTGACATCATTGCTCTTCAGTATTTTGGAGAGGTCCCTGACAGTGGACTTGCCCATTGCAATACATCTCCTGGTCTCCCAACTGTTGGTACCAAGTGTATTGGTTTTTGATCCAAGTAAGATGAAATAATTGACAATTTCACTCCTTTGATGTTGAGATGTAATTCATATTGAAGGCTGTATTCTTTGATCTTCTACAGCAAGTGCTTCAGATCCTCCTCACTTCCAGTGAGCAAGATTGTGTCATCTGCATCTGTTGACGAGTTTCCTATCCTGATGCTACATTCTTCTCCAGAGTCCAGATTTTTTAATTACTTGTTCAGCATACAGATTGAATAGGTAAGGAGAAAGGATACATTCCTGACATCTTTCTTGATTTTAAATCATGCAGTGTTCCCTTGCTTTCTTGGGATAATAGCTTTTTGGTGTTGGTAAAGGTTTTGTATGAGCATAATTAAGTGTTCATAATCACAATTCTTCATTTTAGCCATAATGTGTTATGATCCACACAGTCAAATGCTTTTTCATAATCAATAAAGTGCAAATATACGTTCTTATGATATTCTCTACTTTCATCCAGGATCCATCTAACATCAGCAATGATATCTCTGGTGCTACAGCCTCTCCTGAACCCAGCTTGAACTTCTGGCAGTTCTCTGTCAATGTACTCTTTTAGCTATTTTTTTATTATCTTCACCAATATTTTGCTTGCATGTGATATTATTGATGATATTGCTAGATAATTTCCACATTCTGTTGGATCACCTTTTTTGTGAATGGGAATAAACATGGATCACTCCTAGTCAGTCTGTTAGTTGTTGTTGTTATGTGCCATGGAGTCACCTGTGACTCATAGCAACCCTATATATTACAGCCCCAAACCCTGCTCTATCCTGTGCCAATCTCATTGTCTCCCGACACACCTACCCCTATTACCCCAATCGCTGAAACAATCCATCTCATCAAGGGTCTTCCATTCTTGTGCTGTCCCTGCACACTCCCAAACATGATGTTCCTCACTGTTAGAGAGATGAGAATAAAAATGGCAATAAAATATCATCTTACTACACTACAAAATGTACGAACAGTGCTCAGGCCCTTCTTTCTTTTTTTTTTTTCAGGCCCTTCTTTCACAGGGTCGCTATGTGTCATCTATGACTCGACGGCACCTAACAACAATAACAACAACGACATAGAGAGAGCTACGTTGGCCTAGTGGACAGAAAGTTATGCTACCAAGCCGAAGGTGGGTGATTTTAATCTGCGGCCCGCAGGCTGGGTTCAAATTGTTTTCCTGTCAAACATTCTTCTAGGTGGTATAGCACTGGTCTGCGCATTGCTGTACAGAGGTAACTCGTGGTTGCTGTGATGCTGAACACTGTGACACTGATGTGCCAAACGTGGTAATGGTTACCCATGATGGACAGTGTTTGCTGGAGCTTCCCAACTAAAACAAGCCTGAAAGCAGAAGTGGCATCCACTTCCGAAATGGCTTGCCTCTGGAAATTCTATGTACGAACAGTGCTCAGGCCTTTCATTCATAGGGTCGCTATGAGTCATCTAGACTTGACAGCACCTAGTAACAACAACAACAACAACACTATAAAAATAATAGTAAAGTTCACTAAGACAACAAGCAACAAATGCTGGTAAGAGTATGGAGAGACTAGAACTCTCAAACACAGCTGGTGGGAAAGTAAGATAGTGGAACTGCTAGAAGTAGTTTAAAGTTTTCTTTAAAAGTTAGAAATAGAAAAAGAATTTTTTAGTGGTAGGATCCAACATTCCACTAAAAGAAATAAGGGTTGTAAAAGAACAAATATATACATGTCCATATTCACTGCAATATTATTCATAATAGCAGAAATTTAGAAGTACCCGAGTGTCCATCAATGGGTAAATGAACAAAGTATAGTGTTGTGGAATGTTGGGGGAGGAAGGGAGGGCCTCTGGCCAGGACAGATCGCCTAAGCTCCAGATAAGTGCAAGCCTCCCAACGGCCTTTAATATGGGTAGAGAAAGTTTCTCTATGTTTGGCTGTACTGGCTTGAGAAAGCTTGCCACCTGGGAAGATAGCTGCTTCATCTGTTGAGCTGGGAGTGGTCCACACGAGACTGAGGTTCTCCTAACAAATCCACATGTCCCACATCTGTAAGCCCACCCTGTCTGGTCTTTCTGTTTACATGTTTGTGTATAAATGCACTGCAGATCCCAATAAAATTGAATTGGATTGACTCTCTGATTCTTTCCCAGAGTAGTGTATTTCCATCGTGCTTACCTCCATCAGGGTGTCGTTGTTAAGTTGCCGGCAAACTGACAGTGACAGTATAGTACATATAACTGAAAAACCCAATTGCCACTGGAACCAACTCATACTCTGACCCTCTAGAAGGTTTTCAGAGGCTGCAAATTGCATAGGAAGAGATTGCCTGTATTTCTTACACAGATTAGCTGGAGGATTAGAACCACCTGCCTTCAAATTAGCAGCACAGCTCCCTATGGTGCATATAAGCAATGGAATACTATGCAACACTAAAGAATAATGAAGAATGTGCAAAATACTACAAAATATGAATGAATCTAAAGAACCTTATACTGAGTGTAATTAGTCATAAATGGCAAATATTTTATGAGCACGTTATTATAAAAAGCTGAGGAACAGTTTACAAACAGAGAGACTCTTGAGTAGTTACAAGGGATGGAAAAGGAGGAAGAGAGGAGGGGAAATCAGTAAATAGATTATAGACACATGTCAAGATGGATGGAAGGGAAAAAATAGGGGGATGACCAGCACAATACCACTAAAACACCCCAAAACCAAAAACTCAAAATTTACTGCTGTCAAAACAGAATCAACTCATAGTGGATTTCTGGAGGCTGTAAATCACACGGGAGGAGACTGCATTCCCCAGGGTCAATTACAGCACATATCCAGAAGAGCAAAGAGGATGAGGACTGAAAAGTGGCCATTGAATGTGGTGATGACAAGGTCATTGGTGCCTTTGGAGAGAGCAGTGTTTGTGGAGTGATGGAAATAATGAACAGCAGGCACCAGACAAGGACTTACTGCAGAGTGAAAAGAGGCGTGAGGCACTCACCCAGGCGAGAGAAAAGGGCATTGACATCAACCACGGCAGGGAGAGGAGGGGGTGGGGCTCGGAGACGGGGTGACTGCAGTCCTTTGTCATCACACTGCAGGCCTTTGTCCCTCCGAGAGGCAGGGACAGTGCAGTGGGGAAGAGGGCAGGCTTTGGAGCCAGGCTGCCCGGGCCTGTGCGCCGTCTTCCATCCCCACTCACTAGTTAAGTAAACTTGGGCAGCGCAGCCAACTTTCTGCTTTTCCTTGCTTCACCTGTAAAGTATCATTTTAGTAACTTCTTAGGCTTTGTAAGTATTTAGAACAACACATAGGAGGCACTGAATAAATGTTAATTATTAACATTACGTGAGGGAGCTCTGGTGATGCAGTCCGTAGGGCATTGGGGTGGTGTCCCTCTGCTGGTTCGAATTCACCAGCAGCTCTGAGGGTGAAAGATGGGCAATCTCCTCCTGTGTGATGACAGGCCCCCAAAACCTGCTGGAGGGTCAACTGTCTGTTCTGACTCGACAGCAATGAGTGTGTTTATTAATACTAATTACTCTTAATACTAATCAGTCAGAATGTTCCTTAGAAAGGAAGACGGCGAGGTTTTTGTCTTTTGTACTCCGGCCAGTCCATGAAGGATAAAAGGAGAGTTAGAAGAAGGTCAGCAAAAAGAAGTTGGGTGGACTGACCGAGTGCCTGCAGCAATGGACTGTGACACAAGCAGTGACTGTGTGGTTGGTGCAGGCCTGGACTTCTGTTGTACAAGGGGTTCCTGTGATCAGGAACCGACCTTACAGCTGCAAGTGCACTCTCACCATTACCGTCACTACATCCGTAAACTCCTGATTCTCCCCTATGTAATATATACTTGGATGAGATGGACTGACACAGTACCTGGGGTATTGGGAGTAGGTGTGTCGGAGGCAGTGAGATTGGCTCAGGATAGAGCAGGGATCAGAGCTATCGGGCACTGGGTCCCTATCAGTCACAGGGGACTCCTCGGCACATAACAACAGTAACAACATAATTGCCAAAGGTTAACTAGAAAGAAAGAGTAAACTGTTCTCACTTATTTTGTTATGCCTTAGAAAATATAGTTCTTCATAAAAAGATATGTTATTTATACTAACGTGTAATGAGTTTATTCTGGTTATTTTAGGTGAATCCAAATGAAATTACTTTTCAATTTATCAGTTACATTTATAACATGGTAACTATTCAAAAGATATTATTTCTGTAAACAAAAGTGCTTCAAAGTCACCAGTTAATTTTTAAGGGTGTAAAAGGAAACCAAGAAGTTTGAGAGTCAAAGAGAGAAGTGCTAAATACATGGCATGAGAATGATAGCATAAAATGTAATGTGAATGAAGGATAGGGTGAAACACAGCGTATGTGAAATTTGTATGCAAACCAATATAAAATAAAGATGAGAAAAGAAAAAGAGAAGTGCTGATTAGTTTGTATTGCTTTCTCTGGTCACACAAGACAATGTTCAGAGCCCTGAATCTTTGCTTGGGCAATTACCTCAGTTTGCCTGTTTAACCTTCTATGCCAATGGAAACTCTGTACATCGTTTAAGAAATTGATAACATGGGGGAGCTCTGGTGGCCTAGTGGCAAGGAACAGCAACTACAATCCCAGAGGTGCACAGTTTGAACCCACCAGATGCTCTGCCGGGGAAGGAGGGACAATCTCCTCCTGCACCAGTCAGATCTGATTTGATGATACACATACACACACAAAAATAATAAAAAAAAAAGAAATTGATAACATAACCCAGTTTCACTGGATTAGGGTGATGTAGGCCCTGAAGGTCCTTTTGCAGAAGGTGCTGACAGCCAAATGTGCTTATGTTCCTTCCAATGGTCTCGTTTTTAAAATTTAATTTTTATTTTTTTTCTAATGGTCTCTTTCTTATTGTTCATCCCCCACAAACAAAGGGGTTACTCTGCTCCAGTCTGAGCAGAAGTGGGAGGCCCTGTCGAGTCTGCTACAACCATGTTCTCTATGAAAACTCCACCCCTGCCCAGGGTGCTTCTCCTCCGCCTGCTCCCCAGCCAGGATGTCTTTGAGTTGAACGGTGATTGGGATCCCTCAATGCTTCTTTTGTAACTACAGCCATGATCCGGTGTGAGCAGAAATGGGAGGATGACCTTCTGTCCAGTTCTTTCTCAAACTATGTCAGCTGGTCCCCCAGGCATCTTTCCTCGTCCATCCAGTTTCACAAAGCTGTCACTGTAGGTTTGGCCACAGCTCCTTCTTCAAATGTGATCAGACATGGTTTTTTCCTGAATGAGGAACGTGATACCCTGTTCCCATACCTTCAGCTATCTTGTACTTCTCAGAGGATGAGGCACTAAAAATAGCTTTTTCACAACAGGAGCACATTTGAGGAAGGGAAGACACAGAGAAGTGCACTTGAAATACAATCAGCAGAGGTAAAATCTTGCAATATCAGCAATAACAAATATTAATTTATAATAGATATGATGTCAGTCTAGAGACTAAGGTTCACCTGATTTAGGTAATGGTCTTCCCAGTTACTTGTTATGCATCAGAGAGCTGGACAATGACTAAGGATGACAGAAGAAGGATCAATGATTTTCACTTGTGCTGTTGGAGAAGAGTGTTGAACATATCATAGACCACCAAGAGAACAAATAGATCTACCTTGAAGAGGGTGAAACGAGGCTGCTCCTTGCAGGCAAGGATTTTGAAGCTCTGTCTTACATACTTTGGGCATGTAACCAGGAGACACCAGTCCTTGGAGAAGGACATCATCCTTGGAAGGATGCAGTGACAGCACAGGAGAAGACCCTGGATGAGATGGATTGACTCAGTGACTGGGGTAATGGGATTAGGTGTATTGGAGACAATGAGACTGGCTCAGGATAGGGCAGGGTTCAGAGCTATTACACACAGGGTTGCTATGAGTCACAGATGACTTGATGGCACAACAGCAACAACAACAATAATAAGCAGATATATAACGGGACAGAGAAGAGAAACAGTTACGAACAGGTGAAAATGACCACAACCATGATCACATATGAAAAGATTCCAGAAGGCAAGAAGGTATCGGATGAAAGGATTCATGAAAGCAATCTCAGAGAGGAGGACGAGTGTAGTTACACAGTGGGTATTACCATCAATGTCATGAAATAGAATGTATCTGAGTGCCTGAACGGAGAACCAATATGCTTTGTAAATTTTCATTCAAATCACAGTTAAAAAATATTAGAATCTCTCTGGAATCCAAATCTCAATTTAGGTTTAGATGAGATCCTCCGTGATCACTGTCCTCCTCCTAGGCTAATCCTCATATACATGATTTCATATCTCCACTATAATTTTACAAATAATATACTATTCCACTGTATACTTGTTATCTACTGCTGAGTAATACAAGTTATCCCCAAAACTTAGTGATTTTAATCCACAGAATGTCTTTTTTTTTTTTAAAGGTTCTGTCCTCAACCTGTCACTTTATTCCCCCCACACACACACTTTATTTTATACTGGTTTATTTACAAAGTTCGAAGACATTGTTTTTCAAACTGGATCTTTCCCATTTCCCTCACCTCCTTCCACCCATCAGACTGTGCAACCCTATGATGAACAACCCTTTCTGCCCACTCTCACCCCTCTCTTCCCTGCCCCTGGATCTTCGTACTTGTTCTACAACAGTGGTCTTATACAACATTTGTCTTTATGAGACTGAGTTAGTTCACTTATCATGATGCTCTCCAGTCCCTCCTAAGTTAGGTAAGTAATTTCCACCGCATGTCTTATCTTACAGTTTCCGTGGGTCACGAATTCAGACTGGCTTAGCTGGGTTGACTGCTTCAGGATCTCTCACGAGGCTGCAGTCAGATGCTGGCTGAAGACTCAGTCATCTCAAGTCTCAACGTAGGAAAGGTCTGCTTCCAAGGTCACTCAGACGATTGTTGGCAGCGCTCAGTTCTTCACTGGCTGCTAGATGGAGGCCACCCTTAATTCCTTCCACATGGGCCCCTCTAATACGGCAGTTTGCTTCATTGAAGTGTGTGAGCTAAGGAGGAAACAGAGAGAGACCAGTAAGATGGAAGTCGTATCATGGAAGTGATCTTACCACTTTTTCTGTATTCTATTTGCCTGAAGCAAATACTAGGCTCGGTCAGGATTCAAAGCTAAAGGATTATGAGTTCTTAGATTTTTAAAAAATTTTTTATTTTATTATTTTTGTGTGAGTGTACCGTCAAATCAGATCTGACTGGTACAGGAGGAGATCGTCCCTCTTTCCCCGTCAGAGCATCTGGTGGATTCAAACCGTGCGCCTCTGGGATTGTAGTTGCAGCTCCTTGACACTAGGCCACCAGAGCTCCCCTAGATTTTTAAGGCTTCTGTAATAGAGGTACCACGGATGGATGGTTTTTCACAAACAAATCTACCATCTTCCAGTTTAGGAAGCTGTTGTTAGGTGGTGTTGAGTTGACAACAGCTCATAGTGACCCTATGAACAATAAAATACACCCCATCGTGAGCCACCATTGTCAGTCCTAACTTGCCCAATCCCATTGTTGCAATCACTGTGC
This sequence comes from Elephantulus edwardii, assembly GCF_000299155.1. NCBI lineage: Eukaryota > Metazoa > Chordata > Mammalia > Macroscelidea > Macroscelididae > Elephantulus > Elephantulus edwardii. Next base: position 1,835,594 of record NW_006399761.1, read on the forward strand.
CAGTCCATCTTGTTCAGGGTCTTCCTCTCGACTACTGACCCTCTGTCTTACTTTAGGAGGCCAGAAGTCTGTTGTCAGTGTTATATAACTCTATGAGAAGGCTTGGTTTTCCTTGGAGATGAAGACCCACCAGTGTTAAGGTGCTTTCTCACACAGGGGTCCTGGGGGCCAAAAAAACAAGCTCTCCTTATGGAAATTCTTTCTTGATGATAGAGCGGCACCTCTCACCGCTCCCCTGGCTTGCTTTCTTCTCATGCAGAGATAAAACGTATTTGGGACCATACCCCAGGGAAACTCCACTTACATCACATTAGGGCTATGAAGGGATTAAAGAAGGCAGTATTCCACCTTTAATCCTTTTACAACACTTTGGTGTCTGAGATCATGGAGTTCATGACATAGTTCCACATTGTCCCACTAAAGGAGAGCCCAAACCACTGAAGATGTGCACTGTCCTCATTTTCCTATATGGTGAAAACTAGAACTCAGGGAATTTCAGTAACTCATCTAAAGTAATCTGGGCAGGAAATGGCAGAATTGTATTTGAGCTTCCGTGACTGTGACCCCAAAGCCTACCCCTATCCCTCATTTCACACTTTATTAAATTTTATTTCTCCTAGGGTTGCCCGTCCCATTTTAACTCAGCTTTACTTAAGGACGAGAAACTTGTGTCTCTCATAACGCCCCCACATTGTTGTGTTGTGTACCACAGAGTCAGAGCTGACCCATAGCTGACCCTCTGGTGGGTTTTCAGAGGCAGTTAATCACACAGGAGGAGACTGCCCATCCTTCTGCCATAGAGCAGCTGGTGGCCTCGAACTCCGTGCCTTTGGTATTGCAACACAGCTTTTTGCCAGTAAGCCACCATAATACTCATAAAAGTGCATGGCAGAACGCATTGTTGTTGCTGTTGTTAGGTGCCACCAAATTCAGTATGACTTATAGTGACACTATGAACAACAAATCTGAACCCTGTCCCATCCTGTGCCAACTTCACAATCTCTGACACATTCAAGCCCAATTGCTGCAGTTGCTGTGTCAATCTACTGATGGAGAATCTTAGATTAATCAAAATAGCCAATATGTTGGAACCATGCACCAAGAAATTGCTAAGCCAGCATTGAAAATAATAATAACAAAGATTCTCACCACTGGGCCAAATGACAGTATCATGATAGATGGTAAAAAGATTGAGATTGTTAACAGCTTTAGTTTGCTTGGTTCTCCAATCAACATGCTTGGCGTCAACAGCCAAGAAATTAAAAGACGTATTGTATTGGGAAAGTGTGCTGTCAGAAACCTCTCCAAAGTACTGAAGAGCAACAGTGTCAGTCTGGAGACTAAGGTGCACCTGATACAGTCGATAGTCTTTGCAATCACTGGCTATGCATCAGAGAGCTGGACAATGACTAGAGATGATAGAAGGAAAATTGAGAATTGATGCCTTTGACCTGTGATGTTGGAGAAGAATATTGAATATACCATGGACTGCTAAGAAAACAAACAGGCTCATCCTGGAGAAGGTGAAATGAGGCTGCTCCTTGGAGGAAAGGATTCTGAAATTTCATCTGACATACTTTGAACATTTTGCAAAGATGGGACTAGTCCTTGGAGAGGGATGTCATGATTGGAAGGGCAGAAGAACAGTACAGGAGAGGAAGACCCTTGAAGAGATGAATTGATTCACTGACTGGAGTAATAAGGGTAGGTGTGTCAGAGACGATAAGATTAGCATAGGATAGAGCAGGGTTTAGGGCTTTTGTACATAGGATCACTATGAGTCACAGGCAACTCGACAGCACAAAGCAACAACCAGCCCAGACTGCAAATCAAAGTACGGGTCGGACTAGGAGAAGGGGAGCAGTGGAGGCAAGCAAAACCAGGACCCAAATACACTGCTGATTCCATGGAGTTCTTCAAAGGCCTATGACGCTTGTGAAATATATATGGCTAGCAGACACAAACCCTGTGTGTTGCCATAATTCAGACACAAGAATAGCCAAAAATGCTCAAAAAGTAGTGTGAGTAAAGCTATATCCAATTTCTACCCAATATAGGTGCTTTATGTTGATGTTAATCGGTGCTGCCAACCCAAAGACAACTATAAGTTCTAACCCACCAGTTGCTCCTTGGTAGAAAGATGGACAGTCACTTCCTGTGTGATGTGCTGCCTCTGAAAACCCACAGGAGGGTCAGTTAAGAGTCGAATCTGACTTGATGGTACATAACAACAACAACATTGTAATTAATGTTATAAAATGTGTATAAATAACATCCAATGAATGAAAGGGCATCAGAAAATTGCAACCATAAAGTTATAAGACAAAATGTGTATTAATGATTGAGTGAAAATATTAACCTTTCCCTCAAATAAGTAAATAAAATATGGACAGGGAAATGTATGCCTCACAAAGCTTTACCCTGGGAGCTCTGGTGGCCTAGTGGCAAGAAGCTGTTCTGCAATCCCAGAGGTACACGGTTCAAATCCACCAGATGCTCTTCCGGAGAAGGAGGGACAATTTCCTCCTGTACCAGTCAGATCTGATTTGACGGTACATGCACAAAAAATAATAATGAAATAAAATAAATTTTAAAAAAAGAAAGCTTTATCCTGTGCTACTAAAAAAGGTAAAAAAAAAAAAAGAAAATAGTAAAGGACAAAATATTTATTCAGAGGGTGGAAGGATTTTTATATAAATCTGGATGTCTGTATTATTATTTATCTCATCTCCAAATAATTGGAATATATACATATACTGATAAAATACTGCCTGCAAGCTACGAAGGGTGAATGAACCCCTGAGACTACTGTAGCCCTAAAATAAACTTTAAAGTTTAAACTAGGGGAACTCAGGACTAGCAGGAAAGAAGAACCAGGAGCAGAGGGTACCTTCTGGATCCAGGCCTACACATTGGGAACTCCCTGACACAAGAAAGGCCAAGACAGACAAAGATCTCTAAAGATCCATCAGGCCCATGGATGCTGAAAGAAGACAAAGAACTTCTTCCAGAGCTGACACAGAGTGAAGTCCTCAGCCACAGCTGCCACCCTGAACTTTCTATTGTCTTCAACTGTTTGTTTCTTAGGCATCCACCTGTGGCATTTTTGTTACCTCAACACTAGATAAATAAGTTAGAATGCTATAAATAATAGATTATTTTATGGGGCAACCCCCCCAAAAAACCCTTTAAATAAAAAATATTCTGTGAAGTCTCCTTTAAATAACAGTTTAATTTAACTAGTAAATGTCTGCTTTGAGCATTGTGCTCCTGTAAGATCAATGTATATAAAATTGAATTAACACACATATACCTTGTAGTGGAGTATAACTGACATATAGATGACCCATCAGCAGGTTTTCAGAGTTGTAAACTTGACAGGGAAGGATTGCCCATCTTTCTCTCTTGGAGCAGCTGTTGGATTTGAACTGCTGCCTCTGGATTGGCAGTGCAACTCTTTACCCTCTAGGCCACCAGGGCTCCAAATGGAAAGATTTAATAGGAGCTTCAGGGGGCTGTGTATTTCTCCTAATAGGGAAGGGGCAATTCAGAAAAAAGAGGATAAGAATGAGCACACAACTCAAAAAAGACAGTCAATGTCACGGAATCGTACCTGCAGATACGTGAATTGGTGTGCAAAGACAAAAATTTAAACAAATATTTTAAAAATATTCCCTGTCAAAGGTAACCTTTCCAATCACTGATGTATAGGTGGATACTTGGGAGAGGCCTTGTCCAGGTGGTTCTTTACTTCCTGCTTTGTTGTGGGGCCTCAATAACACGCCTTCAGCTATGGCATGATGCTATGTGATGTTATACAAAGGGGATTGGTTTCCGTTGCTTTTACCAGTTATGTGAGAGCACACAAGGAAATGGAAGCTGTACTCGCCACTTTCTTCTACTGCTCACCTGGGCCTTGCTTCTATGGTCAGGGTTTGCAGAAAGCACAACTCTGAAAGACTAAGCAGAGGCAGTAACAGTGCAGCCCCTTGTGTGAAAGGGAAGGAGGTAGCCGATAAGACGACCGTTGTCTATAGCTGTCTCTGGCATTTCCACTTAGAGCTGACCAGAAAGTATTAACAGCAATAATCAGAAAGAGTCCTTCCTGAAAAGTGGGAATGGAGTGAACGACACTCCTGAAAACACAATTTTTAAAAGCTTTGTTGACAACTTCACATAAAGCAAGAATCTCAGCAGAGGACAGCTCCCTAACAGTGGTCCTATTTTCTGTGGTCGTCCTAAAACTACCGATAAGTATGATGAGGGCAACTATGTGATTAATCCTTCCGTGGCCTGGGTACCTAGACGCATAAATTTAGTAGCGGAGCCCTGGAGAGATTTCATTATCTACTATCTAATTAATTAGAGAATTAATAAACTAATTATTAGATAATTTAATATCTACTATTATCTAATCTTTGGAAGCAGGAGTGGCATCCAATTCCAAAATGGCTTGCCTCTGGAAACTCTACGAACAGTGCTCAGGTCTTTTGTTCATATGGTCGTTATGAGTTATCTATGACTTGATGGTACTTAACAACAACAACTGCAACATTCTCTAATTTAGTACAGGAACTGACAAGAAGCTATCAGTGATGATCTGGGTACTCCGGCATCCAGAAAACTCTGCACTTAAAAGTTTTAGAGACTTATACAAAATCCTGTAAGTTTGCTGATGTTAGAGGGTTGAAAGTAAGCACTAGGATAGGGGTTAGAATGTTTAGAGGCTAAGCTCAAGGTTAGTGGTTCAAACCTGCTGACAGTTCCACAATCTTCTCCCTTAAAGAGTCGTAACCTTGGAAACTCACTGGGACGGTTCTACTCTGTCCTGTGAGTGTCACTCTGAGTTGAAATTGAACTGATAGAAGTGGTACATTCTTTAGAAGCAGAGACTCAAAGGTTACTATCTCTGTAGGTATAAATAAGTATTACACAAGTATAGGTTTCATGACAACAACAACCACAACCCCACACAACAAACCCACTGCCTGCCCAAGGGTAGACTACATTTCATAACTGCGTAGGTTCCTCCACTAGCTTTCTCACACTAAATCTTTATAAGAGACTGTTCCTTTTTCTCCCACCAGGTGGATTCACACGTCCAGGCTTTCTCTTAGCCACCTCACGTCACACACTATGCCACCAGGATTCCTTTAGTGACAATTTGCCAGCGTCATTTTCTTCTTCTGCAACTGGCAAAGGGGTAGATTCTCGTCTGGAATTTCCTAAACAATTTTTTTCAAGAGCCCAGGCTGGTACCATTTACAGGATGAGGTAGGTGATTTGCTGTTGTCAAATAGCATTTGCAACTGCTGAGCATGGCTTTTCTAGCTGTAAAACTGTGCTAACCTCTCCAGAGCATTCAAGTCTCGTCTCCTGCTGACAGGACACAAGTTACCATATAGCCGGCGTGGGAGCATGAGGTACAATGCTATTTTCAGCTCACCCTCTGGCTTGGTCTGTAACCTTGGGAAAATCACTTCTAGGCCCTGTGCCACAGACCTGTAAATCAGCCTGGTTAGTCACTTTCCTTTGGCGAGGCCAGTAGAAGTCAGGAAATCTGCAGTTGGCAATTAAGAACTTGAAAATGCTTACGGAGAGTACCTTCCGCATTCACTCTTTTCAAATTTTTCTCACAGACTAGCCTTCTTGAACAGTTGACCATATTTTCTCTTTAATGACACTTATATTGAATTTAATGACATTTCTATTTATATTGAGTTCGGGTTTTCCAAAATTGAAAAACAGTCTTAGGAAACTCCTTTTACCACTAGTGCTATGAGAGGGGGTGTACATTTTTCTATCTTACATATTAGTCTTCATTTCCTCCAGCCATTATCCAAGATACATCCATGCAAAACTTCTTCTGGATTTGACCATGGCAGGGCTGAGCTAGGATTCCTGTTTCAGTGAAAGGGGATAAATACTGTTAAAAGCAATAAAATTTTAAAAATGTATACATTTAAGCCTCTCATAAACTTAAAAGACCTATGACTTACAACACATCCTCTTCTTATTCATACATAAAGCAAATGCCAGGTAGAGCCTCCCTTCATTTTGTAATCTAAATAAGAAGGTCCCCAAAGTCTGAACTGAGTTTCTGTTTCCTTAGCGCAGTGGAGTTTGTACTGCCATGAATATTCACACACATGATCTTGTATAGATGTATACTTTCATTTCTCTTGAGTATATAGCTAGAAGAGCCCTAGTGGCCTAATGTTTAAGGGTTATGCTGCCAACCTAAAGGTAGGGGGTTCACGTCCACTAGTGCTACTAAGAACAATGACGGAAAATCTCCTCTTGTGCAGTTTACAGCCTCAGAAAATTTGCCAGAGGATCAGCTGTGAGTTAGTTCCCACTTAAAGGCAATGAGCTGTTTTGTTGTTATATAGTGACAACTGGAATTTTTTACTCATATGGTAAGTTCCATTTGAGGAACTGACAAGACTGTTTTTCAACAACCCATAAAGTGCTTATCTTCTGCTATGCTTTCTGCTCTGACTCCCTGCTTTTCTGTGTCTAAGGCATTTGCTTTATTAATGCTATAATTTATGAATTTAGCCATCTTCCTTAGCTCCACCAATATTCTTTTATAATCTTCAACTAGCTTGAGGCAAAGCTAATAATTTATCTAAAGTATAGCTGATGTTAGATGGATCTTGGCTGAAAGCAG
>NW_006399761.1:1843356-1846526 GCF_000299155.1 Elephantulus edwardii
CAGGCGACTCGACGGCACATAACAACAACAATAGTTTTTTTGCGTTTCATGATGTGTAAACTCTATTTTAACATACTTTTACATTTTGTCGAGTGAAGTCTAGGTTCTAATTTTTATTTAATGACTTTATTGAAATATAATCCACATCCATCAAATTCACGTACTGATTTCAATGCAGTGGTTTTTAGAATATTCACAAAGTTGTGTGATCTTCACCACAGTCAATTTTAGGACATTTTTATTACTCTCAAAAGAATCCTTTAGCTTCTACTCCTCAACTTCCCTTTTCTCTACTTTCCTAGTCTTAGGCAACAAATAATCTTCTTTCTGCCTTTTTATCTTTGTATAGTCTAGAATGGCACAACCCTGCTTGCCGAAACCGAAGAGGGCCTGATGCATTTGCTGCAAAAGGTCAAGGACTGCAGTCTCCAATATGGATTGAAGCTCAACAAGAAAACAAAGATTCTTGCCACTGGGCCAATTGGCAGCGTCATGATAGACAGTAAAGAGATTGAGATTGTTAACAGTTTCAGTTTGCTTGGCTCCACAACTGACAGTCTTAGTACCAGCAGCCAGGAAATCAAAAGGAATTGCATTGGAAAAGTCTGCTGTCAGGGACCTCTCCAGAGTACTGTGAAAAAACCTGATCTGGGCCATTGTCTTTGCAATTACTTGCTATGCATCTGAAAGCTAGACAATGACTAGAGATGATCAGAGAATTGATGTCTTTGAGCTGTGGTGCTGGAGAGGAGTATTGAATATACCATGGACTGCCAGGAGAAAAAGTTTGTCCTGGAGAGGGTGAAACCAAGCTGCTTCTTGGAGGCAAGGATTCTGAAGCTCCATCTGTCACAGCTTGTGTTTGTTGCAAAGAGGGACCAGTCAGTCAGTCCTTGGAGAGAGACATTATGCTTGGGAGGGTGAAGGGATAGCACCAGAGAAGAAGACGCTCGATGAAATGGATTAACTGAGTGATTGGGGCAATGGGGTAGGTGTGTCAGAGACAATAAGTTTGGCTCAGGATAGAGTTCAGAGCTGTACATAGGGTCACTATGAGTTGCAAGTGACTCAATGGCACATGGCAACAACAGGAATTTAACATAAAAGGATCATATATATGCCCTTTGTGGTTTCTTTCACTAAGCATGTTTTCAAGGATCATCCACATTGAAGCACATGCTGATACAATTGACTTTTTTTCCCCTAAATAATATTCCATTTAAAGGTTTACTACATTTTGTTTAGCCAGTAACCAGTCAATGGACATTTGGACTGCTTCCATTTTGGGCTTATTATGAACACTGCTACTATAAGCACACATGTACAAGTTTTTGTGTGGATATTCATTGCTTTTAAGCGTATACCTAGAAGCAGAATTATTGGCTTACATGGCAACTGTTTTAACTGCTTGAGGAACTGATAGACTGTTTTCCAAAGAGACTGCATCATTTTACATTCCTACTAGTAGGAAAAGTTATCATTTCTCCACATGCTTGCCAATATGTTATTTATTCTGTCTCTTTAAGTATATATAGGAAGCTCTGGTTGCCTGGTGGCAAAAAGTGATGCTTCAATCCTGAAGGCATGTGGTTCGAGGCCACCAGCTGCTTCTGCTGGAGAAGGATGAGCAATCTCCTTCCATGCAATTAACTGCCTCTGAAAATGCGCTAGAGGGTCAGCTCTTTAAGTACAGCCATTCGAGGACCAAGAGGAATCTCATTGTGATTGGAGGAATCTCACTGGAGTCTAATTTGCATTTTACTGATGGCTCCTGATCTTAGCATATTTTCAGGTGCTTACTGACATTTGTATATCTTCTTTGCAGAAATACTGATGCAGATCTTTTATCTATATTTACTTCTTTATCACAATATATACTATCCCTATTACCGATTATCTGTATCACTATATATATCTCCCCTATTACAGATATGGAGAAGGACGGGCAATACCCTCTTGTGCAATTTAGTGCCTCTGAAAACCTGCTGAAGGGTCAACTATGAGACTTGATAACACACAACAACAGTACAGATATATTAAACCTATTACAGAGTTCAGATCTTTGTTCACAGGGTATCTATGAGTTGTACTCAACTCAACAGCACCAAACAACAACAGATTATCTACATTATGAATTAACAATATAGACATCAAATATACTAGAAGCAGCCATGGACAACTTTTTTCTAAATGTGTGTGTGTGTGTGTGTGTGTGTGGTTTTCCCTAAGCAAAAAAAGTCCAAAAAGGAAATCTAGAAAAAATGTGACTAAGTAAAAACAACAACAAAAAAGTCACTCATTATACAAACTTCCATTAATCAAGTCAAAAGACAAGGAGGTTAAAAGGTAGGCCACTTAATCACAATGGATTATGCTTATTGATCTGTTAACTAAAAGATGACTTTTCAATCCCCCCAGGTGTTCTGCAGGAGAAGGTGGCAGTCCATATACAATATAGCATAGACTCTATATACTATAATTAAAAAATAAAAATTTTATTGTTGCTATATGCCCTCAAATTAACTATGACTCATAGCAATCCTATGATCAACAGATCTGAGCCGTGCCCTGTCCTGCACTTTCCTTACCATCTCCGACATGCTGAGGCTATTGTTATAGTCCTTGTGTTAATCCATTTTACTGAGGGTCTTCTCCTCTTTCTACAACCCTCTACCTTTCCCTGACGTCACACACAAGTAAAATCTTGCTGAAGATTACCCATAAGTGGTTAGAATAATAAACACATCAACAGAGAACTGCCAGTAATTAAAGCTGGATTCAGAATTGTCTTTGTCTAGACAATCTGTATGCAAAGCAGCTAATTTTTAAAGCTGGACTTTGAAGAAGAATGTGGTATCAGGGTCAGAGGAAGACACTTCAATAACCTGCATTATGCAGATGACATGACATTACTTTTTTAAGACAGGAGGATTTGAGGCAATTCCTGCACAGGATCAAGAATTACAGCCTTCAATATGGATTACATCTCAACATCAAGAAAACAAACATCATCATCATCATTGGGCCAATAGGCAACATCATGATAAATAGAAGGCTGAAGATGATAATGACTTAATTTTACTTGCATCTTCAAACAATTCCTTAGTTGCATCTACAATCAATTCCTTGGTACTGTTGCTGTTGTTATGTGCCGTCGAGTCGCTTGCGTC
>NW_006399761.1:1846941-1856854 GCF_000299155.1 Elephantulus edwardii
CTGTATCAAACGCACCTTAGTCTCCAGGGAGACTCCATTGCTCTTCAGTACTCTGGAGAGGTCCCTAACAGCAGACTTTTCCATGGCAATCAAGAAATCAAAAGTCATGTTGCGTTGTAGAATACTGGCTATCAAGGACCTCTCCAAGGTGCTGAATAGAGCAGTGATGTCAGTTTAGAGACTAAGGTTTGTCTGATTCAAGCCATGGTCTTTTCAATTGCTTCCTATGTATCTGAGAGCCGGACAATGACTGAGAATCGCAGAAGAAGCATCCATGCCTTTGTGTTGTGGCACTGGAGAGGAGTACCGAATAACTTATGGACTGCCCATTTCACATAGACAAAAGAATAGAAACATACATCTTGGATAAAGTAGAGCCAGGGTGCTCCTTAGAGTGAGGCTAAATTAACTTCATCTCACATATTTTGAGTATGTTGTTAGAAGGAGTCAGACCATGAAAAAGGACATGGTGTTTGAAAAAGTGAAGGGTCAGAGAAAGAGAAGAAGACCTAGGAGAGGGTTCAGGGCTGTTATTCATAGAGTTGCTATGAGCTGTTGTCATCTCAATACCCCCTAGCAACAACAACCACCATCTTTCTTAGCTTGATGTCTATTTTTAAAAGACTGGCCCCTCTTGACAACATGCTCAAAGCATGTGAATTAAAGTTTCATCATCCTTGTCTTCAAGGAGCGCCCTAGTTATACTTCTCCATGACAGACTTTAGCAGTCCATGGCATATTCAATCCCCTTCTCCAACACTACAATTCAAAGGCATTGACGACTCTTCTGTCATCCTTGCTCACTGACCATTTTCCAAATGCATAAGTACACCTTGGTCTTTAAACTGACATTATTGCTCTTTAGGACCTTGCAGAGGTCCCTGACACATTTCCCCAATGCAACACATCTTTTAATTTCTTGTTTATCTTTTTTTTTAAAAGAAAGTCGGTGGTGGTGGTGTGTCCAACTGGCACAGGAATAGATTGCCCCTTTTTCTCCAGTAGAGCATCTGGTGGATTCGAACCTTGAGCCTTTGGGACTGCAGTGCAGCTTCTTGCCTCTAGGCCACCAGAGCTCCCCTACATCTTTTGATTTCTTGACTGCTACTCCCATGGGTGTTGATTGTGTAAAATGAAATCCCTTACAAAATCAATTTTTCCCCTCCATCTATTATAATATTGCTTATTGGCCCAACGGTGAGGACTTCTGTTTGCTTGATGTTGAGATGTAATCCACACCAAAGGCTCCAGTCTTTGATCTTCTGCAGTAAAGTGACAAAGAAAAATACCAATAATTAAAAAGAACAATGGCCACAAGAAAGGAGTAAACCGGTAAAAAAAGGTAAGATGATTAAGTTTGATAATACATGTTGAAAAAGATATAAGGAAATAGGAACCTTAAGAAACTGTTTTGAGAGTGTAAATTGAAACATCCACAATAAAGAGAAATTTGGCAGTAGTTGGAATTTTTAAAGTCTCAAACTTTTGACCCAGAATTTGACTCCAAGGTATTGTAATGTCATAGATACATTTGCTGGCATGTCAAGTGGTTACACATAAGAACACTGATCGAAGCATTGTTATATCCAAACAATGGAAACAATAATTTTGTGAAATACTGTATAATTATTAAAAATAATGAAAGCCTACCATGATACACAGGTAAGTGAAGGAAAACAAGAGGCGAAACGATGTGTAAAGAATTTATGCCATTTGTGTGCATGTGTTGGTGTATGTAGGTGATGGGAATGATACTTGTGTCAAGGATGTCTCCCATAAGCAACAAATTGGTGACCTGTTTGCTAAGAGCAAAGAAAGGATGCAAGCCATGTTCTTTTCACGTCTTTCCTATGCATATTAAAGTTGGATGATGCATAAGGATGACAGAAGAAGAATTGATGCCTTAGAAGTGTGGACTGGGGAAGAATATTGACTATCCCACGGACCCTCTATGAGATGGATTGATTCGGTGACTGGGGTAATCGGGATGGGTGTGTCAGAGGCAGTGCGGTTGGCACAGGATAGAGCAGGGTTTAGGGTTGTTGTGAATAGGGTCGCTGAGTCGCAAACGACTCGAGGGCACATAACAACAACAACATCCCACGGACTGTCAACAGAACAAGTCTGTCCTGAAGAAAGTGCAATCAGGGCGCTCCTTAGAGGCAAGCTTGGGGGAACTTTAACTCACCTACTTCGTGGTCCTTGCAAAAGGACATGCTGCTGGGAAAGGTTGTTGTTGTTGTTATGCGCTGTTGAGTCAGAACTGACTCCTAAGCTGATCGTTAGTGAGTTTTTGGCAGCTGTAAATCACATAGGAGTTGATGGCCCGTCTTTCTTCCAAGGAGCAGCAGGTGGATTCGAACCACGTGCCTTTGGGTTGGCAGCACAGCTCCTAGGCTCTAGGCCTCTAGAGCTAGCTGGAAGAGGTGGAGGGTCCGTAAGAGAGGGGGACCCTCAACAAGACAGACCGTTGACACAGTGACTGTCACAATGTCTCGTGCACATCAGCGCTGACGAGGATGGCGCAGGAGAAGCCGAGGTTCAGATCTGGTCGCTGTGCGTCGTCGGAGCCTCTACGGCACACATTCTCATCCCGCTGAAAAATTTAACTATGTCACATCATGACTTAGTTGCGACTAAGTAAAAGGGGAAGAAGAAAGGGATTATTTCCCACTGTGGATCATGAACACAAGAGTGCCCAGTCTCCAATCCTTTCCCTTCCCAGGCACTCATTTTCAAGGAGATCGCAAATCACGACTTTAGTTATTGGAATGTGTTTCATGCCTCTCGTTAATGGGTTCCATTTACGGTCAAGGAACTGGCTGCCCAGGAGCTCCTTTACATTAAATGGGGCGTGTCCCTAAGCACTTCTTTGATCCTCACATGATGCTCTATGAGGGTAAGACAAGTATTTGAAGGGAAGAGACCATGAGAGGGGGACAATACCCGAGATGCGCCTGAAACGTCGCGGGACCCTCAGCGGGCACCGCTGGCCTCGCCGCCTCCGCCTCCCGCAGCCTCCAAGCGCGCCGGTCTGGGCGGACTCTCGCCCCGCCCCCCCCGAGTTCCCGCGCTGCGCGCCCATTGGCTGGCTCCCGGAGTGGGCGGGGCCCGCGCGGGGATCCCTGCGCGCTGCGGCTTCCCGGCTGCCTGCGCGGCTCGCGGCTCCGTGCGCGCGTGTGTGCGAGTTTGTGTGTGTGTGTGTGTGTGCACGCGCGCGAGCGCGTGCCAGCCGGCGATGCCCAGGGGCCACGCTCCCGCCCTGGCCACGACTGGGGTCGCCAACACCGCGGCCTCCGAGCCGAGTCCCGCCTCCGCGACCGCCGCGGCGCCGCGGCTTTCGGACCCGCTGAGGCGGTGAGCGCTGCCTGAGCCCCGGTGTTTTCCCTCCTCCCCGGCCCGGGAGGGGGGCACTTGGGAGTCGGGGGGCCGGGAGGGGGCGGAGAGGCCTTCCGGTCGCTGCGCGCCTGGCGTCGCGTACGTTGCGGGGGTCCCGAGTCTTCTGCGTAACTGTCGTTGTCCGGCTCGTCGGTCTCAAGAGCTCGGCCGGTCGCCTGCGTTTGTGCGCGTCCGCGGATAGCTGAGATCGCCGCGGGTCGCCGGCCACTCGGTGGACTTGGCTGGTGCGGCCTAGGGCGCGCGCCCGCGTCTCCTCCCCCCCCCCCCCCCCCCCGCCCCGGGCGCTGTGCGGGGCTGGCCTTGCGGGCAGTCGCGATCAGGCTCGTGGTTCTTTGCACCGCCCGCGTCGCGGGAAACGAGGGGGAGGGGCGGCGAGAAAGTCCATCCCTAAAGTGCGTATTGTTTGCTGGCGGGTCAGTCCCGTCGCTCGGGAACCTCGAGTGGTTTGCCTTTTAACATGTGCGTGCTGTTCGCTGTGATCTGCACGGCATGCTGCTTGTCACCCCAAAAATCGACGTGGTCGTTTGCAGAATGAGTTGATTTGAATGCAGCATTGCCACTTTCAGTTTCCCCGATAAGAACTTAGGAGGATTCTGACTTTATGGTCTTGGAAGTAGAAGAGGCAGACATCCAGAAAAAAAAAAAAAAAAGAAGCAAAAGCATGGCTAGTGTTTTGAGTCATAAATTTAGAAGAAACTACCCCGCCCTCTCCCCCCCCCCACTCCCCCAGCTCCCCAGTTTGCTAAGGCTTGTATTTATATCAAGGACGTTCAAGCAGGGTCCACATTTTGAAATGCTATAAATAATAGAGCATAAGCTTCCCTTCTCCCTTATCCATTTATGCAAGCCTCCTGATTGGAGTCAGCTGGAAAGCCTTTGCATCCTGGAGCCCCCACTTTGACTTGCAGACACCAGGTGGTCCCCCAGCACCCCAAAGGCTGCCCAGGCAAGGACAGGAAGACAAGGGTTTGACCAGGCTGTTTATTGCAGTGATGTAGATGTCCCTGGAGTCACAAGGACAGTCAGTTGCATACCTTGTAGGACACTCCCTGTACTGGAGGGTGGAGACGGCACTGTTAAAGCAAGCAGCAGCTCCGGCTTGCTCTTAATTAACCTTCTGCCCTGATCCCTCTTGCAGATTTAGTACGAATGGAAATGCTTCGAGTCATTGAGCAGCAGAGGCTGCTGAATCCCAGGACTGTTCCCTGCCCTCTGCCCATGCACTAGTGTCAGTTTGTGGAAGCCAGGAGGAGAAAGAATGACAGATATTTTTGCAGGACTGAAATGTCCTAGTGCTGCGTCCTCTCTTGGTGCCAGGTTCTACACCCAAGTTCTGGTGGCAGTGGCCCCAGCCACTTGAGCCTGCCTCAAGTCTGCATAGAAAAGGAGAGTGAGCTCCTTATCCAGTAAGGTGTTGGAGAAGAGATGACTGATTTGAGAAAAAGAATGGTATCGTTTAATCGGCATCCTGAATATAAGAAAATTGTAGGACTTTCTAAAGTTAGGGCATATGAGGATTGATAAATGTGATAATTACTGATTTTATTAGGAACTTGTTGAAACAGAGGTGCATCTCTTTTTATTACGCAGTGGTTAGGAAAAGCTTGTTGTTTCTTGTGCTTTGCCGGCGAGTAGGAACCGACCCATACCTGATAACTCTCTTGGTGGGTTTTCAGAGGCAGTTGATTGCACAGGAGGAGATTGCCCATCCTTCTCCCACAGAGCAGCTGGTGGATTTGAACCACGTGCCTTTGGGATTGCAGCACAGCTCCTTGCCGGAAGAGCTTAAGTCCTTTAAATATACCTTTGAAATTGCCAGTGCTGCTGTGGGAGTGTTGTCAAGAGTCTTCAGTCGTTGGGAAGAGACATCATGCTGGGCATGGTAGCCGGTCAGTACAAGAGAGGAAGTGTCGATGGGATGGATTGACACAGTGAGGACAGCAGTGGGCTTGAGCCTAATGGAGATACTGAGGATGCTCCAGCTGTAGTGACTGGGTCTCACATAACGACACTATCAATTCTCTTGTCAAATAAAAAGCACCCTTAGTTTTCCGCAAATCTTTTTTTTCCTGATATTTAAAGGACTTGGGTATTAGTTTGCTGTTTTGGTTTTCAGGGTCCTTAGTGTTTTATTATCTAAACTCAAATGTGAATTACATCTCAACATCAAGGAAAGAAAAATACTCATCACTGGAACAATAGGCAACATCGCAACAGATAGAAGATTGGAGTTGTCAGTGATTGCCTTTTGCTTGGATACATAATCAACTCCCATGGCAGCAGCAGTCAGGAAATCAAAAGTTGTGTAGTATTGGGAAAATGTGCTGTCAGAGACCTCTCCATAGGGCTAAAATAGAAGGATGTCCGTTTAAAGACTGATCCAAGCCACAGTATTTTCAGTTGCTTCTTATGCATATGAAAACTGCACAGTGAATAAGGATGACAGAAGAAGAACCATTGCCTTTGAATTTTGCAGTTGGAGAAGATTATACAACGGACTGACAAAAGAAAAACAAATCTTAGAGGCAAGGATGGTGAAACTTCATCTCTCATTTTTTGGACCTGTTGGCTGGAGGGATGAAACCTTGGAAAAGAAATCACGCTGGGGGAGGTGGGAGGTCTGCGAAAGAGAGGAAGGCCCTTAACAAGATGGATTGAGTTTCTCCATCTTTGTTTTTTTTTATTATTAGTCCTCACTACTGGACCAATAAACAGCATCATGATTGATAGAGGAAAGATTGAAGTTGTCAATGATTTCATCTTATTTGGATCGACGAACAACACTGATGATGTCAGCAGTCAGAAGATATATTGCACTGGGCAAGTCTACTGTCAGGGACCTCTCCAAATTACTGAAGAGCAGTGATGCCAATTTGAAGACTAATGATGTCAGTTTTGAATCACTTGTTATGGATGGGAAAGCTGGGCAGTGAATAAGAATGACAGAAGAATTGATGCTTTTGATCTGTGGTATTGGAGAAGAGTGCTGAATATCTCTTCAGACTGCCAAAAGAACAAACAGATATGTCTTGGAGAAAGTGCACCCTGAATGCTCCTTGGAAGCAAGGATGACAAAGCTTTGTCTCGCATACTTTTGGCATGTTCCTAGAATAGCCTGTTCCTTGGACAGGGACGTTATACTTGGAAAGGTGGGCGATCAGCAAAAACGAAGCTCAACAAAATGAACAGACACACACAGTGTCTGATTACAGCAAATGTTTTAAGTGTGTCAGAGATGATGAGGATGGCACAGGATAGGCCATGGCTCGGATTTGTCGTTAATGCGGTTACTACAAAATTGAGTCCATGATGTGTTCAGTACTCTTCTCCAGCATCCCAACGCAAAAACATCAATTCTTTTGTCAGCTTTAGCCATTGTCCAGCCCTCAGATGCATAGCAAGCAATTGAGAAGACCATGGCCTGGATTAGGTGCACCTTAGTCTTTAGACTAACATCATTGCTCTTTAGAAATATTGTGAGGTCCTTGACAACTGATTTTCCCAGTGCAGCTTGTCTTTTGATTTCCTGAAGCTGTTGGCAAGGGTTGATTATGGATCCAAGCCAGATGAAACCAGATGAAATCATTAGCAACTTCAGTCTTTATCCCATTTATCATGATGCTACGTCCAGTGGTGAGGATTTTTGTTTTCTTGACATTGAAATGGAATTCATATTGAAAGCTGCTGTCCTTGATCTTACACAGCAAGCATTCCAAGTCCTCAGTTTCAGCAAGCAAGGTTGTGTCATCTGCATAATGCAGGTTGTTGAGTCTTCCTCTAATCCTGACACCACATTCTTCATAAAGTTGAGCCTCTCAAATGATCTAGTCTGCAAATAGATTGAAAAGATCTGGAGAAAGTATACATCCCCAGTGTATTCCTTTATTGATTTTCAACCATGCAGTGTTCCCTTGCTTCTTGATCTAGGTATAGGTTTCCCATGACCACAGTGAAATGTTCTGAGAATCCCATAGTTCTGGTTAATTTTTTTCCCCTTTTCATCACTTACTAGAACGTTTATAATTTCAGGTCTGATTTTTTTCCTCTTTGACCCAAAGGTTATTTAAACATATTTTGTTAATTTCCAAATGCTTTTGAATGTTTAAAAATTCTTTTTATTATTTATAACTTTGTTGAATAATTAGAGAATATGACATGCAAAATCCTTTATCTTTACATTTTTTATCTCTTGTGTATTTTAAATGGCATAGTTGTTTGAGTGTTTTAATTATGTGGGTTTTACTAGGGAGGAGTGACATTGTTTTTGTTTTTAACCTCTCAGATATGTAAGGAGAATGTGTGCTGGGTATCTAAGAGTTAGGAGACGGTGGCGGCTCAGGGGTAGCATTTGCCTTCCCCGTGTGAATCCAGGTTTGATTCTGGTGAGTGCACCTCACCACCAGCCACCACTCGAGCACCTGTGTGTCATTGGGGGTTTACATGTCCTTAGGATGCTTGACATGTTTCAGCAGAGCTTTGGGGTTAGAGAGACTAGGAGAATAGGCCTGGCAATCTATTTCTGAAAACTAACCCTGAAGGATCACCTATGCCGTCTGTCACAGATCCCAAGGATGTCACGGCTCTGGCAACAGCGAATCCCCTTACACAGCAGCTGTGTGTGGGCTCTCCGTGAATTAGGGCAGGCATGGCAGCATCTGAGACACGTAAGAGAACGCAAACCAGCAGCAAGAGTAGAATAAACATTTTTTGTTTCTTTCTTTTTCCTCTACAGGGTCAGTTTAGAAGAGACTATGGCTCTTTGGACCTCTGCTTTGATTAGAAAAGGCGAATGACAAAAAGTGAGGAGACAGAAGCCATTTAAAAACCAAAAACTTGGGCTGTTTAGAAGAAACTGGGTGTCCCAGGCAGTAGGCCAGGGGTTGGTAGGAGGCTGCTAAACCTCAGCCAAAGAGGACGGCTTTTTTTAGGAGACTTTACTGTTCTCTTTGCTGGTTTTACTGAGACTATAGACCCGTGTTGGAAGGATTTCAATCTCATGGTCATTAGAGATGGGATGGGTAAGATAAGATGTTCACAATTTGTGGGCTCTCAATTTTCTTTGGCTCTTCCAGGGTTTTAAGTTTTTGTGTTTTTTTTTTAATGTAAAATATTTAATTTAAAAATGTTAACACTACAATATATAAAATAGTTATTATAAATGCACATAGTGTATTCTATAGCTGCCAGGTTTGGTTTTAAGTTTTTTGATTAGTCGTCAACACTCTAAAAGAAAACCGTTTCTCTTTCTTACATGCAAACATACACGTGTGACTGGATCTCCAGGTTTTGAGTGTGAATAAGCATGGTAGTAGTCACTTATCCCTTATTAAATGGACTCGTGCTCCTGTTTCCCTACTTGTAAAAGAAAAAGAAGTGTATATTTTGTTCCAGATTTCTCCCAAAAGTAAGGAAAGAAAAAGGCCCTTTCATTTAAAAAGAAAAATATATGCATGTTTCTAAGTGAAGAAAAAACTGGAAATTCAGTTACTGCAGTAATTATCAACATGAATTGAGTATTGAGTCTTGAACTTACAAGTAGGTCGAGGTTTTGTACAACATACTGGTCGAGAGTTGAAAACATCTTTTTGTCTGTTAAGCCCCCCGTATATGTCATACAGGGGAACGATGTTTGCATCAGTTGACCAATGAAGAGGTTCTGATTTCCTAGTTTGATGTGAAACACTGCAGCTGCTGTGATCAAAGGTGATCATAAGCAGGGCTGCTTCTACATGGTCAGTTTCTGTCATTTCTAGAAAATAAGTGTCCGTAGCATTTTGGGGGGTTGAAGAGAGAACAGAGATCCCTTTCTGGATCACTTTTGTGGCCTAAAAGTGGTTTCCCGAGATAAAGATTATGGCCTTAGCTTCTTAAAATTATGGAGTAATTTATGACTAAATCCTAAGAAAGTTCCTCTAATGTTATACTTTAGGAAAATGACCATTTATCAATCAGTAACAATAATATAGCTCCTTGTGGTATGCCATTGAGTTGACTCAGACTCTTCATAACCTGACAGGACAGATCTTTGCCAAAGCCGAACACCACATCTCTTCCCACAAAACAGCTAGTGAGTTCAAACTGCCAACCTGTCAGTTAACAGTCAGATATCAAGCTGTTCAATTAATAGCCTGTACGCAGCCAAGCCTGTTAAATTGATTCTCACTCTTGGTTACCCCATGGGGCAGAGGAGAACTGCCCCACAGTTTCCCAGAGCTGTGATCTTGGGAGAAGCCCACTGCATGTTTCCCCCCCCTCCAGGATGCTGGTGGGAGGAGAGAGTTCAAACTTCTGACCTTTCTGACAACGGCTGAGAGTGTAACCATTGAGTGCCTTAGTGTAACTGCTGCCTAGTCAGTTCCAGACGCCTACCTCCATTGAGTTTCCAAGTCTGGAAATCCTAACAGGAAGTGGCTACCCCTCTCTCTCCTGCAGAGTAATTGGTGAATTCGAACCACCACAGATGGATAGCCTCCTGCTTAGCAACCACAGCTAGCTAGCTACAGGCTATGTGACC
>NW_006399761.1:1857035-1883221 GCF_000299155.1 Elephantulus edwardii
TGTATGTATGTATGTGTGTGTACTGTCAAATCGGATCTGACTGGTACAGGAGGAGATTGCCCCTCCTTCTCCAGCAGAGCATCTGGTAGATTCGAACCACGTACCTCTGGAATTGCAGTGCAGCTTCTTGCCACTAGGCCACCAGAGCTCCCTTAACGACTGAATATTAACAATACTCGACTCTAGGATCTTATAGATCCTTCCAAAGGAATTGCCTTAAATTTTTAAAATCATTATATAAAAATGTTCATCTTTGTTAGTGGTATATTTAAGAGTGATTGTATCTTGAGTAAATCCATTTTTTAAAAAACTACCCCTCTTGGTTTGAGGATCAAGGGCTGAATTCTATATGCACTGCATATGTCTCTAATAAGATTTGACATTGAGTCCTTGGTATAGACAATGCCAGATGTTTGGTCTTAGATCAAAGATGTTATGAATCCCCAGAAAAATTTTATAATAAAATGTTCTGGTTTTTAACAAGAGTATTTTATATTTTTTTTTCCTTTACACTTTCTAACTTCTAATAACCTAGTAGTAAGGGGCTACGCTGCAGTCTCAAAAGAACCCAGTTCAAGTCAGATAGTCTCCTTCCACTCAATTTACTGTCTCTGGAAACTCTCTGGTTTGGCTGTAAGCCAGTTCCAACTTGACAGCCCCATAACAACAATAATATAGTCAAAAGGTGCACCTGATCCAAACCATGTTTTCTGTTACTTCCCATGCATCACTAAGTTAGACAAAGGTAAGAGTCATGCCTCTGAATTGTGATATTGAAGAAAAGTACTGACTATGCCATGTACTGACAAAAGAACAAACAAGTCTTTCTTGGAGGAAGTGTGACCAAAAGGTGCTCCTCAGAGGCAAGGACGGTGAAATGTGGTCTCACATACAGCAGGCACGTTGTCAGGAGGGGCCAGTCGTTGGAAAAGACATCATGCTGGGAAAGGTGGAGGGTCACAGAAAGAGAGGAAGACCTTCAACAAGACGGACTGACACAGTGACTCTATCACTGGGCTTAAACATACCTGAGATGAAGCGGATGGCATAGGAGATAGCACAGGGTTCAGATCGGTGGTTCATAGAGACACCATGAGCTGTAGTCAACACAAGGCTCCTAACAACAAAGTACCATAGATGCTCTGTTAAGCTCTGGTGGCCTACTGGTAAGAAGCTGCACTGAAATCCTGGAGACTTGTGGTTCAAACCCACCAGCTGTTCCACGGGAGCAAAATGGGCGATCTCCTCCCGTGTGAAAACCCGCCAGAGGGTCAGCTGTGGGTCAGTTCCGACTTAACAGTACACAACAGCAACAAGAAGTCACGTGCCTTAGTCACAGTTTGTTTAAAACAGTATTTGATTCTATTTCTGGAGATTGATCTTTCCTTTATTTTGCTAACTCTGACTACTTACACTACTAGCTTGGTCCTTAAAGTTACTTAAGTGTGTGACCTTTAAGGTGATAGATAAAATATCACCTGAAATATGGTGGCCACACTGTTCTAACTGATCTGAAACTGTCACCACCTTAGACTTATTTTCATGGTAATGGCTCTAAGAAGCAAACAATGAAAATTGTTCCTTATTTATCTCAATATTGTTAAATACATATTCTCAGAAAAACTCATTGCCATAGAGTCTCATAGCTGACCCTCCAGTAGATTTTCAGAGGCTGTAAATTGCATGGGAGAAGATAACCCATGTTTTTTCTGTGGAACAACGGATAGATTTGAACTGTGTGCCTTTGAATTGGCAGAACCACTCCCTAATACTTGTTATCAGAACTCTCTAAATACATAGTAGACTGCCCAGTATGTAATAAGATTGAATTTTTCACTGCACCCCTCACTTCTTGAAAACCTTTCAATGAAGAATTCTCTGAAAGCTTCAAAGCAAACTGTGTTTTTTACTGTGAAGTTGGAATCGACCCATAGCTCACCCTCTGGTGGGTTTTCAGAGGCAGTTAATCAGGGAGGAGTTTGATCAAGGAGCAGCTGGTTACCTTGAACTGTGTTCTGTGGTTTTGGGGTGGCAGCTGGCTTCTTGCTACTAGGCCACCAAAGCTCCCTCGAAAGCAAACTATTATTTTTTTTTTAAAAGGATAACATCCTTAAGTAGCTTAGACATGCAACTCAATGGACATGAAGGATTCATGGGAAAACCCAGAATCTGCGTGTTAACAGTAATTGCTCCTGAGTTTCTCTTGTTGTCTGATTGACATTTTTGGTTTACCAGATGTCTTCAGCCTGTAAGGCACCTCTTTGTACCCCCTTCTCCCTGGCAGTGCTGTGCTCACCCTGGTGTGATGATGCAGTTGTGGCTCTGCCCTTCAGTTGCCTGCTGTGTGATGCCTTTTCATGGAATTCTAGACTGCCAAGTCAGCCCTGGGAACGATTTTGACCAAGGCCCCAAACTCCCCCAGGGAAGACCACAGAGGAAGGGATGGAAAATGTTGCCATAGACCTTAAGTAATTTTGTAGATCCTGAATTATTTTTATTAATAATTATCCTTTTTTCCTTTCTTAAAGTTAAGTGTATTTTCATTTATACTCTTTATCTTTAATATTAATTAAAGGAAAGATGTATTTATTGCATAGAGAATGTGAAAGAGTAAAATGTTAGCCCTGCAACCTTCACATTTATCCCCACATCCTGATTTGGGGTCAAATAGGTATAGTAGCTGTCCTCAGTGGTTCTGAGTAGGGCCCCTGAAACAGCAGCATCACCCAGGAACTTTCTGGAAACGTAAACCCTTTGCCTCCAGCCCAGACCTACTGAGTCAGAAGCTCTCCTTAGGGAATGGAGTGGGCAGCAATCTGAATTTTGGCAGCCCTTTGGGGTGCTTCTGATGTAAAGGTCAGCTCGTGTCAGTCAGTTCTGATGCCTAGGATCCTATAGGAAGCTCACAGGACTGAACTGCCTCATAGGACTTCCAAGACTATAGATCTCCGCAGAAGCGACTGACTATGTCATCTTTACCACAGACTGACTTGATGGGCTCGAACAGCCCAGTTTCTGGTTAACAGCCCTGTGCTATGCACTGCACCACCAGAGGACGCCACTTAACCCAGAGGGGTTTCCTTTTCAGTAGCAATACCATAAAGGGCCACAAGGTGGCAAAAGACCTCTGACATGCCTGTCACTTTTCCCCCCAATTTGAAGGGGAAATACCAGAGGTTCCCATATAAAACATGTCCTTCGTTTCCCATATGAAAGCAAGGTAAAGTTTAAGAGTCTCTGTATTTCAGAAAGTAATTAATGTTCGGGACACTTGCTCTGACATTATTTTGCAGTCCTTTCCCATTGTTGAGGTGAAGGTTTTCTGATGTGTTAAGAGAAATGCTGGTGAATGAAGTGTTTCCCTTTTCTCTCAAGTTTTAAGAGAAGTCAGTCTCACCTCCTTAGCTGTCTGTCCACCTTAACTCTTTTCTGCTCCCTGGCCCTTTCCATCAACACTTCCTAGTGTGAGGATAACAAGTTAATACAGTAGAAGTTAACTGGGCCCCCAAGGCTTGAGTTCATCTGGATTCTCCTAATGACTGACTGTGACATCCAGCAAATTCTTTAACTCTTTGCCTCTCTATTCCTTTCTCTGTAAGATGAGAATAAAAATCTCGTATGCTGTTTAGAACTTCCTTCAGGATTACATGAATCGATAGATGTCAAAAGTTCTTAGGACAGCACCTGCCATATATGTTACATTTTCATGGAAATAAAGTTTAAACATTTTTCTGCTTGTTAGAGAATGACCTTGTTTTAATTTGTGAAGCATATGAGTGAAATGTTCGACAATTTTCTCATTGAGGAAAATAAAAGCTATAAAAATAAAATGGAAAAGCTTTAGATTAGGTGTTATTTAATAATTTTTTCCCCTATCAGTCATGTTCCCTACCTTTGATCATGCAGAGAGATTAAAATTAGTCTCTAAATTTAAAAAAAATTACTTTAGTTTGTATTTGTTACTTACACTAGTGTTTTTTTAAAAAATGTATTCTGAGCTGGCAATATTAAAGCCATGGTACGAGCCTTAAGGATAATTGAGATCATTAAGGTCCCTGAAAATGGCTACATCTGATTCTGAATAGCAAACACAGTTGAAATATTAGAAAAAAAAATGTATTCTGTGGAGGGGGAAGGTGGGAGGAAAGGAGTAAGGATGGATGGGAGAAATCATAGCTTCACACAGTTTGGTGGGTGGCGGGAGGAGTGGGTGAAGGAAATGGGTAAAATTGGTGGGGATCTGGAAGACAGGGTAATGGTGGGCATAGTGCAATGATAATTTTATAAAACAATGGAATGATTGTATGAAGCACAGTGTGAATGAAGGATAGTGTGAAACACAATGTATGCAAACTTTGTGGGTAAACCAATATAAAATAAAAAATTTTAAAAGTATTCTGAGAATACTACTTCATGTTTCCCAGAAAGGGTCACAAGAAGAAGAGAAGACAAATTAAAAATGATTAGATCTTTATTCTGTAGATACTACTATTTGTACAAAAGATCAATTTGATAATTAAATAGTTCTTAAAAGAGTGAGTTTAACAATGGACAATGAATAAGGATGACAAGGATTGATTCCTTTGAGTTGTGGTGTTGGAGAAGAATGCCAAGTGTTCATAAACTGCAAAGAAACCCGGAAACCAAATTATGTCTTAGAGAAGGCCAAAGGCAGCCTTCAATATGGATGGAAGCACAACATCAAGAAAACAAAGATTCTCAGCACTGGGTTGATTGGCAGCATCATGACAGATGATGAAGAAATTGAGATTGTTCAATTTCAGTTTGCTTTGCTCTACAATCAACACTCTTGGTACAGCAGCCAGGAAATTAAAAGATGAATTGCATTGGGAAAGTCTGCTGTCAGAGACCACTTCAAAGTAATGAAGATCAGTGATGTTGGTCCGGAGACTAAGATGCCATGGTCTTTGTAACCACTTGCTATGCATCAGAGAGCTGGGACAGTGACGAGGGATGATAGAGAGTTGATGCCTTTGAGCTGTGGTGTTGGAAAAGAGTATTGAATATATCATAGACTGCTGGAAGAACAAACAGGTTCGTCCTGGTGAAGCCAGCCTGCTCCTTGGAGGCAAGGATTCTGAAGCTTCACCTGACATACTTTGGACATGTTGCAAGGCAGGATCGGTGGTCCTTGGAGAGGGACGTCATGTATTATTAGGAGGGTGGAGGGACAGTGCAGGAGAGGAAGACCCTCGATGTAATGGATTGATTCAGTGACTGGGGTCATGGGGATGGGCGTGTCAGAGACAGTAAGATTGGCAAGGGATAGAGCAGGGTTTATGGCTGTTGCACATAGGGTTGCTGTGAGTCATAGGGACTCGGCGGCACATAACAGCAACATGTCTTGGAGAAAGTGCCAGAGATGCTCCCTGGAGGCAAGGATTGTGAAGCTTCGTCTTACGTACTTTGGACATGTTGTCAGGAGAGGTTATTCCTTGGCAAAGGACATCATGCTTGGAAAGGGGTAGGATCAGTGAAAGAGAGGAAGACCCTCAAGGAAGCAGATTGACCTAGTGGCTGCTCAGCTGTGAATCAGTTATGACTCTGACAGAGAAGAAGAATCCTGTAAGAAGTTCTGGTGGCATGGTGCAGTAGGTGTTGCACTGCTAACCAAAAGGTCAATCTCTTCCTGGGGACCTTTACATCCTTGGAAAACTGACAGAGAGTTGCTGGGAGTCAGAATCAAGCCAAGGGCAGAGGGTTCTATGTGCCAAGAGGAGCCCTCATGGTGTATTGGTCAAATAATTCAGCTGCTAATGAAAAGGTTGGTGTTTGTGAGGAGAAATGATGAGGCTTCCATCTTCTGTGATGATAGATCCAACGAAGACCTGCGAGCCGTTCTGTGACTTACAGGCTTGTGGTGAGGTGGACCTGACTCAGTATCCAAATTGGCTTAGGATGTTGGACATACCCCTACAGATCCTATGCTCCGTCCATCCTTTTAAGTTCATGTTTATTTTATAGTAGAAAATACTGTACCACAAACAATGCTTAAGTTACATGCTTGAAAACTCCACATGAATTAAATTTTATTATAGGTATTGCATAACGTGGTCTTTTAAAGTAACTGTTAGTCTGTAAGAAGTTCCCGTGGTAACTGGCAGTTTGAATCCACTGACTTTTTTGTGTGAGAAAGATGGGAGATTTGCTCATGGGCGATTTCGAGCCTCTGAAACACTGCTGGAGGGTCAGCGATGATGAGTCTGGTTCTCATGCAGTAGCAATGTGTTTGAGGAGGTTTTTAAAGTTATATTGTGTAACTTTCTAGAGTAGATACATTTAGCTAGTGTTGTTCTCTCCCAAACCACTTCCACATTGTGTTAGAATAGCACTTCTACTTTTCTGCCCTTAATTCTGCTTTAGATACCATGATAGATGGGAAAGAAACTAAAGTTGTCTGCAGTTTGATCTTGCTTGGATCCACAATCAACACCCTTGGTACCATCTGTCAAGAAATCACACTGGGAGAATCTGTTGTTGAGGACCTCTGCAAAGTACTGAAGAGCAATGATGTCTGCTTAAAGACTAAGGAGCACATGATCCAAGCTGGTCTTTTTAGTTGCCTACTATACGTTTGAAAGTTGGACATTGTACATGGATGGCAGAAGAGTTATTGATGCCTTTGAATGGTGGTGCTAGAGAACAGTATGGAATATCCCCTGGACTATGAAGAGAAAAAAACAACTCTGACTTGGAGAAAGTTAAAATGAATCAAGGATATTGAAACTTCATCCCACATACTTTGAGCATATTGTTAGAGGGGTTATGCCTTGGTGAAGGACATCATGCTTGTCAAAGTTGAGGCTCAGTGTAAGAGGAATAGCTTTGACCAGATGGATTGACCCAGTTGGTTGTAGCAATGTGCTCAGGTGTCACAGATGGTGAGGATACCACAGGATAACACAGGGTTCAGGCCGATTGTTCATATGGTTGTTGTAAATCCCAGTTGACTGGACCACACATAACAATAACTTACTAGAAATACTGTAATTTAGTATCTTTAACAATCTTAAATTTCTTTTCTCACCATTTAGAAGACTGTTGTTGTTAAGTGCACTTGAGCCGTTTACGACCCATGGTGACCCCTATGCACAGCGTTTCTGACCTTTGCCCTATCCTGGGCCCTTCCATGGTCTCCGCCAAGCTTGAGTCCATTGTTGGAGTCTCTGTGTCAGTCCATCTTATTTGGGGTGCTGGTGATATGTGCCACTGAGTCAGAACGCTTCAGTGGGTTGTCAGGGGCAGTAAATTACATGGGAGGCGTTTGTCCATCTTTCTCCCACTCTTTCATTGACCTTGTACTTTTCCAAGCATGATGGCCTTTTCCTAAGACTGACCCTTCTTCCTAATTCACCTCCTGCAGAGCAACTGGTGGATTCAAACCTCATGCCTTTGGGCTTGCAGTGCAGTATCTTACCACTAGGCCACCAGAACGCCTTGAGAGTGTAGAGAGTTCAAATTAGTAAGAATATTTAAAAAAAAATAAAAAAAATTAGTAAGAATATTAGCCCTAGGGGAAAGCATTTGTGTTTTGTTTTTCCTTTGAAGGTTCTTTTATTTTTTTTTCCTATTTCATGAACATTTACAGAGATTTTGGATTTTCATTCATTCTTGGTTGCACTTTTGAAGGTTCTTTTAGATGTGTGCGTGCTCGTGCACGCACATGTGTGGTGCTGTCAGAACCTCTCATAACTGACTCCCGTGAGTTTTCAGAGGCAGTAAGTAAATCCACAGGAGGAGTTTGCCCACCTTTTGTCTGTGGGACAGCTGTGTGTTGGAATGGCTTGCATTTGGGTTGACAGCACACAACTTACCACTAAGCCACCAGAATTCCCTTTTGAGGCTTTAGGGGAAAACTTACTGGGAAAGGTCTTTGTTTTTTTAATTCTTAGTGAAAAATACTGTACTGGTGCTAGAAATTAAAATTTTACAGAAGGAACAAACTCATTTGGAAATGGAGAGATAGTAACATTTCCATGTAAGATGCAACAATCTTCTGATTTTCAAAGGATCGAAGCAGGGTTTTTTGTGGGGCTTTTGTTGTTGTTCAAGAGAAAGGACAAAAAAATGATAGAAATCTCAAAGGGTTTTATTAAGCTTCAAGTATAAACATTACAAGTAAGTTTATTTGTTACATTCTTAAAGTGGTTAAAAAAATAAAAAAATAAAGTGGTTCAAGCCTGAGATTTGTTTAACATAGCAGTCTGTCTTCCTTTCATCTCTTTATCCTAATAAATTTAGTCTTTACTTCAGTCATAGTTCTACAAAGGGCTACATTTGGAAATCCTAGAGATTGTAATTGGGGAAATAAGCATATGAATGAAGGGTGGTAAAATACTTATGTTAGCTACAAAGTAATTATCAGGTTTCAAATTAACTTTAACATTATTAGAGCCTTTGCATTCTTGCTAACCAAAGTGTTGTCTTTAAGGTAGCATAAAAGAACTTTCTTAGCAGGCATCAAATCTTCCAGGTTCCTTACCTGGGTTCGAAATTCTCACCATTGCTGGGTTTTGAGGTATTTTTATTAACCCTATCGAGTAAAATTTTTTACAGAGTGAGGGAAATCTTAGTTTACCATCAAAGATGGAAAATTTATTACAGATCTGAAATCAGCCCAATTTAGATAATGCCAGCACCCCATTATTTCTAGGCTTACAGTTCCTTGGTGATTGTTATATGCTATAGCATCTCTCTTACGTGGTAGACCCAAGACTCTCCTGCAATAAACTGTCACATTAACATAAGAGAGAGAACCCTTTCAGAAATGAAGTGATATAGTTTTACTTCCTTTTTGTTCATTTGGATGCCTCTTATTTCTTCCTTTTGCTTTATTCCTCTTATTACGATTCCTAATACAGTATTGAATAGGAGAAGTTAAAAGTGGGCATCTTTGCCGCCTAGTTCCTGTTCTCAAGGGGAATGCCTTTAATCTCTCTCCCTTGAGAAGATGTTGGTTCTTTGTTTTGCGTATATACTTTTCTGTGTTGTTGTTTAGGTGCTATTGAGTCAAGTATGACTTGTATCAACTCTGTGAAGAACAGATCTGAACCCTATCCTAGCCTATGCCATCCTCACCGTCTCTGATATGTTTGAGCCCATTCCTGCAGTTACCACATCAATCCATCTTTTTGAGGGTCGTCTTCTCTTTCTTTGACCCTCCATCTTTCCAAGCATGATAACCCTTTCCAAGGAATAGTTTCTCCTAGCAACATGTCCAGAGTATGAGAGATAATGCTTTGCCTTTCTTACTTCCAAGGAATATTCTGGCCGCACCTTCTCCAAGACCCATCTGTTGTTCTTTTGGAAGTCCATGGGATATTTAGTACTCTTCTCCAACAACACAACTCAAAGACATCAGTTGTTCTTCTGTCATTCTTATTAATTGTCCAGGTCTTTGATGCCTAGGAATTAATGGAAAAGACCACAGCCTGAATCAGGTGCACCTTGCTCTTCTAATTGATATCTTTGCTCTTCACTATTTTAGAGAGGTTCCTGACAGTGGGCTTGCCCTAAGCAGTACTTCTCCTTATTTTCTGACTGCTAGAATGTTGATTGTGGATCCAGTAAGATGAAATCATTAACAATTTCAGTCCTTTCTCCATCTCTCATGATGTGCCTACTGATTCATTGGTAAGGACCTTTGTTTTCTTGATGTTGAGATGTAATGTTTGATCATCTGCAGCAAAGTGTAGGATTTTATTATCTGCAGGAAGTACTTCAAGTCCTCCTTTTGAGCCAGAAAATTCTCCTCTGTTTCTATTTTAATCAGTGTTTTAATCGGGAAAGGGTGTTGGATTTTGTCAAAAGCCTTTGCTGCATTAGTTGATAGGATCATATAGTTCTTGTTCTTTGCTTTGTTAATGTAATGGATTACATTAATTGTTTTTCTTATGTTGAACTGTTCTTGCATACCTATTAAGAATCCCACTTGGTCATGATGAACTCCCCCTCCCCCCATAGTTTTGGCCAGGATTTTGTTGAAGAATTTTTTATCTATGTTGATGAGAGGTATTGGTCTATAGTTTTCTGTTTTGGTAGTGTCTTTACCATACTTTTGGTACCAGGGATGTGTTTGCTTCATTGAATGAGTCTGAGAGTATTCCTTCTTTTTCTGTTTTCTGTAATACTTTATGTAGAACGGGTGACAACTTTTATTTCAGTGTTTGGCAGAATTACCAGCTCCATCTAGTCCAGGGTTTTTTCTGTTGGAAGTTTTTTAAATGACCTATTTAGTATCTTCTTTTGTGATGAGTCTGATCAGGTGTTCTACTTCAGTCTTTCAGTTTGGGTAGGTTGTGAGTTTATAAGTATTTGTCCATTTCCTCTAGGTTTTCATATTTGCTTAAGTTTAGTTTTTCATGAAGTTCTGTTATTAACCATTTTATTTCACTTGGTTCTGTTGAGACATCACCTCTTTCCTTTCTTATTTTGATTATTTGTGCTTTTCTTTCTTTTCCTTTGTTAGCTTGCCAGTAGTTTGTCCATTTTATTTACCTTTTTAAAGAGCCAATTCTTGACCTTGTTGATAGTTTCAATTGTTTTATATTTTCTATTCCATTTATTTCTGTCCTTTTTTTTTTTTTTAAAGCAAAAGAAGCTTTATTAAGGGGTCTGCCGGGCAGGATTCCTTGGTCTGCAGAGAGAGAAACAGGCAGAGGGGCTGACTGGGGAAATACTGCTGCACCCTAAGGTGGATTAGGGCAGGTTTTATAGTAAGGGTCTTTAGGGAGGGAGGGAAGGGATATTCCATTGTGGTTTAGCCAGGTGGGTGGTTTTCTAGGGAGGGAAGGGTGGGGCTCTTCATGGTAGTTGAGGTTGTTCACTCCCTTTGTTGACATGTGTCCTAATTTTTATAACTTCCTTTCTTTTAGGTTGTCAAGTTCTCTTGCAGTTATTTTTTTAAGTTTAAAATAGACTGGTTTATATAGATAAATGATAACATAGGTAATGAGTGTTCACTTTGCAAAATCTTGATCTTAGAGTGTATGATACACCTAGTTGGCAGTAGCACCCAGGTTTTCCAAATTAGCTAGACATAATTTTTCTCTGGTTTGTAAAGACCTCTTCTCATTAGTTGCCTTCTGCTTTTGTTGCATGATCTCATAACCCCTCTATTTTCTCTTAACAGTAGGCAAGCTGTCTTCTTTTTCCCTTGCTAATCTCCTGGGTTTTCTTCATGTTTTCTGGTGGGAAAGTTCTGCTTTCCATTGGTCATCCTGATCGCTTGACATAGCCTCAAAGACAGTGACTTGGAAAGTCAACGGTTCCCTTGAATACACTGGCTCTTGCAATTCTTTTTCTATTTGTTAACCATATTGGGTTAAATAGTCGATTTTCATTCTTCCCCTTTGATGTGTTTGCTTATTGCTATGAATTGAACTCTTAAGTACTGCTTTGTCAGATCTCATTCATTGGGCAAATCTGATAAACAAGGACCTCTTTAAAGTACAAAGTAATAAGGACTTTTGTGTCTGACCTGAGCCATACTATTTTAAGTTGCTTTGCATACATGTGAAAGTCAGACAGTGAATAAGGGAGATCGAAGAAGAAATGATGCCTTTGAATGGTGGTATTGGTCAAGAATATTGACTGTACCGTGAATTGCCAGAAACCAAACAACAACAAAAACCCAACTACACTAATCTGTCTTGGAAGAAATGTAGCCTGATTGCTTCTTAAAAGCTGTAATAATAAGACATACCTTGAACATGGTATCTAAAGGGACCTGTCCAGAGAGAGAGTGAGAGAAACAGATAGACAGACCTCAAGCTTGGAGAAGTTGAGGATGAGTCAAAGAGAGGAAGACCCTGAGAAGATGGAGCAGTGGTTTAGCACAGCGGGGACTGTGAGGTGGGTGCAGTCTCATTCTTTTGTACATAGGGTGACTATGGTCCGTGGCAACTAACAACATTGAACATTTCATGTCAGCCTTGCCTGTACATTATGGAAGAAAAGGCCCAGCCTTTGACTAGCTATTTGAGAATTCCATCTGTTGAAGCCATTGTATTTGGGGCAGGCCTTAGAAAAGGGTTTGTTTTGATTTGAACACTTAGTGATAATTTGTCTTCTAACAAGTTCCCATACAATGTTAATGTTGGTTAGGGAGCAGTTCTTAGACCCATTAATGGGGCAGTTCTCATCACTTATGCTCAAGAACCACCTAGGGAACTTGTTAAAATGCAGGTTCTGATTCATTGTATTTTGTGTGGAAATACAGATTCTTGGGAGGTAGTTGAACCTGAACACACCAGTGTGAAATGTTGATACTGGATTTCTTTGTTAAGCCAAGAGGATGCTAAAGCCTCATGGTCAGGAATAAACATGGTTAGAATGTGCTGGAAAACCAGAGCAGAATCACAGAATTAACAGATACCTGTGTTGGGTATGGGAAACAAAGCTTCCCTACCTCAGAGAAGCTCCGAGGAAATGAGACGAAGAGTATGAAGAAAAAGGCATTTCTACGGGTTAACTTGTAATTAAAGGTAGAAAATACACTGGTGACTGTAGCAGTGAGGTCAGTGTGTCAGGGATAGTGAGGATGGCACAGGACAGAACAGGGTTCAGATCTGTTGTTCAAAGGGTCGCCATGAGTCATACTTGACTTGATGGCACTTAGCATGTTCATGAGGGATATTGATCTATCATTTTCTATTTGAGTGGTGTATCTGGGTTATAATTCTTTCATAGAATGAATGGGAAAGTATGCCATCTTTCTGTATTCTGTAATAGTTTGAGTAGGATTGATGTCAGGTTTTCTTTGAATGGCTGGTAGAATTCACTGGTGAAACTGTCAGAGCCAGGACTTTTTAACTTGGGAGTTGGAGAACAATCCATAGCCTCCCATTTTGTTATTCTAGCTTCTTTGTTTACACTTAAGACCCCATTCAAGGATGTGTTGTTTATTGTATTAAAGAGTTAAAGTTTAGTTGGAATACGCACTCAACCCTACTAGAAGGTATTATCTGAATTGTCACCCTTAGTTCTCCTGGGAGTGTGGTTTATAACCCTGGAATCCTGTATGAGCTCGTGGAAGCTCAGTGGTTGTTGGTGTGGGACACTGCACGTACCTGTGCCAGCTGCACTTGAGGGACTTGCATTCCTGGTATGAATTATTTTATTTATATGATGCTGGATTCTATTGAGTAGGATTTTGTCGAGGATTTTTTTATTTATGAGGGTTATTCATCTATCATTTTCTTTTCTTTAGTGGTATTTTTAGCTGGTTTTGGTATCAGAATTATACTTGCTTCCATAGAATGAATTTGGAAGTGTTCGATATTTTTCCTGTTTCTTAAATAGTTTAAGTAAGGCTGGTGATAGTTCTTCTCTGATTGTTTGGTAGAATTTGCCAGAGCAGCTGTCTGGGCTGGGAACTTTTTTGTTGGAAGTTTTTTTTTATAACCTATTCAACTTCCTCTATTGTGGTAGGTCTGTTTAAGTGTTCTACTTCTGTCTGTTAGTTTAAGTAGGGCATAAATTTCTAAAATTTTTTTCTCTCCTTTAGATTTTAGAATTTGTTGTTGTATTTCATTGTTTTTATTTATATTTTAAATTATAAATTATTTGAATTTATTTTTAATTTAATTACGAATATTACTTTTTTTTTAATATTACTTTTTAAGTTACAGATACAGCTGTTACTGCCCTTTTTGTTTCTATTATGATGTCACCCAAGTAATTTTTTTTCTTAAATTTTTTTTATTTTTATTTTTATTGTATTACTTTTACATGTACTGTCAAATCAGATCTGACTGGTACAGGAGGAGATTGCTCCCTCCTTCTCCAGCAAAGCATCTGGTGGATTTGCACCCAAATAATTTCTTACTTTGTCTATATCTACAATGTTTTTTCCTTTGTTGGATTTCCTAGAGTGTTGTCATTTATATTAAAGTTTTCAAAGAACCAACTCTTGGGCTTGTTGATACTTTCCTTGCTTTTCTGCTTTCTAGTTAATTTATTTCTGCTCTAATCATTATTTCCTTTCTTCTAGAAGTTGTGAGGTTTCCTAATTGTAGGAGATAATGGGTACCTAAGGTGTAGGTTTTTGAACCTTTCTTCTTTCTTAGATGTTTTTATTGCTATAAATTAACCTCAGAGTACCACTTCTGCTGTGTCTTAAAGGTTTTGGTATGTTGTGTTTATATTCTTACTTGTTTTCAGAAACTTCTAAATTTTAATTTTTAAAATTTATTTTATTACTTAGTAGAGTTCAAGTAGGGTGTTATTTCGATTTCCAAGTTTATTTATTTATTTATTTTGCATTGCAGTGTGAGAATACACTTTGTAATATCTCCGTGTTTTGGTCTTTTATGTATATGTATGTGTGTGTGTACCGGTCTCTCCTCACAACATGTCCAAAGTATGTTAGACGGAGCCTCAGAATCGTTGCCTCCAAGGAGCCACCTGGTTTAACCCTTTCTAGGATGAATCTGTTTGTTTTCCTAGCAGTCCATGATATTCTCAATACCCTTCTCCAGCACCACAGCTCAAAGGCATCAATTCTCCTTCTATCCTCCTTAGTCATTGTCCAACTCTCTGATGTATAACAAGTGATTGCAAAGACCATGGCCTGTATCAGTCTCACCTTAGTCTCCAGAGAGACACCATTGCTCTTCAGTACTTTGGAGAGATTCCTAACAGCAGACTTTCCCATGGCAATGCGCCTTTTAATTTCCTGGCTACTGGTGCCAAGAGTGTTGACTGTGGAGCCAAGCAAACTAAAGCTGTTAACAATCTCAATCTCTTCATCATCCATCCTGATGCTGCCAGTTGGCCTAGTGGTGAGAATCTTTGTCTTCTTGACATTGAGCCTCAATCCATATTGGAGGCTGCAGTCCTAGACTCTCTGCAGCAAACACTTCAGGTCCTCCTCAGTTTCAGCAAGCAGGGTTGTGTCCTCTGTATAACGCAGATTGTTGATAGGATAATTTTTTTAATTTCCATTTATTCATTGTTGCACTTTTCTCCCCTCCCAGTCTTCCTCCCCAGTACACTACCCTCTTGGAAAGGTAAAAGAAAAATTCTTTCATTGTTTTACAATCCATCCCCCTAGGTCCACTTCATTATGCAGCCTTTTCTCTGGACTCCTGTCATGACAAAAATACCTAATCACATATCCCTCTTAAACAGTTTTCTCCCTCATCTGTTTCAATGCAGTAGACATCATTGAACCCATCTTTCTCCTTTTGTGACTGTGATACTTCACGCAGCATAATGTCCTCGAGGGTCACCCATTTTGAATAATATTGCTTGAGTTCCTTATTTTTCAATGCAGCATGGTATTCCATTGTGTGAATATACCACAGCTTCTCTATCCATTCGTTTGTTGATGGGCACTTAGGTTGTTTCCAAATCCTTGCTATTGTGAACAGAGCTGCAATAAACATGGATGTGCATATATCTGCTTGGATGTCAGTTATGGTCTCTTTGGGGTATATTCCTAGTAGTGGAATTGCTGGGTCAAATGGTATTTCTATTTGCAACTTTTTGAGAAAGCACCACACTGCTTTCCATAGTGGTTGTACCATTTTACACTTCCACCAACAGTAAATAAGGGTTCCAGTTTCTCCACGACCTCACCAGCATTTGTGCTTGCTGTTATGTTAAATTTTGCTGTTCTGACTGGGGTGAGATGATATAGTTATTTTTATTTGCATCTCTCTTAGAGCTAGGGATTTTTGAACATTTCTTCATGTGTTTGTTAGCCATCTGAATGTCTTCTTTGGTGAGTGTATGTTCATACCCTGTGCCCATTTTTCAATTGGACTGTTTACCTTTATCTTGTTGTGGTGTTTTTTTTTTTATTTATTAAGGTTTGCTTTGTGACCTAACATACAGTCTTTTCTGGAAAATATTGTGTGTGTTCTGGAGAAGAATATATATTGAGCTCTTGTTGGAAGGAGTGTTTTCTTTTTGATTGTTGAATTGGTTAATTGCATCATTTAGTATTGCTTTTTTTTTTTGGTAGTTATTCTGCCTTTCATTGAAAATGGTGCCTTGAAATCTTCTATTATTGTGGTCTATTTCTTTTTCCAAATATTTTTAATATTTTCTGCAGCATTATCAGTCAGTCCATAAATATTAATTTAAGTATGGTTATATCCTCTTGTTCTTGTGTCCTTTTAACGATCATATAATGTTCTCTCTTGTCTCTGATGCAGCTTTTTTCTTTGAGGTTTATTTCATTAATTGGTATCACCCCTTCTGCTCTGTTTCCATTTGTTTGTTATGTGTGTTTCCATCCTTTGATTTCTAGTCTGTCTGTATGTTTGTTTCTCAGCACAGAGTGTGTAGACCACACACTGAATGGTCTTGTTTTCTCATCCATTCTGCTCTTGTTTCTCTGGACTGGTCTGCTTAATGCACATTCACTGTAATTATTGATTAGTATGGTTTTACTGTTTCTATTTCATTGCCCTGTTTTTTGTGGTGTAACTGATTACTTGGTTTCATTAACTTTTCTGTGCTGTTTGCATAAACAACTCTTTCTACTATCTCTCCTAAGATTGGTCTTACTTTCACGAATTCCCTAAAGGTTTCTTACTTGGCAGTTGTTTTATTTTAGGATTCTGTATGCAATCTCATTGCCTTCTTGGTTTCTGCTGAGAATTCTGAGCTTGATCTTATTGGTTCTCATTTGTAGTTATGGAGCCAGCAGAGTGTGTGTACGGGGCAGGGTAATGATGGGCAGGACCAGCAGGCTGGTGGGCTGACTGGCTGGTACAAGTCACAGGGGCTGCTGAACCAGGTGGAGTCAGTGGTCCCTGGGGCCGCAGACCCACTGTGCTGAGAGACTGGGCTGGGGAGTTGGAGTCGGTGGAGTAGTGAAGGGTGTGGCATGGAGCGGGGTCAGATGTGAGTGTGCCATGTTGTTCCTAAGAGTGAGACTTGTGTAGTGTAGAGTCAGAACCCACCAATAGCTGACCCTCAGAAGGGTTTTCAGAGGTAGTTAATCGAACGGGAGGAGATTGCCCATCTTTCTCCCGCAGAGCGTCTTGTGGCCTCGAACTGCATACCATCGGGATTGCAGTGAAGCTTCTTGCCACTCAGCCACCAGAGCTCCCTAGCTGCCTGCAAACTGGTGCCTTTCCCAGCGGACAGTCAGCACAGCTAGTCTATGCGCGGTAGGGAGACTCAGTGTCGGACTTAAAATGGCATAAACCAGATCTCTGGAGCAGCTGACTGGGGCAAGCGGGATCCTGCTTGTTCAGATGAAAGATCACTCTGTTGATCTCTGGAGGAGGGGAATGAGAAGAGGAAAGGGGTCACTCTCCTCCCTTTCCTTGTTGTACACCAGCTAGTGATGCAATTCTGGGTCTCTGCAGGATCCTGAGAGCCTCAAGGTGGATGGAGAGTACAGAGTCCTTGATGGTTGTCTGCTTCAGCTCAGTACAGAAAGGCACAAAGATGGTGAAATTTACGAGTCATTTGTCTTTTTCTTCTTGAGGTGATGTTTTCTATAAATGTTGGATATGAGGCCCCTTGCAGCAGAATTTCATTATGTTCTTAGTGCTACTAAAGTTCACCATATTCACTGGGGAAGGTGGGTGCTTCTGAGAACTGGCTTGTCTAGGTGGGATTATGCAAATGAGTGGGTACACATTCATGTCTTTCAAGATACATTCCATCCAAAGGCTCTTGGGCCAGTGAACATCACCTTATTATGGGATGGTGTGCATGCGTAGTTATTGTGGGCAGGAATTTCAGTCATGTTCACAGTCCTATCTGCTGGCAGGTAGTGCATATTGAAGGAATCAGTCTAATCCAGTTCTTCTTGGAAAGCAGCTTCACAGTTACTAAGTGTTCCTAGCCGCAGGGATTTTTCTGACCTAATACCAGACACTTTGCCTGCCCTGTTCCTTCTGTTATCCACTAGTGTTCAAGCAGAGTGTTGCTTGGTTTCCATATATTTGATCCCCCCTCTTGATGTACCTCTTAGTTTTCAGTTTTATAGCTCTGTGATTGTATTGAGGCTTGCTTTGTCAGCTAACAGATTGTCTGTCCTGAACAATGTTCCACCTGCAATGAAGAAGAATGTGTCTTATTGAGTAGAGTGTTCTATTTATGTCTACAAGGTCCAGTTAGTTAATTCTTTAATTCTTTCCTGCATCTTGGTTGAAGTTCTTGTTAGTCATTCTCTCCTCCGTTGAAAGTGATGTATTCAAGTTTCCAACTATTATTGTGGAGTTGTCTGTTTCTCTTTTCTAGTAACATTTGTTTTATGGATCTTGGACTGTCATTGAGTATGTAGATCATTATAGTTATGTCCTCTTGTTCTTTGGACACTTTGATTGTTATATAATGTTATTCCTTGTCTGTTAGGCTGGTTTTTGTCTTGTCTAGTTTATCCGAAATTAATGTTGCCTTTCTTGACCTTTTTTGTTTGCCATTTGCTTGATCTATTTTTTTACCCTTTGATTTTTAGTCTGTCGTCTTCTTTGTGTTTAAGATGTTTCTTTTATACACAGCACATCCATGAACCATGCGGTTCTTTTTATCCATTCTATTGCCTTTCCTCTTTAATCTAGTCACATTTATTGTGGTTGTCAGTAGGTATGGTTTTATTGCTGCCATTTCTCTGCCCTCTTTTTGTGGTGTTCCCAATTTCCTCATTCCATCTGCATTTTTGTGTAAGTTCATTTTGCTTCTTTTTCTTATCCTTCCTTTCATTGCTATCGTTTTAATATTTACTAAGTCTTTATGGTTTTTCTCATTATTTTGGTGAGAAGGTTTATTCATTTTCATGGAGGTTACCCTTTTAGTTACTGTTTTATTCTTAAGTCTCAGACAGTTTACCTATCTCAAAATCTCCTTGACTTCCTCTTCATTTAGAACATCTGCACCTACACTTCTTATTCCCTCTTTTTTCATTATAGTTGGCTTCAATATTGGACTAGTGTTTCTGATGCTCTATTTTTAGTTTCCTTATTATGTTTACTCATTAAAATGTCCTATTAGTTTTTTATATGCTGGCCAGTCAGAACTGACTCTCAGCTAACTCCCCAGTGGGTTTCAGTGACTTTAAATCTCACATGAGGAGATTGTCCATCTTTCTCCCAAAGAGCAGCTGATGGATTCAAACCACATGCCTCTTGGTTGGCAGCCCAACACTTTACCAATAAGCCACCAGAGCACCAAAGGAAGGTCTGTCAGAAGTGGGATTTGAACCCACACCACCATTGGAGATCAGAATCCTCAGTTGGAGAAAGTGAAACTTGAGTCAGGTACTTTAGACCACTTGGCCATCCTAACACCTTAGTTTCTTAATATTTATTTACTTCTTATTGTTATTATGTGCCATTGAGTTGACTATGACTCATAGTGACTCTATGCACAATAGCTCTGAATTCTTCTCTATCTGAATCCAATCTCGGTGTCTCTGAAACACCTATCCTTATTACCCCAGTTATTGTGACAATCCATCTCATCTGAGATCTTTCTCTCTTGCACTATTCCTCAACTCTTCCAAGCATGATGTACTTCTCCGAAGACTTGCCCCTCTTGACAACATGCCCAAAGCATGTGAGACAGAGTCCTTGCCTCCAAGGAGCAGTTTGATTTCACCCTCTTTAGAACAGACCTGTTAGTTTCCTTGGCAGTCCATGGTATGTATGTTTAATACTCTTCCCCAGCACCACAACTCAAAGACATTGATCCTTCTGTCATCCTTAGTCATTGTCCAGCTCTCTGATGCATAGCAAGTAATTGTGAAGACCATGGCTTAGATCACATGCACCTTAGTTTCTAGATTGACATCTTTGCTCTTCAGCACTCTGGAAAGGTCTTTGACAGCAGATTTTCCAAATGCAATTAGTCTTTTGATTTCCTGGCTGCTGGTACCAAGAGTGTTTATTGTGGAGCCAAGCAAGCTGAAGCTGTTAACAGTCTCAATCTCTTCTCCATCTGTCATGATTCTACCAGTGGGCCAACTGGAGAGAATCTTTGTCTTATTGATGTTAAGCTTTAATCCAGTATGTCTTATACTTAATGTATTTCTCTGATTTAGTTTCTGAATGGTATCATCATATATGTTCATTTCATATCAAAGAACTCCCTTTGGAATTTCTTGTAGGGTTAGTCTAGTTTTCACAAATTCCCTTAGTTTCCGTTTATCTGACAGTGTCATATTTGATGGGCAGTTTCTAGAACCAAATCCCTTTTATGAGTAGCCTTTCAAGTCAGGCTTATTTGATTAATTACTGAATGGATAGATAAATAAAGTAGTTAGAACTCAAAATTCATGTTACAACTGACTTACAACTCACCCTCCATTCCAAATCCTATAAGAGGAGACTATCCCTCTTTCTCCCCTGGAGTCACTGGTGGACTCAAACCAATGGAGAGGGTGCTGCCTTTGGGTTAGGGGTGCAACTCCCTAAGGACTAGAGCTCCAAGTAGAAGGCCCGCATATGTGGCCTAGTAAAATAAAGAATGGCATTGCCAACCTGTTCCTCGGGAGAAAGATGGTCAGTCTCTGAAAACTCAGCTGGAGGGTCAGCTATGAGTTGATTCTGACTCAGTGGTACGTAATGTAGCATGTGTATGAACTCAGTAGGATTTTAAGTTTAAAAAATCCGATAGGGTATATATTTTTAAAAGTCTTTTTTTTTCTTTGCCTCCCATCCGTTCCTATGTTTATTATACTTGAATAAAAGAAACACATCTACTTGGGTACAGATAAAATTCAGATGTGAAACTCAGGGTGGATCATGTGATTGATACATGTTTTACCAGATTTTGCCATATGATTCCCACCCTGCCCCCACAGTGTGTAAAGTGGGGATTAAAAATATCTTTCACACAGGATTACCTGCTGCCATGTAGTTGGTTCTGACTCGTGGTGACCCCTGGGGACTCATGATGACCCCTGAGTTCTTTAATGACCTGATTCATGAAAGTTTCTTGATGTAATCTTCCTGGACTGCAGCCTTTCTGCCATGGCATTGCTAGATTGAGTCTCTCATTGCCATCAATTTGGAACAGCTGATAGCTGACCCTCTAGGGCCTTTTCAGAGACAGTAAATCTCACGACTATCTTTCTCCTGTACAGCCACAGAAAGATTTGAACTGTGTGCCTTTGGGTTGGCAGCAGCGCTTCACCCCGAGTCGGGGGTGGGGATGGTTGTTTCATGTCATCAAGTCGACTTGACTTATAGCAACCCTACAA
Source organism: Elephantulus edwardii (assembly GCF_000299155.1). Classification (NCBI taxonomy): domain Eukaryota; kingdom Metazoa; phylum Chordata; class Mammalia; order Macroscelidea; family Macroscelididae; genus Elephantulus; species Elephantulus edwardii. The sequence continues at coordinate 1,878,226 of NW_006399761.1, forward strand.
AGAGTGGCTCTGAACTTTGCCCTATCCTGAACCAACCTCACCGTCTCAGATGCCACCTGTCTGCCCCTTGTCACGGTCAATCCATCTCATCCAGGCTCTTCCTCATCTGTGCTGACTGTAAATTGGTAACAGAGTGCCCCTCTTCCTCCCAAGGAACACCTGGTGGATTCAGAGAACTTTTAGGTTGGCAGCGTAATTCCTACCCACTAGGTCTCCAGGGGTCAAGGACTAAGTCTTCAATAAGAATTGAAGTTCAACATCAAGAAGACAAATAGTCTCATCACTGGACCAATTGGTAGCACCTTGATAGACGGAGAAGAGCATGAGGTTGTTACCAGTTACAGCTTGCTCGACTCCACAATCAACACTCTTGGCAGCAGCAGCAGTCAGGAAATCAGAAGACAAATTGCAGTGGGAAAATCTACTGTCAGGGACCTTTCTAGAATACTGAGAAGCAACAGTGTCCATGTAGAGACTCAGGTGCACCTGAGTCTTAGTTACTGGTCTTTTCAGTAACTTGCTATGCATCAGAGAGCTGGACAGTAACTAAGGATGACAGAAGAAGAATTGATGCCTTTGAGTTGTTGCTAGAGAAGAGTCTTGAACATACCTTGAACCACCAAGAAAACAAATAAGTCTGTCTTGGACAGAGTGAGACAAAGTTTCTCCTTGGAGGCTATGATTTTGAAGCTCCATCTCACATATTTTGGGCATGTGGCCAGCAGGGACTGATCCTTGGAGAAGGACATCATGCTTGGAAGGGTAGAGTGATAGCACAGGAGAGGGAGACCCTGGATGAACTGGACTGACACAGTAACTGGGGCAATGAAGGTAGGTGTGTCGGAGTCAGTGAGACTGGTTCAGGACAGAGCAGGCTTCAGAGCTGTTGTACATAGGGTCGCAGCGAGTCACAGGCAACTCGGTGGCACATAACAACAACAGGTCTTCAGGGAGCTCTGCTGACATGGTAGCAAGAAACTAGGCTGCAAACCCAAAGACACACAATTCAAATCCACCAACTGCTCATCAGCTCCTCGTGTGCAGCGTGCTGCCTCTGAAAAGCCACTGGAGGGTCAGCTCTAGGTCTGTTCTGACTTGACTGTACACAACAACAGGTCTCCAGAGCTCCCTGTTAATGATTTATTAATTGCAAATACCTTTTTTTAAAAAGAAAAAGAACACAATACAAACGTTAACTATGCACATGGACCTCACCTAACTACGCAGGAATCAGACTGACTGCAGTTATGGAAAGAGCCTGGAGAGAAGTTCAGTATCAGCAGTCAGAACAAGGCCAGCAGCTGAGAGACCATTGGTGACTCGTGTCTAAGTTAGCAGTCCAGTGCCTAAAAAACAAAACATGTAGCAGTGGGGCTCATTCTGACTCCTGACAACCCTACAGGCCAGAGTGGGGCTACCTCACAGGGTTTCTCAGACTAGTCTTTATGGAGGTGGACTGTTACATCTTTTCCCCCCAAGTCCAGCACAAACCGTTAGAAATGACATGACATCTAAAAGGATTTTCAGAGCATTTAGCTCAATAATGTTGCAGACCGAGGGTCCCAAAGAATAGAATAATTTTATAATTAATAATAAAGAGACAAACAGCCAGGAATGAGATGGAGCAGAGAGCGTAAAACAGGGGGTCAACAGTTCTGGACTGAAGACCTCGAGCCATGCTTCTCTGAGTATTTATTTAGAATCATAAGATAATAGTAAAATCACAAGGAAGTACAAAACAAAGGATAATGACTTACCTGGCAGAGGAAACACCATGATCAGGCAGGTGGTTTTCCCAGGATGAGGCTCACCCATTGCACTCGGGGTGTGCTGACCCCTGCGATTTCCCCAAATGCGGGAAACTCGACTGCATAATTTATGGTAGTGGGGGACTGCGTGCGCGCTATCCCCTGGCTTTAAAAAAAAAACAAAAAAAACAAAGGATAATGGTGAAGTTTTTTACAGATAAGGCCAAGTTCCTCTTTATGCTAATCTCAAGAGGGAGGGGTTCATTTGACACAAACTAAGAACAATGTTAACTCCTAGGGAATGCCCCATTGCCACGAGGTGGCCTTCAGTTTGTATCAAGCTTCCCTCATTTCCCGAAACAGCATTTGGTCTAGTATTATTAAATTTGATAGTCGGCTTCCTTCACAATAAGCTTTAATAGAATTAAAATTCCTTGATATTTGAAAGGCTGTATAACATATCTTTGCTGTATAGGAATGAAAAAGAAGAGGAGGATGTGAGATAAGAGGATGTACAAAGTATCATGAAATGAATTGTCAGATGAATGCCACCTCTTTTAATCTTGCTATTGGAAGCAAGAGGTGGCATGGATTATTTGTGCTCTGCTACTACTCCAGAGTTTGACCTGTCAGTCCTACCTGTTGGTGGTGGTGGTGTGTACTGTTGAGTTGGAAATGACTCACAGCTGACTCTCCAGTAGGTTTTTCAGATGCAGTAAATTGCATGGGAGGAGATTGTCCATCCTTCTCCCAAAGAGTAACTGGAGAATTTGAAAGATACACCTTTTGATTGGCAGTGTAGCGCCTTACCAAGGGGCACTAGAGCTCCCCTCAAACCTAGCTAATGACACCATGAAAGAAGGTCCAGACAATTTGATTCTGTAAAGTTTACAGCCAAAAACCCCCTGAGGAGCAGTTCTACTCATTGACACCTGGGGTGTTGTTAGTCAGGACAATCAGAACACAGCTGGTTTGGCTCGGCTGTTGAAGACGAGAACTGAAGGGGGATTTCGTGGAGGAGATGACAGTTACCATAGATTTTTAAAAATAGGAGAACATTTTTGGACAGCATAAGCATATAGGTTTTCGGGGCTCCTGAGTCAGCTCTCTTCATAGTGACCTTCTGTGCATTGGAATGAACCCTGCGCAGAGCTGCACGGTTTATTCTCATAGGCTCTGCTGCCCCTGAGTGCATTGTTGCAGTCACTGTGCTAATCCATCTCTTTGAGGGTCTTTCTCTTTTTCAGTGATCCTCTACTTCTCAAACCTTGATACCCTCCAGGAGCTGACCCTTCCTGATAGATAGCTTGTCCAAAATATTTGAGAAGGAGTCCCACCAGCTTTGCTTCTAAGGAGCACTCTGGCTGCATTTCTTCCCACATAATCTGCTTTACCAACATTGTAATTCAAAAACCATAAGAGAGAGAGAGAGAGAGAGAGAGAGAGAGAGAGAGAGAGAGAGAGTGTGTGTGTGTGTGTGTGTGTGTGTGTGTGTGTGTGTGTTTGTGTGTGTGTAATGGTTTTAAATCAGGAAAGGTGTGTGTTAGGAGTTGTTTTCTTTCACTATACCTCTTTAATCTACTTGATTGAACAAATCTGAGAATACGTACTGTGTGAAGAAGAATGTAGCATCGGGATGGGAGGTAGATTCCTCAAGAGTCTGTGAACTATATGCAGATGATGCAATCTTACCAGCAGAAAATGAGTATTAGAAGCACTCTGAATTGTGGTGTTGGTGAAGGAGATTATCTTGGAAGAAATGCAGTCAGAATGTTCCTTTAGATGCAGCAGTGGTGACCTTCCTCCCATGGGCATGTTACCAGGTGGCATCATTCTTAGAGGAGTACATCAAGCTTGGAAAGTAGAGGAGCCCTGCAAAACAAAGGAGAGTCTTAGAGATGCATCGACACAGTAGACTCATGCCTTTAATGTGAATTGCACAGCAACAGAAAGACAACCAAATTCTCACAACTGAACCAACAAACAACGCATGATAAAAGGAGAAGGAATTGAGATTGTCAGTGATCTAATTTTAGACAGAGCACTGCCAGAAGTGCTGAAGGCTGGATTTAGAAGGGGTCATGGTACTAGGGATATTGTAGCTAATGTTAGGTGGATCTTGGCTGAAAGCAGGGAGTACCAGAGGAATGTCTATCTGTATTTCATTGATTATGCAAAGGCGTTCCACTGTGTGGATCACAACAAACTATGGCTGACTCTGAGAAGAATGGGAATCCCAGAACACTTGATCGTGCTAATGCGAAACCTATGCTTGGACCAGGATCCAGTCATCAGAACGGAGCAAGGAAACACTGCATGGTTCAAAATTGGGAAGGGTGTACCCAGGGATGTGTCCTGTCTCCATACTTTTCAATCTATTGTAGAACAGATTATCCGGAAGGCTGGGCTCTATTCGGAAGAAGTGTGGCATCAGGATTGGGGGAAGATTGATCAACAATCTGTGCTATGCAGATGACACAACCCTGCTTGCTGAAACTGAGGAGGACCTGAAGCGCTTGCTGCAGAAGGTCAAGGACTGCAGCCTCCATATGGATTGAAGCTCAACATCAAGGAAACAAAAATTCTCACCACTGGGCCAATTAACAGCATCAGGATGGATGGTAAAGAGATTGAGATTGTTAACAGCTTTAGTTTGCTTGGCTCCACAGTCAACACTCTTGGTACCAGCATCCAGGAAATGAAAAGATGCATTGCGATGGGAAAGTGAAAGTCTGCTGTTAGGAATCTCTCCAAAGTACTGAAGAGAGTACTCTGGAGACTAAGGTGCACCTAATACAGGCCATGGTTTTTGCAATCACTTGCTATGCGTCAGAGAGCTGAACAATGACTAGGGAGGATAGAAGGAGAATTGATGCCTTTGAGCTGTGGTATTGGAGAAGAGTATTGAATATACCATGGACTGCTAAGAAAATGAACAGGTTGGACCTGAGAGGGTGAAGCCAGGCTGCTCCTTGGAGGCAAGGATTCTGAGGCTTCGTCTGACATACTTTGGACATGTTGCAAGGAGGGACCAGTCCTTGGAGAGCGACGTCATGCTTGGGAGGGTGGAGGGACAGAACAGGAGAGGAAGACCTTCTATGAGATGGATTGACTCAGTGACTGGGGTAATGGGAGTAGGTGTGTTGGATACAATGAAATTGGCACAGGATAGAGCAGGGTTTAGGGCTCTTGTACACAAGATCGCTATGAGTTGCAGAAAACTCGATGGCACATAACAACAACAACAA
>NW_006399761.1:1883321-1884244 GCF_000299155.1 Elephantulus edwardii
CAGGCTGCTCCTTGGAGGCAAGGATTCTGAGGCTTCGTCTGACATACTTTGGACATGTTGCAAGGAGGGACCAGTCCTTGGAGAGGGACATCATAGAGGATCTTCCTCTCCTGCGCTGTCCCTCCACCCTTCCAAGCATGATGTATGAGGTGGATTGATTCAGTGACTGGGGTAATCGGATGGGTGTGTCGGAGACAGGTTGGCACAGGATAGAGCAGGGTTTGGGGCTTTTGTACATAGGGTCGCTGAGTCACAGGCGACTCGAGGGCACATAACAACAACAATCAATAGCCTTGGAAGCTGCATTCAGGGAAAGAAAAAGGCATTGCATTCGGTAGATCTGGTGACAAGGAGATCTCTTTAAAATGAAGTGAGCAAAGATGTCCCTTTAAAGGCTGAGGTGTGCCCGACCAAAGCCGTGGTGTTAGCAGTGGATTCCTTTGACTTTTGCAGCGGGCTCCTGGTCAATCAGCCGCACGGGGGCGCCACCTTCCGGACCGGCGCGTCCGTGGCCCGCGCAGCACGCAGGCGCCGCGGGGAGGGGCGGGCTCACCGGGGGTTGTTACTGCGCATGCGCGAAGCTCTCGGTAGCGGTACCGTGTCGGGCGTCGAGACTGGAGGCTGAACGCTAGGCTGCGGTGCGCGTTTGGGATTTCGCTGTTAGTCGGTTAGCCGTAGGTAGGACTGCTGCTTGTGGGGGATCCGGGGCTGGAAGGCGGGATCCCAGGGGGTGTGGGGCCGAGGCTGTTCCCGTGAGACCCGGGCCGACTATTGTATATCTGTCGCAGCGGCTGCTCACAAAATGGCGGCGGGCAGACGGCGGCGGGGGCGGGGAGCTCGGGGGGCCCAAGGCGGTGGAGGGGAGGGAAGCGCCTGCACCCCGCGGCCGCGCCTGCGCCCTTCGCGGGCCCCGCTGCTCGGGA
>NW_006399761.1:1884379-1904387 GCF_000299155.1 Elephantulus edwardii
CGAGGAGGGGGAGCGGGGGTCCTCCGGCCGCGAGGTGGCGGCGGGGAAGAGCGAATGTCGGCGCGGCGGGAAGACGTGGCCTGGGGCGCGGCGTCGGAGCGAGGTGTAACGGAAGCGGCCCCCGAAGACGGCCCGAGCCCCGCGGGCGAAGGCGGAGAGGAGGCGCGCGGGCGCGTGAAGTCTGCCGCCGCCTGGCCTGCGGTGCGAGGATTGTCCTTCCAGCGAGGTCGGGGGGCCGGTTCCTCCGGCGAAGAAGATGGGGAGCCGATCACGGACAAGCGGTCACCACGCGCCAAAACAGCTTCACGGCTTTGTTAATGATTGGCCAAGCCTGTGTTACACTCTTTAAGTATTTTAACAATTTAATTCATGTGTGTTTTATTCTGACTTCTCATACTCCGTAGAAGGCAGTTTTCAGCCCTCAACTGGCGTCCACCGTATTTTCAAACCTTAAGGCTTCGTCCTTGGTCATTTGCGTTAGAAACACATAGGGTTAAAGATGAGGTCATCAAAAGAAATTTTTAAAATCACATTTGCTTTTATCGGTTGTCAGAATATACTCGGTGTCACATATGTATCTAAAGTATTAATTTTGTTGCCGTTTTGTAAGCTTGTATCTTGTAATGGAGACTGAGAGTCTGGTTTTAAGAAGCAAATGACTTCTCACGGGTTGTCATCCTTTTGTCCTGCGTGGATAACTTAAAAGAGCTTTTCTTTTGGTGCTCTTAAAAAGGTGATCTCTGGCAATTTTTGTTTTCATGTAGAGAAAGAAAATGAGAGACAAGTAGTGTAGTGGAAAGAATAGGCTTTGGAATCGGAAGATGTGGATTCGAATCCCTATTTTCCTCTTACTCTCTGTGTGACTTTGGGTAAGTTATTTTAGCCTTTTAAACTTTGCTTTCTCTGCCTGTTACCTGGTTATATTTATTTTTCTTCTAGCTTGATGTAAGACATAAGGAAAACCCCTAGCTCTTGACACGTTAGCTGCTGTTTTTATTAGAAATGTTACAATGCTTACACATCATCCTTTGGTAGAAAAATTCAACTCTAAATGATTTTTTTTTATTATTAAAATAGAAGACTCTTAAAAGGATTTATGCTAAATAGGGTTTGGAACTGCAAGATCATCTAGTCAAACTTTAATATGTTTTGTGCCTTTATCCATACCTCTCCTAACACATATCAAAATACTGTAATATTTTCTTCACTGATGTGTCTGGTTTTGTATCTGCTCAGTACTTGTGTTGTATTAGATGCACAAATAAATGTTGAGTGAGTGAACTCAAGCCTGGTAGTTGGCAGAAACTGGACAAGAACATAGACCATCAGACTCAGGGCTCTTTCCACTTAGCTTTAATGGCAACAGGTTTGAATGGTCACGGTTCAAATAAATCTGCCCATATTCTCTTAAGAGACTTTATATCATTTTACATATAACTTATCCACAGAAGTAACGAGTACAATCATGTAGCACGAACAAATACACTTAGTGGTTATAGGAAGAACGCAGCAGGGTAGTACAATTTTTCCAACAACCCTGTGCTACAAAGAGCCTGTGCTCTTTGTGTAAAAACAGTATGTATAGTGGTCCTAGTATGGTACCCTGTAAGTTATGGGGCTGTTTTGCAAGGAATAGCCCATTAATGTTGAAAAGTGCCAATGTAGAGACCATTTAAACAAAGTAATGTGGCTGGGTAAAGCTTCTCTGTGGGAGAAAGATGGGCAATTTCCCATGCAATTTACTCAGAAAACCCCTCTGGGTCAGTTGTCAGTCCATTCTGACCCAACAGTACACAGCTGTTTTATGGTAGGAGTTGGAATTTCAGTTAAGTCTACAACATCTTGAGGTTCATACTAATTTTGTGCCTCCATTTTTCACATAAAAAAACTTGGGTTAACTAGCTTGCTAAGGGGTCACATTGTTAGCACACAGCAGAACTGAAATTCAAGCACTGAATAATCTAGGGTCCAAGTTCACAAAAACACTCTCTAAAGCCAAAATAATAGTGTTAAATTTTACTTAAGGGAGTTAACCGATCTTGTATGAAATCATTCACTGGCACTTTCCTAGCGGGGTGGGTATCTTCACATCTTTGAAATTTCCCCAAAGATTAGACTTATTACAGATTGTGTAACAAGCTGACTAATAGGCCATACTTAGGGAGTGAACAGAAAAAAAACAAAAATGGAATCCAAAGATGTGTTAATGGCTGATACTCTTTATCATGATACACATTTTCTGCCTCATATAGTACTTGGCATGTAGTCCTTTCTTGAGTTAGTAAACTATGAATTTAGTCCAATATTTTTTGAGTAAATTCTTTTCCCCTTTCTTCTGTGTAATTAATAGTTCCAACACAACTTCTATTTGAAAGTCAAGTTAAATCTGTCATGGCACTTTATAATTAAATATGTTAGCATGTATTTTCTCAGGAAAGGGTAATCTCTTATGTAAGACAGTCATCAAGTTCAGTAAATTGATGACTGTGTTAAGTTTCTTTATTTAATCTCCTGTCTATATTTCCATCTTACCAGTTGGCTGACCTGGTAATGTAATTTAAAGCAAGATTTCTCTTATAGGACAGTCTCCATCTAGGATCAGTATTGTCAATGTTACCTTTGTTGTTGATGGTGCTCTTGAATCCTCCAACAACCATAGCAATTCCATGATGTGAGCCCTGCTCTATCCTAAACCTCCCTCGCAGTCTTTGTTCTGCTCCAGCCCGTTCTGGTAGTCCCTGCCCATCTGTCTCCTTGAGGGTCTTATATTTCCACTTATATTCTTCCTTTCCCAGCAAAATGTGTCTCACCAAGGACTGGTTTCTCCTAATTTTTTGTGTGCTCAAAGTGAATGAGACTAAATTTCACCACCATTACCTCTAGGGGACATTCTGGTCACACTCCTTCAACACAGATGTATTTGGTTTTGGTTTTTGATAATCAATGGTATATTGAATATTCTTTGCTTGTATCACAATTCAAAGACATGAGTTTTTGTTCAGTCTAACTTTCAGTTACATAGGAAACAATTGAGAATGCCATTCCTTGAATCAGGTGTACCATAATCTTTAAATTGAAAAATTTGCTCTTTAGAACTTTGGAGAAGACCTTGACAGCAGATTTCACTAATGTAACACATCTTTAGGTTTATTGTTCCAGGGCCATGGCTTGGATCAGGAATGCCTTAGTCTTAAAATTATATCCTTCCACTTGAGCATTTTGGAGAGATCCTTTTCTAGTACAACACATTTTTGATTTCTTGACTGGTGCTACCATGTGTGTTGATTGTCATCCAGGTAAAATGAAATCATTAACAATTCAATCTTTATTCTCTTGTTTTCTTGTTGTTGCACTGTAACCCATTTTGAAAGCTATAGTGTTTGATCTTCTGCAGTAAGTGCTTTAAGTCTTCACTTTGTCCAGGCAAGATTGTGTCATCTTCATTACGCGATTACTTATAAATCTTCTCTAATTATGTTATGAACCACTGAGTTGGAACCTACCTGGAGCTTACTCTCCAGTGGGTGTTCAGACAGTAAATCTTAGGGGAGGAGATTGTTTATTTTCTCAAGGTGCAGCTGTTGAATTTGAACTACATGCCTTACTAACCCACCAGTGCTCAGTCTACTGTTATGTGCCATTGAGTTGACTGCAACTCATAGTGACCTTATGCACAGTACCTCTGAACCACATCCAGTTCTGAGCCAGTCTCAATGTTGCCTACACATCTACCCTCATTACCCCAGTTACTGGGTCAGTCCATGTCAGGCAAGGGTCTTCCTCTCCTTTGTTGTCCCTCCACCCTTCAAGCATGAAATCCTTTCCCACAGACTAGTCCCTCCCGACAACATACCCCAAAGTGAATGAGACAGCCTCAAAATCTTTTTTTTTTCTATAATTATATTTTCATAAACATTTACAGAGATTTTGGGTTTCCATTCATTCATTGTTGCACTAGCCTCAAAATCTTTTGACTCTGAAGAGCAACTTGGTTTTACCCTCTCCAAGACAGACCTGTTTGTTGTTTTGGCAGTTCATGGTATGTTCAGTCCTCTTCTTCAGCACCACAACTCAGAGACATAAATTCTTTTTGTCATGCTTGGTAATTGCCATTCTATCTGATGTTTAGTAAGTGAGAATTCCATGGTCTGGATCAGTTGTAGGTGCGCCTTAGTCTCTAGACTGACATTGTTGCTCTTTAGCACTCTGGGGAGGTCCAAAGCAAGCAGATTTTCCCAGTGCAATTCATCTTTTGATTTCCCGATTGCTGCTGCAGACATCTAAATCTCTTACCTATCTGTCATGGTTTGCCACTTGGCCCAGTGGTGAGAATCTTTTGTTTTCTTGATAAGCTTCAGAAGGCTGCAGTCCTTGACCTTCTGCAGCAAATGCCTCAAGTCCTCTTCAGTTTTCTTCAAGCAAACTTGTGACATGCGCATATCGCAGGTTATGGAGGAGTCTTCCTCCAATCGAGATGTCACATTCTTCATAAAGTCCAGCCTTCCTGAATGATGTTTTGCATATAGATTGAAAAGGTATTAAAAACGGTATGGAAACCAGAATCATCTCTGACACACCTTATTTTGAACCGTGCAGTGTTTCCTTCCTCTGTTCTGATGACGACTGCTTCCTGGCCCAAGTACAGGTTTTGCAAAAGCACAGTCAAGTGTTGTGGGATTCCTATTCTTAATGCTAGCCACAATTTATTATTTTCCACACAGTCTAAAGCCTTTGCATAGCCAATGAAACAGACATTCCTCTGATACTCTCTGCTTTCAGCCAAGGTCCATCTAACATTGGCTATGATGTCTCTAGTGCCATGCCCTTTTCTAAACCTAGTTTGTATTTCTGTTAGTTGTCTGTTGATTTACCTGTTGTTTTTAGATAATGTTCAGCAGGATTTTGCTTGCAGGTGATATTCTATAATTTCCACACTCTGTCAGGTCACTTTTATTTGAGTGGGAATAAATACGGATTTCTTCCAGTCAGTTGACCAGGTGTTTGTCCTCCAGGTTTCTTGTCACAACCTGATAAATACATCCCTCTTTTGTTGCAGTATGTTAATTGGTATTCTATGGATACATGGAGCCTTGGGGTAAATAATGATAGAATTCAAACCCAGGTCTGTATGATCATATTTGTGGTCAACGGTGCTTTTAGGAAGCCTCCATTCTTAATCTTAAACCCTTATTTGGTGTCTAAAAATTACGTGTTTATGAATTTTGTTAAAAATTCTGTAGACACTGTATTCCACTGCTAAGAGATGTCAGGCACAACCCAGGAACTTCTCTGATGTTAGTAATCTTTCAAAACTGGAGGAAGATGGTGCTTTCTTCATTGTGTAGGTGAGGAAATTGGCTGGGCTGCTGTGTGGTACAGTTGTGATTCAGACTCCAATCTTTGCCTTTGCTCTATTTTGAATACCTTCTTGTAGTTTTCTCTTTTCAAACTCCTAAACTGTAATAATTCAACATTCATACTTTTTAAATATTTGAATTATTAAAGAAATGTTTTTCAATTTTAGAGTACTAGTTTAAAAATAAATTTAAAAGACCGACTTTTATTCAGTATTATTTTACATCTTTGACCTAGTTGCATCAATAATGCATTCATATACACAGAAAAATATTTGTGGATGTTTTGGCAAAGCTCACCTGCTTGAGTCAATTCTGACATGACAGCAATTAGAGTTTCATTTATAGAGACATAGAAGACTCACAGCCAGAGAGACACACAAAGTCCCAAATCTGTGGGTCTGCCTTACGGGGTTCTTGTAACTCTGAATCAAGGAATCCCAAATCCCCAAAATTAGCAGGTCAAATAGTACGCTGCTAGCTCACATCCCAAGAAGGAGTCAGGGATGACAGGAGGGTGAGCTTTTTACATTTTCACCAATAATACAGGTTGTTGTGGCATCTTCCACAAATCCTGAGTCTAGCTTCTGGAATGATTTGCTCTGCGTGCAGACTGAATAGGTGTAGAGAAAGGATATAACCTTGATGCGTGCACTTCTTTGGTTTTAAACTTGCAGTGTTCTCTTGCACTGTTAGGAGAACAACAGCTTCTTGGTCTAGCTGTAAGTTTCCTATATCTATATAGATTTTAAGATTAAAACATTTGTAATCATGGCCTATGATACCGTTTTTTCTCTGTTATTTCGTGTTTCATTTTTAAACAGTGACACTTCTCTCTGCCAGACTATAACAGAATGTTGGAATATTGCATTGGCTTTTTGTTAATTTCAAAGTTAACTTGGAATGTTGTTTAATTGTAAGTCCTCTTTATTTCTTAAAGATGTGTATGTTTCTTTTTAATTCTAACATTTTATATGGTGAATTCAGAGCATTCATAAACAGTCCTGACAGTCTATGAACCTACTATCTGGTAATGTCTGTAGTTAACCAGCTCTTCATCAATCACTCTTGTTTGTTTTTATGCATATTAGAGGCATATCATTCTATCATAAATATTTCAGTATGGCTTCTAAAAGGTAAAATGCCTCTGAAAACAGCATCATTTATCACACTTACGTTAATATTATCAAATAACCATTATTGAAATTTCTGAAATCTTTGTTCAAGCACTTTTTATTTGCATATAATCTACACACACCTTACTCTATACTTTAAATCATCTCTGATTACTTACAAATACCTATTAAAAAAATTGAGCACTTTATGCTTCGTCTTTTCTTTGACCATTTAATTGCTTCCATTTCTACCTCCATTCTTTGTCAGTGGTTGGTTAAATTTATAAATGGTCTGCAGATAGAGCAGGTCATCTGTATTTTCATGGAGTTGATAATCCTAGAGTGTATGAATCCCTAGTTTTAAAATCCTTGGTTGGTTTTCCTCTCTTATAGTCCCTTCTGTCCCCTCCCCCCCCCCTTTTTTTGTTGTTGTTGAAAAAGGGTTTTGGTTCTCTCTCTCTTTGATAATAAACCTAAATGTTCTCTTTCATCCCTCTGATACGGTTTACCATGCTCCCGATGATCTTCCATTCCTTGTTTTCCTATAAACTGGTAGTTAGAATTCTAGTCACTGGGCCATTGGTCGGTTCACACTGCTTGCTTTTTCAGTTGGCAGCTAGACACAGGAACCGCAGTGCCACAGACCACCTTGATAGGAAGCATAGGTGTAATCTGTTCTCTTTCTCCATTCCCTTAAAACCCACAACATGAAGGCAATTAATGTGACTGCTGACCTTGTTCCTGCATGATAAAGTCATGTTCCTCTAGGAAGAATGTCGTTTGGAGCAGTACTGTTACAATCTGATATTTTGGCAAGATCCAGTTTTAACTCTTACAGTGTTTGGGAAATGCTGTATGTTCTTGCTTACACATAAAATCAGGGCTTTGTGTCAGATTACTTCCTGGTTGCATACATTTACCCTACCACATACCAACCATGTAATCTTAGCAAAGTTATGTAATTTAGTGTGTCTTTCTATCTCTGTAAATGGATCTCTATTTCAGGGTGTTATAACCCATGGAAAGTGTTCAGAATAGTAAGCTGTTGCTACTGTCCTTACATGGTTGCCTACTCTGCCATTGTGGAGAGTCCAAGAATAGAATGATTGGTTTTGTGACCTACTGTCTTGTATGTTAATAGTTCTGTGTTATGGTTTTAAGTTTTGTTGGGGTTTTTTGTTTTGGGGTTTTTTGGTTTTGAGTTATTGACATGTTTTTTAATCTTAAGAGAAACTGTTTAATCACAGAAATTTAAGCTTTTGCGTGTCATGTGAAATTTGTTAGATGTAAAAGCTGATTTTAAGGAAGAAAGCATCGTGGAGAAATAATAAATCTTAGGAGATTTTAGGTGTATAGTTCTATTTTCATTGTTTGCAGACCTGGTGACATACTGAATATTCATGTCAGAGTCTTCATCCCAATTTTGTCAAGATTAAGCAAAAGAAATTGTAATAACCTTTCAGCACCTAGGACAGCATCCACTGCAATACACATACATGAATTCTTGATTGAGGTTTGTGTTCTGGATTGAGGAAAGAAAAGAAGAAAATATTGGGACATTTTAAATCTTCATAAGCCCTTAACTCTGAAATATATGAAACTCAGAATAGTATTCATGGCTTTATTTCAAAATGTTAAGACACTGCCTTAGAGAACCCACTTCATGAAGTAGTTTGAGTTAAAATGATCTAATATTTGTGTTTTAACTTTCAGCTTTGTGTTATTCTTGGAAAATTTCGCACCACTTGTGAATTCCTTGAACCTGGGCATTGCAAACCCACTTCTGTTGGGCCCATCTCCTTTGCACTTTGCTCAGATTAAGACTCAGTTGGCGCTGCAGCAGCTGAATGCCATTGCCTCACATGGTTCAACACCACCTTACACTTTATTAAATCAGGCTTTCTTGAAAATAGCCATGTCGAGACCCAGGTTTAATCCTCGAGGAAACTTTCCACTTCCAAGGCCCCGAGCACCTAACCCATCTGGGATGAGGCCTCCAGGACCATTTATGAGACCTGGATCTATGGGTCTTCCAAGATTTTATTCGGCAGGAAGAGCCCAAGGAATTCCACAAAGATTTGCTGGCCATGAACCTTACCAGAACATGGGACCACAGAGAATGAATGTCCAGGTAACTCAGCACCGAACTGATCCAAGATTGACCAAAGAAAAATTGGATTTTCATGAAGCTGAGCAAAAGAAGGAGAAGCCTCTTGGTGGCCGGTGGGAGGAGTCCCACCTGTCTGCTTCAGTCGGAATGAAGCCGAGTGCTGTGGCTGCAGAGCCGAGTCCTAAAGTGCAGAGTCGCTATACGAAAGAGAGTGCCTCAAGTATCTTAGCAAGTTTTGGATTATCTAATGAAGATTTAGAAGAGCTCAGTCGCTATCCTGATGAGCAGCTGACTCCTGAAAATATGCCATTAATATTGAGGGATATACGGATGCGAAAAATGGGACGCCGATTACCTAACTTACCCTCTCAGAGCAGAAATAAAGAAATACTTGGTACTGAAGCAGTTTCAAGAAATGTGATTGATTATGGGCATGCAAGCAAATACGGCTACACTGAAGATCCACTTGAAGTACGTATTTATGACCCTGAAATTCCAACAGATGAGGGCAAGAATGAATTTCCATCACAGCAGAGCATCTCTGGATCTACTCCTGCTTCAAATGTAATATGTGATTCTATGTTTCCTGTTGAAGATGTGTTCAGACAGATGGACTTCCCCAATGAATCCTCTGATAATCAGTCTTTCTTCTCGATTGAGAGTGGAACCAAGATGTCAGGCTTACACATGTCAGGAGGACAGTCAGTCCTTGAACCTGTAAAATCTGTGAGCCAGCCTATTAGCCAAACCAGTAGCCAGACAGTGAGCCAGTCTCTGGTTACTTCATCTGTGAACCAGCAGCCTTTTTCTAAGGAATTAATTTCAACTGTAAGCCAACAAGAGCGGATCTCTCATGAACCTGTGATGGACTCATCTAAAGTATCAGGAGGAAGTAAAAAGAATTACCAGTCAGAGACTGATGAACCCTTTCGGTCTCCCTTTGGGATTGTGAAAGCATCATGGCTTCCAAAGTTTTCACATGCTGGTGCCCAGAAGATGAAGAGACTGCCAACTCCTTCTATGATGAATGATTATTATGCAGCATCTCCGAGAATATTTCCACATTTGTGTTCTCTCTGTAACGTAGAATGTAGTCATTTGAAGGTGAGTGTTTTTAAAGATCACTGTATAATACTCAGCGCCTAAGTTCCTTTTAATATGTATGCTGGTGTTAACTAAAAGCATTATGGAAATGACAGAAATTAACTTTTATTCAATGTAAGAATTTAGTATAAGTAGCTTTGGACTAAGAACTGAATTACTGGATTTGCTGAATTCTTTTTACCAAACATACCATATATTGTATGTCCATTTCTTTTGAGCTTTCAGTTAGTTATGATTTCTAGAAAATATTTCTGCAGCATAAGCTGCATATTTTAGTACAGTGTCACTTGAACCAGATGATGTAGTTCAGTTAGTATAAAAATGTAAAATGTGGCTATAACACACTTGTACTGCATACTTTTAAGAGTATATTGTAGCCTTCCATTTGTTTGCATATCCAGGTCCAAAGACAGTTAAGTAAGTATTTTCTGGCTAAAGACTGATGATTTTAATTTATTAGGAAGGAGCTTCCTAAAATAACTTCATCAGTGTGAATGAACTGTTTGAGGGACTAGTTAGTTGTAAACAGAAGTAACAGGATAAAAGGATCGAAATTTTATCCTTTGTAAAAGGATAGAAATTATGGGAGATTTTTTTAAATGAATTTTTAAGTACAGAAGGGAAGGAATGGTTTGGATTGAACCCACCAACTCTAAACAGTAGGTTGGTGGTAGACTGTTTATAGAATAAACAATTTGAGATGGAATTTCAAGTTTTACTTACTTCTGTATGTTTGAAACTCAATGGCTATAGTTCCTAACATATAAATAGGTATATACCCTGACCGCTAGAATGATCCTCCATTGTGTTTCCAAGGCTATAATTCTTCACAAGAGGAAAAAGGCCTCCCCCTCCCCCACCTCCCCAGTGAAGCAGCTAGAAGATTTGCACTGCTGACTTTGAGCAGCCTATTTGGTAATAGTATCAACAAGCTCCTTAAATATGTGTGGTTAACCCAAACTTAACTGCTGTTAAGAAAGACTCCATCAGATTTTTAAGGCTCTCATCATAGTGACGGCTTCATTTTTCTCCCGAGGAGCAGCTGAGGGGCTTGAACCATCAACCTTTTGGTTGATGATGATGATGATGATAAATACCAACAAGTTGGAACCAACCCGTATTTGACCCTCCAGTGAGTTTTTAGAAGCAGTAAATTGCATACAGGTAGATTGCCTCTCTCCCGTGGCCCAGTGCATAACTTAGTGTGCCAGGTTGTTCCTTAAATATCTATATGATATGAATGGGCTTCTTGACATTAGATCACAAATACCAAGAAGGAATGTTCTCCCCAAAGAATGGGCTTTAGTTCAAGACCATTGAACCTTTGGTTATGTACTTAGGTAAACATATCTACAGAATATAATGCTGCTTAACTGGTCCTCACCCTTCTATTGCTGTCTTTATATACCCAGCTAATAAGAATTTTGCCAGTAGGATACCTTAAGGTTAACTGTAGCCAAGGAAAACACCCTTGCTGCTGCTCATTAATGCTCACAGAAGTAATTCTCATTCTGGTTAGATTTTTTTAGAGCTCTTCAACTGGTGACATAATCTGTAGCAAATTGCACTGCTAATCCAAAGATTGTCCATCTCCAGTGGGGGGGTGGGAGGGGAATAGATCCAAAAAGCACCTCTCATTGTGAGCCCTGGCTTCAAAAACCTAAAGGAGGGCGGCAGTGGGTCAAAATGAACTGGTCAGCAGTGAGTTTGAGGAAAATAAGTTACCATACTATTAAAAAGGATAGCAAAGTCTTTCCTTAGAAAAATTTTAGAATACTTGAGAGCACATAATTGTAGCCTGTAAATTGCTATGGTCTGAATAGAGTATTAGGATCTTTGCATTTTTTGACAGCATACCACACTGTCCATTTTATTTTCTTTCACCTTTCAGTTATTTCTGGTGAATCTCAGCATAAAGAACATGACAGTTTATAAAGTAAGATATTAATTTAGAAAGGATTAATTTTATGCAGGACTGTTAGATGCCAGCAGCCCTACTATGGTCAAAGTTAAAACAAACACTTGGCCACTAAGCAAAAAAGTTGGTTTACTGAACTCAGTCAGCTACATGATGGGAGGACGATGTGGCTATGCGCTTCCTTGAACAACTTAGAGCCTCGGAAACCCTTTGGAGCAATTTTGTTCTGTCCTGTAGGGTCATTTTGAGTCAAAATTGACTCAGTGATAGTGAATTTTGGTTTTGGACAGAAATAAAGAACTATATGAAATCTAACCATAAAGCAGTCTTAAAGAGGTTGAAAGTTATAGGGCTAGGTGATTTGAGTAGAGTGGTAAACACATTAGAAAAAAGTGTGAAGTTAGACTTGAGGTGAGAGGTAGTAGTAGGAAGTGAAGTTTCTTGGTTTATGAACTGACATGTTGAAAAGTATAAGGAGAGAGATTCATCTGGTATGCATGGTGAATGGAAAAGGCTGAGGTGGTTATTCAAGTAGGAGGTGAAGTTGGCATTAACATGGTAATTAAAAATGTGAGAGAAAATTATTTAATAATTGACGATTCTTGTCAGATAGGTAAAATTGATCCCTACTCAGAACAACACTGTGGTGGGAGTACCCTCTAAAATGGTTTTTTGTTTGGTTTTGATGTACTCATCGTGAGAGCAGATGGCCTGTCTGCCTCCTGCAGAGCTACTGGGTTGTTTTGAACTAGCCAGCTTTTGGGCTAGTTCCTGAGTTCTTAACCACTGCACCATCTGGCTTTTTTAAAGCCCAGAGAGAAAGCCAAGTGAGTGAAATGAGTAATGCATTATTCATGAGTCAAGTAAAGTTTGAGTCAAATAGAGATTGATCAACTAGAACTTTGACTTCTCATTCTCTGTGATACTTTTTTGCTGCCTTGTAAGGTTGTGTGTGTGTGTGTATGGTGTAACTGTGTAGTCAGTAAATACAAATTTATATAAATTATTTTCCTTCAAAGTAACATTTACAAATATATTTCTGCAACTCTTAGTCTTTTAAAAACTATATCCTGAAGATATACTTGGAGAAGTGACAATAGAAAATGAAATCTCTCTCGTCTTGGGTTATACCTGGAAAGAAAGAGGAAATAAATGAACTTAAAACCTGTTCCTGGCTTAGAACCTGTATCTTTCTCACTGATAGAAATAATAATGGGTGGAAAAGAGTCTAGTAATTGGAGCTCTACAGTAGGTGGTAGGTGTTTTCATAGTTCATTCTGGGACCTTCAAATCTATAGCTTCTCCTAGCACTTTTTCTCTGAATAGTTAGTGTTGATTTTGGATCTTTAATAGATATTAGATAATGATACTAGAGAGAGTCTAAAACTTGAGAGTTGAAACATTGTTGCTGAATGAAGTGGGCCTTTTAAGACATAAGAGAGTGGGTCTGTAAATGTGTATTTTAAACTGGAAAGGCAAGTACATGAAATTAACAAGGCAGCTGTGAACTGGAACTGTTAGATACTATAGAATACATGTCCAGTATCACATCTTCAGTGCTCCCCAAAGAAAAGATCAAAATCTGGATTTGATGATAAAGTTTCTGTTCTCAGTATTAGCAGTTTATTCAAATACATTTTTATGATCCAAATAAATCTGGCCCAGCCAGTTACCTGCCTTTTGATGGAAAGAGTATCCAATTAATAACAAAAATGGGGGCAGTTTACATTCCTAGGAAATACTCCCTGACAGTCCCTTCTTTCTCTTGCTGTCACTGAGCCTGGAGATGCAGGGATTTCTTTGGCAGCTCCCAGTTAGATTCCTGGCTTAATGAAATAGCTCTGGATTTGTACATAACTGAGTATAACTTGCTGATACTGCGGGTAGCATGTACTTACTTTTCAATCGTTCTTGCTAAGGTAGGATCTAAAATTAGTGTCAGCTGTAGTTTAAACTCGAAACTGCTAGTTCATCTCCAATAGTGAGGTACCATGTTTTTACACAGATAGCATGTACATTACATGGTTTTTTTCAAACTGCACAAAATCCCCTCAGAAGTAGATTCTTTTTTGTGGGAATATTATATGTGGAGAAATAAGGCAAAAGAAAAACTTTGTAATGGAAATGAATAATATTTTTCTCAAGTTTTAAAATACACACTATGTAGTACCCTTTCTGCATATTGAAATGCTGGAAGAACAAAATATATTGAGTAATATGCATTGTTTTCAATTAATTGCTGCATTTTAGATAGTATGTTTGAAAATTTCACAGGCAGTCTGCAGATTATGAGTGAGTTCTATTCCCAAATTGTCTTCAAGTCAAATTTTTATCTAAATCAGAACAGTCAGGTACCCTTTGTTTCCACTGTATGTTAATTGCTTGTCTTAGTATATAGTGCACGTTTCTATGCATAAAAATACTAAGAGACATTTCTAGATATTTTTAAAACATATTTAATGCAGTAATAATGCTTTGTCATGCATCACATAGTAGTGTCCATTTGTTATGCGAACCATTATGCACCTCCAAATTTTTAATACAAATAGGCTTTGCAGTGGTGGGCTTTAACTGCAGGCCTACTTAAACCAGGCCTTTATTACTCGGGCTTTGTTTGTACTAACTGCCCCTTGTCCTGCCCTTACAAAGATGTATCTTTCAGGAGCTACCCTTGGGTACACATTGTCATTTTAAGGCAGATATGTTAATGGAGTAAATCTGTGTTAAAAAAAGCTTTGTTAACTGTAAATCTTTGTGTATAAAAGCTATTAGGTTTTTTTAAATGACATTTCTCTATATATTAAAAATAGAGTTGATCAACAGATTTTTTTTTTCACTTTGTAATAACCTTATATTTCCAATATAGTATTGGAATATTACTACCTTAAGAGTTAGGATTGTTGTTGTTCTTGCTGATGATAATAGCTTGACTTTAAAGATAAAATCTAGATTTGAGACGCTTAAAGATCCTGTTTCACAGGTGCCATCTTACCTGTAGAATTTTTGGTATTAATCTGTAATGTTTGAGATGAGTTTGGTTTTGGTTAGCATGTTTTGGTGTGTATTTTTCTTTTTTATTTTCATTGTTAAGGAAGTAACAGGTTACATTTCAGGATCAAAAACAGCTCAGGACTCAGTACTTTAGTCAGGACAGCTTTGTCAGCCAGATTAGAGAACTTTTCTGATCCATATGTGTCTTTTCTCCCAAGTTTAAATGCCTGTTTCATTTCAAATTTAATATTCTTATATCTTGATTTTTAAGATGCTTTAAAGCAGAATAAAGTATGTATCAAATACATTAATTTGAGGCCTTTTAAATTTTATGAAAATTTTATTGAGTTAAGTGCTGTTTATAATAACTAGGTTTGTATAATTTTTGAGGGAAGCACCTCTAAACCATTATTCAGTTATTCAGAAAAACCTAATTACTGGTCACCGTGAGGACTATTCTAACTTTAAGATTTTTCTCTTTTTACAATAGGATTGGATTCAGCATCAGAATACTTCAACTCACATTGAGAGCTGCCGACAGTTACGCCAACAGTAAGAGCATTCTTCTCCCTTAGTTATGTATAGTTAGCACATTGGCCGAATAGTTCATGTTCAGGTGGGATCAGTAAGCACTTTACTATGATACTTGACAGAAAAAGATTTTTAGAAAAAAAATCATCATTCCTATTTAAAATAATAATTTCATAGAAGCATGCTTAATATTTTTCTAAGGATAAAGAATTAACAAAAAACTACTAGGATGACAATATGCTCCTGGGCAAATGGATTGGTGGTAGCATTCCCAGCTTTTCCTCCTGCTTGTGTGAATTTCACGAAAATGTTGAGAGATTTACCCAGAATTTACAATCGCTGGTTACAATTCCAATTCAAAACAGGTTTTAAAATGGAAAGATGGCTTTATTAGCCTATATATTTGGAATGGTTAAGTCATTGGTCTTCACAAGTACTTGCTATGCATGAGAGAGTTGGACAGTGACTAAGGATGACAGAAGAATTAATGCCGTTGAGTTGTGGTGCTGGAAAATAGTCTTGAACATGCCATGGACTGCCAAGAGAACTAATAATGTATGTCTTAGAGAGGGTGAGACCAGTTTCTCCTTGGAGAGTAGGATTTTGAAGCTCTGTCTCACATACTTGGGGCATGTGGCCAGAAGGGATAGATCCTTGGAAAGGACATCAGTGCTCGGAAAGGTGGAGGGATATAGCAAAGGAAGGGAAGAACCCAGATGAGATAGATTTATAGAGTAACTAGGGTGGGGGTTAGGTGTATCGGAGTCAGACTGGCTCAGGACAGGGCAGGTTTCAAAGATATTGGTGGTAGGGTCACTGTGTATTTCAGGTGACTTGACGGCACATAATAACAAGGACTTTAAGCTTGCTCTAGTTTCATGACAGCTGAATTTGTTACTCAAAATCAGAGTGTGAGAACTATCTCCATTTTTTTTATTGTAGTACGTTGTTGGAACTGACTTATATTTGTTTTCAGAGTAAGTTCAAACCCTCAGGAAGAGATTGCCCTTTTTTCTTGACAGAGCAGTTAGTGGATTTGAACTGTGGGTTTGCATTGCAGCTCCTTATCATTAGGGCACCAGAGCTCCCAGTACTTCTTTTCATTTGTACCGATGTGGTTTAATATTGAGTCAAAGCTGACCGGAGCTGACCCTTCGTAGGGTTTTCAGAGACAGTTTATCACCCAGGAGGAGATTGTGCATTTTTCTCCAGTAGAATAGTAGGTGGATTCGAACTGTGTGTCTTGGGAATTGCAGTGTAGCTGCTTGCCATTTGGCCACCAGAGCCCCCTGCACATTTGTTTTCTGAAATATTGGGCAGATTTTATGTGTATGACAAAAATGGCCTGTGTAGTTCTGAGTCAGTATGATTGGCACTTTGAGGAATAAAAATTTTTCAATTCCCCTTTTCCCTCAGATCCTGCAAAAGTCCTTTAACTTTTCATGACTCTTTTTTTGTCTCTTGTGGCTTGTCTTTTCTCTAAACCAGTTAAAATGGTTAACAGAGTATGATACTATGTCTCAGTTTGTGTCTCATGTCCTGTGAAAACACCTAACCAAAATCATACAGGCTAAGGAGAGAGATTGATGTTGGTTTCCAGGTTGGAAGCTATGCAAACAAATGTAGGTTTCTAAGTTGGATTATATTTTGTTACCTGACATGAACAGAGAATGCTTACTAAGCTATAAATCTTCTGCTGGCACCTAATGTAGGCTTGATTTTTAATGAAGCTGAACAGGGTGGTTTAAGTGGGATTGAGCTATTTTGCATACTTGGAGGAGGTCTTTCTGTGATGGTTAAATAAGTGGTTAATTGCTTAAACGCATCCTCCATATCTGCAGGCTAAAAGGCCTGATAGTCTACTGTAATCAATTTTTAGACTATAGAAAACCTTTGAAGCAGTTTTAAACTGTGTAGATTGTATTGTTTCTATGAGTTGAAAACTGACTCTTTTTGTACCACTTAAGAATATTCTAGAGACCTCTGGTGTCCTACTGGTAAGAAATTGTGCTGCATTCCAAAAGTTACATGGTTCACCTCCACCAGCTGCCCCGTAGGAGAAGGATGGATAAATCTCCCATTTGATTTACTGCCTCTGAAAACCCACGGGAGGGTCAGCTTTGAGTCACTTCTGACCTGATTCACACAACAATAAGAGTATTCCAACTGCATGCATTGCCATTGTGTTAAGGCAGTAGCATAATATACTTACTAAAGGCTTCCGTGTGTGCATGTGTGTTTATGTCTATTTTTGTCATAGACATTGGACCATATTTTTTAAAAGCATATGTATATTCCATGCCTGCCATTATATTTTATGTGATACAGATTCTGTGTTCTCCATTGTTTTTCTCATCTGTAGAAAAATTTAAGAAATTAAAGCCAGTTTGATTAGGTGCTTAAGATCTTTCTGTGACAAAGTGCTTCACATAGTGTTTTGTTGAATAATCTCTAATTACGTATATTTATATTTTTACTCCTTTATATAAGGCTTATCACTTTTTCTTTTCGTTATAAATATGACTTGATCTTTGTAGATTATGGTACAAGGATAGTGAATTATGATCTACAACTTAGAATATTAAGGACAATAAAGTGCTAGACCTGATTCTATATTAATATAATTCCATCTTCAATCTCATGAGATCTAGGTATAACTATTACTTATTTCTTCAGTGAGGTAACTAAGCACGTAGAAGCAACTTAACTATAGTTGTACAGTAAAGAAGCAGCACAACCTACTTTTCTAACTTTGAGATCCTTTCTCTTTCCTGTATCACTCCTCCCTTTTTTGCCCTCAGCTTATTTTTAAAATATTGAAGGGCTAGTAAGCATTCATACACTTTTGATCTACATTTATCAGTTGTTAATTAACAGGCCTTTAAATATGATTGCATTTCTCCTTTCTTTTGAAGTCTGCTAGTATAATACTTTTGTTATTTCTTGAGTTCAGTAAATACCAAAAGAAAATGACTGCATTCTGAGGTATTTTAAACAGTCCTTTTGTTACATTGCATGGAAAAATTGATTGCTCCTTTTATAGTCTTACTGTTAGTATTTCTTAAATTTTATTTGTTCTCAAACTAGGTATCCTGATTGGAATCCTGAAATCCTTCCATCAAGAAGGTAATATGATTTTCTAGTGTTGGGTTTGTTTTTGTTTGGAGTTTGTTTTCAGGTTGTTTTTAAAAAAAGACTTTTTTTTTAAAAGAGACATCTTAGACTGATCATTCTCTAAAAGTAATGAAATTGAGGAAGACCTATAGTGATAATTTTCTTTTAAAATTAAATACATAAAAGAAATGCTAGTTCTTCTGTTTGAATGTTTACTTTCTGTACTTTTTCTTGAAAATCTTTTCTGCTAATTTTTTGGTACAATTTTTATATTTGTGAGATCTGAGATTATAAGTGGCTCAGAAGCTAAGAGTAGCTTTATTAAGCTCCTAGAATGTAGAAGCTGTGTGTAGAATAGCCTTTTGTCAGCAAAAACTCATTATTTTTTCTTTGTCATCAGCTATACTATGTATCTGGGCCCCTAGAGCACTGTGCTCAGTGTATATGTATAAATACAACTCTTCTAATATTTTAGCGTAGTAATTGTTGGCAAACTTGTTTTTTTAATTTTATTTTAATGAACATTTACAGAGATTTTGGATTTCCATTCATTCATTGTTGTACTATGGCAAACTTATTTATTAAAATAATATCCTAAATTATGCCATTATCCTTTCTAAAAATAATTAGATGTCTTACAGAAGAAGCCCAAGAAATTTATAATACTTGTGATTTTTTTTTTAAAGATTCATTGGAGGGTTGATCATCTGTTCTTGCTTGTTGCTTGTTTACTCAAAAGGCTAAATTTGGAATGAAAAACTACTTTCTGTTCTTTTAAATGTAATTGCAAAGTATTAGAGTTTGATGTTGATAATAACCTTTCTGTCATTTGATACAGTAAATGTACATTATATTTACTGAATCTTTTTGTTTTCCTACTTTATAGAAATGAAGGCGATAAAAAAGAGGATCGAACTCCAAGACGACGTTCTCATTCCCCCAGTCCTAGGCGTTCTAGGAGGTCAAGTTCAAGTCATAGGTTACGGAGGTCTCGAAGCCCTGTGCGTTACATATATAGACCCAGAAGTCGAAGTCCAAGGTTGTGCCATCGTTTTGTTTCTAGATACAGATCCAGATCCCCTAATCCATCACATCGATTGAGAAATCCAGTGAGCCCTGATTTCTATCGATCAGTTCGCCCTGAAAGGACATCAAGGAGATCAGTGAGATCACCAGGTATACAAATATCTGTGAAAAAATAAATCTACCTTTTTTTTAAAAAAAAAAAAGTTTAATGAAAGTTTACAGAGACTTTGTATTTTCATCCATTCATTGTTGCACTTTTCTCCCTGCCCATCCTCCCCAGTTGGCTCTTCTCTGTGAAATGTAAAAGAAAAATTCTTTCATTGTTATACAATCCCTCCCACCAAGTCCACTCCATTATGCAGCCTTCATTCCAGACTCCTGTCATGACAAGAATACCTAATCATATGTTGCTTTTAAACAGTTCTCTCCCTCATTTGTTACAATGCAGTATACATAATTAATCCCATCTTTCTCAGTCTCCCCATTTTACAACTGTGGCACTGTGCCATATTTGTCCTTTTGTGACTGAGATATTTTCACTCCGCATAATGACCTCCAAGGTCACCCATTTTGAATAATATGGCATGAGTTCCTTTTCTTTTTTTTTAATATTCATTTCAATAAAAACTTACAGAGATTTTGGATTTCCATTCATACATTGTTGCATTTTCCCCCCTCTCAGCCCTCCCCCCTAATACACTACCCTCTTGGAAAAGTAAAAGAAAAATTATTTTATTGTTTTACA
>NW_006399761.1:1905872-1916292 GCF_000299155.1 Elephantulus edwardii
CAAGCGACTCGACGGCACATAAGAACAACAACAGGTTGAAACTTGGCCCAGTCCTACACCGTCCTCTAAGTCTCTGCTGTGATTAAGCCCATACTGTTACAGCACATCTCCTAGAGTATCTTACTCCCTTGCTGACCTTTTCCAAGCTGATGTACTTTTCCAGGGACTGAACCCTCCTAACATGTCTGAAGTGAGACCATCTCTGAGGAGCAGTCCAGCTGTGCATATCTTCTCAGACCAGTTTGCTTGTTTTGGCAGTACATAGGGAGCTCTGGGAGTATGCTCTAGTATTAGTATTTTTACAAAAAGTGTACACACCCAACTTGTACCGCTAGGCATTCCCCTTAATAATACAGTTATTTTTCATGAAAACTCATAATACTAGTAGTATTACTAAAATAAATATTCTGAACATTTTAATTACTAATACAGCAGAAAATACAAATCCTGAAGTGAAACTAAAAGGAATATGGGAACCCTATGGAAAATAGCCTTTTTATTACTGCTATTAAATTTTTCCTTTCTATGTGATCCCTGTTTGTCTTGGAAATTACTAATAATTTGGACATTTTGAGGGGGTTTAGGATTTTACAATGTCATAAGATGGTTCCTACTGTAAGTTAGTTCCTTTTAAGTTGACATTGAATTTATATTCTTTTACTAGATAGAGAAAAAGCCGTAGAAGATGTAGCACAACGATCTGTACATGGAGCAGAAACTGGTAAAAAGAAGCATTCTGAACCATCTGATAAAGGACACTCACCAGCACAAAAGTCTAAACCTAGCACTGGATCAAAACCATCAGTGAAATCCTCAGGATCTGCTAAGAGTGATTCAAGTACCCGTTACAAGCCAAAGAATCCTGAAGATAATAACTTACCAGAAAGTAAAGAAACAGCTGAGAAACCTGTCCAGCGTAAGGTCAGTGATTCTGCAATTTGTTAGTACAAGTATGCATGCATTTATTAAATGTGACAGTAGAAAACAAACTTGACTGAATATTATTTCTAGTAAGTTTGAAATAGTGGCTTAATAAATTATGTTGATGTGGACTGTTTTATTAGTTCTCTTAGGAGTATAATAAACGTCCAGTGATAAAAAGTCAGATAACTCCATAATCACAAATATTTAAAAATGAGGATAATTTGATAGGTTTTTGATCACCTTCTCTTAGCATACTGTTGTGATGAGTTTTACTGTCTGATAATGGAAGAAAATATAATCACCACTTGCATCGAGTTTTTGTAGTCTTTGTTAGGCTATTAGAGTGAATGTCTATTAGGTATTTATAGTTTTCAATCATATTTTCTGTGGCTGTATCTTATCTATTTTCTGAGTACTGATAAACCAGTATGTTTTTATTATAACCTGGTTTCACTGCTTAGTTACTTGTTTGTTGGTTTTTTAAAAAAATTGTTTTAGCCAAACTACTATACTACTGCAGTATTCACTTCTTAACAAGAAGAATGGTGAGGCTTTTGTTTTATAGTGTTTTGGGGCTTGTTATCTGGAGAGATACCAGTTCCTGGAAAAGGACTTCATGCTTGCTAAAGTCAGAGAGTCAGTAGGAAAAATGGAAGACCCTTAAATGGGAAGGATTAACATACTGATTTTTAACAATAGACTCAGAGCAGTGATTATTTGGATGGTGCATGGCTGGACGTTGTTTTATGTATACCTGTGATTACTCATGAGTCATAGCATCTCAGCAGTACCCAGTAGTAATGGTAAATAGTATATTAAAACAGCCTGAGATGGGAGCTCTGGTGGCCTAGTGGCAAGAAGCTGCACTGCAATCCTAGAGCTGCGCTGTTTGAATCCACCAGATGCTCTGCTGGAGAAGGACAGACAATCTCCTCCTGTACCAGTCAGACCTGATTTGATGGTATGCACAAAAAAAGAGTAAACAAAATGAAAAAACAACACAGTCTGAGAATCTCCTTACTTTAAATCTGTAACAAACCAGACTACCAGATGTTTTGTATATCTAATAATAATAAAAGCTCTTTAGATTTGTAAGTACACTTTGTTCAGGCCATAGTCTTAAGTCACTTACTAAGCATTTGAAAGATGGACAAGAATAAGAAGAATGACAGAACAGTTGATGCCTTTGAGCTGTGGTGTGTTGGAGAAGAGGACTAAGTATTCTGTGAACTGCCAGAAGAACAGACAGCTATGTCCTGCAGAATGTACAGGCACAGTGCTTCTGGAAGGCAAGGATGACAAAGCTTTGTCTCTCATACTTTGGGCAGAAGAGACTGTTCTTGCTAGGAGAGACTTGGAAAGGTATCTCATGTTTAGAAAAGTAGAGTCAGCAAAAAGAGGAAGACCCTTGATGAGATGGATTGACACAGTGACTGCAACAGTAGACTTAGTGTGTCAGAAATGATAAGGACAGGATTCAGAGTTACTATTCATAGGGTCACTATGAGTTGTACTTCAGACCTTACGCTGTATACAGCTTGAAAATTACTAGACAGCTAGCAAATTTTACTCTGTTTGGCATACAACTTGTTGTAATTATTCTTCATAGGGAAAGCAAGAGGAGGCATCTGTTGGGGGTCTAATAGAATGTTAATTAAAAATATACCATACCCACCAGTTTTATGACAATTATAGCTAGATTATTTGAGCTCAAATTAGAACTTCTACATGCGCTTTGTGCACTTGTAAATGCTACCTTATTTGAGGGTATTCTTACTGTTACACATGATAATTACACAAAGCTTAGACCACCAAGAATTTAGGTAGGTACTAGGTTCAGTATTGTATGATTCAGTATGCCTACCTTATCAGATGGACTACACAGGAATCTTACTGACTATATCTATGGAAAGAATTGCTGGAGAAGCTCAATATCAGCATCAAAACCAAGCCAGGTGCTAACTCTGAAAGAGACCATCAGTTACTCATGTACAAGTTCAAATTAAGGCAGAAAAAAACGGCCACGAGAACCAAAATAATGACTTTGAGCCTATCTCTCCCAAATTTAAAAATCTACAAAGGGAAGAAGAAGAAGAACAGCAGATTTCAGAGGGTAGCTTGAGAAGACAGAAGCAAAGTATTAAAATTACACAAATTTATACAAAGAGTTGGAGATAGAAATTAAAAAGGTACGAACTCATGAAAGAATTGTAAAACAAATTCAAGCCTCAAATTACAATACTGAAAGATGCTATTGGCAAAATCTTGAAGGATCCAAGAAGCATCAGAAAGATGAGAGGAGGATCTTTGCTGGCTTAATGTCAAGAAGCTGTACTGCAGTCCCAAAGGTACTCAGTTCGAATCCACCACTTCCTCCAGTGAAGAAGGATGGACAATCTCCTCCTGTGACAGTTGGATCCGATTTGACGGTATGCAACAAACAAAAAAGATGGAAGGAATATGAGTTAGTATACTAGAAATGATTGATGAACACCAAAGTATTTCAGGAAGTACTATATATGATCAAGAGCCAGTGGTAATGAAGGAAGTAACTGAAGCTGCACCCAGTGCAGCTGGAATAAAGCCCCTGGAAATGATTAGATAACAATTGATGTGATTCCACAGATGGCAGTCCTAGACTAGCTCATCAGTCTGTTAGGAAATTTGGAGGAAAGGAAAATAGCTCTCTGGCCAACTGCTTGTAAGACATCTATATTTGTTTCCATTCCTGAGAAAGATGATCTAATAAAATGGTGACATTCTCAAACAGTATCACATAACAAGCAAAATCATGTTGAAGATCATCCAAAAGTGGTTAGAACAGTTGTTAACAGGAAACTGCCAGAGTTCAAGCTGTGTTCGTTCAGAAGAGGTCCTGGCACCTGGGAGATACCATTGCTGATGTCAGATGGATCCTAACTGAAACAGAATACCAAAAGAATTCCTATTTGTGATTTATTGACTATGCAAAGACATTTGACCATGTGAATCATAGCAAATTGTAGCTAATATTGAGAAGAATGGGAATCTTAGAACACATAATTGTGTTCATACAAAACCTATATCTAGATCAAGAAGCTGTTGTCCGAACAAACCAAGAGAACACTGCATGGTTTAAGATAAAGGTATGTGTCAGTATTGTATCCTCTCTCCATCTCTATTGAGTCTGTATACTGAGCAAGTCCTTTGAAAAGCTGGGATCTCTGAAGAAAAAGTGACATCAGGATTAGAGGAAGACTTACTAACAACATGTGTAATGCAGAAGATACAACCTTGCTTACTGAAAGTGAGGATTTTAGGTGTATACTTCAGAAGATCAGGATCTTTAATATGGATTACATCTCAACATCAAGAAAACAAAAATCCTAACCACTGATTGGACTATATTTAGACGATATCAAGATAAATGGAGAAATATTGACATTATGAATGATTTCGTCTTACAGTCAACAACCTTGGTACCAGCATTCAGGGAGATATATTGCATTGGGAAAGACTAGTTTGGAATCTCTCCAGATTACTGAGGACTATTGATGTCAGTTTGAGGTGTTATCACTTGCTGTGCATCTGAGATCTGGACAATGAATAAGGAAGTCAAAAGAATTGATGTCTTTGAGTTGTGATGTTGGAGAAGAGTGTTGAATAGCCCATGGAGTGCCAAGAGAACAAACGTGTATGTCTTGTTAAAAGTGCAGCCAGAATTCTCCTTGTAGGCGAGGATGGCAAAGCTTCATCTCGCATACCTTGTGCATGTTGCTAGGAGAGACTAGCCTTGAAAAGGTGGAGGGTCAACAAGAAGGCCTTCAATGAGGTGGATTGACACAGTGCCTGCAGCAGTGGGTTCAAGTGTGTCAGATGAGAAGGGTGACACAGGGTTCAAATCTGTTGTTCATAGAGTCACTGAGTCATACTTGAGTCTATGGCACCTAGCAACAGCAGTATATTGTAAGTTAATTGATGCTCCTGGAAGGTGAAGGGAATAATTAGTAAGTATATAGAATAGAAAATAGTCTTCTATTTTATAGTTCCACTTGATTGCCTTAGTAGGTAACAGAGCTGGAATGAGGGTGGCTTCAAGTAAGAGGTAAAATAGAATTAATTCTATTTTAGTGTGTTATAATTAGAAATAATTGAGAAAGGTTAAGAGTTGAGATGAAGGATATTTTTTCCTATACTTAGAGATAATTTGAACCTACCCAGTGGTGCTGGAAAGAAAGGTTTGCTGAACACTGCTTTTGTAAAGGTTATAGCCACGAAAACGTTACCAAAAGATGAATGGCATTATACTTACATAGTGTGTCATTTCTAGTTATTAAGCGAGCAGATAAAGCTGTACTTTTGGTTTCATTATCTTGGTGGGTCACATAAACTAACCTTAAAGCCAAATTCATTGTCAATCAGTTGATTCCAACTCATGAGGACACTGTTCTCCAAAGAGTTCCCCACTCACTGACCCTCCATCTGGTTTCCAAAGCTATAGTTAACTCTTAAATGGAAAGAATGGTGGATTAGCAGCACCAGAGAGCATGACCTTTTGGTTTACAGCATACTGTGGACCATTCCATTAGAGCTGCAGGGTAAGGTTCCAGAATGGTAAATTTTACGAAAGCAGGGTGCTTTGCTCCTTTCTCCCTTATAGCAGCTTGTGGACTGGTGACTTCCTGTTAGTAGTTTAATGCCTAATTTATTTTACCTTCAAAACTCCTTCGTAGGCTGTGTGGAATCTTTTTAAAATTTTTTTTTATTGCTATTAATTTTAATGAAAATTTACAGAGACTTTCGATTTCCATTCATTCATTGTTGCACTTTTCTCTGCCCACCCCTCCCCCCTGCACGGATTCTTTAAGTACTCTTTAATGGCTATGGATCATTCTGTAGGTTTAGATCATGACACTGTTGAGTGTGAGTGAGAAACCAGCAAAGTGTATGTCTTTGTACTTTAAATATTTCAAAAGTTAAATAAACTAGACTGTTTTTCAAAGATTTAAGATAAGTGATGAAAGAAATTGAAAATTGTTATTGTTATGTTACACAACTTACTGACTTCCATCACAATCTAGGTGTGGAAAGACCTGTCTTCAGCTATTGTTGTATCTGAATTACCAGAGGATGGATGTACTGAAGAAGATATTAGAAAAGTATTTCAACCATTGGGAAAACTGAATGAGATATTGGTTGTTCCATATAGAAGGGAGGTGAGTACTAAAAATATATAGAGAATCATTACTTACTAAAGATTTGCTCATTACCTAAAGTCATTGTTAACTCTGAGCCATGTTGTCACCTATAATTGTTTACTGATGTATGTAAATGTTTGGATTTGGTGAATAAACACTGCCTTCTTTAGAACAAAGTTTGACAAATCTCTAAAGATACTAAATACTTGTGCAACCATTTGGTCCACTGGAAAATCATAACCACTCATTTTATTGTTAGAATGTGAAAATGGTCACTGGTAATACATATATGCGGCTCTGTTCCAGTGAAACCCTGTTTACACAGGCAACAAACAGGTTGCTCACCCTTGCTTTTAGAATTTCAACTGCAACAAATTATTTCATTTTATATTAAATAATTTGTTTGCTTGTAGCTTTTATTCAAAGACAGAAATAAGGGAAACGAGGTAATTTCATAGTCAAGAAAGTAATAAGTCCACTTAAAAAAGACAGACTTTGAATGTAGATTTTTTTACTTAAAGGAAAATATTTGTTATTAATTTTAGGCTTACTTGGAAATGGAATTAAAAGAGTCTGTTTCTGCTATCTTCAAGTATATTGAAAAAACACCTCTTAATATAAAAGGAACACGTGTGAAAATAAGTGTTCCTGGAAAGAAAAAATCACAGGTAAATTGGAGGTAGATTCTAGATGATTTATTGTAGTGATGATTGATTGATTGATGAAACGTTTGCTTAGTAAGTATACAGTTCCGTGATCAAATAAAGTATGTATAACTCAACAGTTTAGGAGTATAAATTCAAATAAACTGACATTTAAAGACATCACATATGATACTAAAAGACAAAAAGAAATGTATATACATGATCAAATCAAGTCAGTCCTAACTCATAATGACCGGGTAGGACAGAGTCATGCACAAGAAAATGAACTATTTTATACAATCCAATTCTCTAATCACTTGAAAGTTTTTTGTTCCTAAAATCTTTGCGTAAGTGTAGATCAAATACACTACAATGCCATACGTTTGTAAAACAGAAGTTTTATAAACTCTTAACTCTTCTGAATTTTTATGGCGAAGGTTACATCTGAAATGACCTTTTAGAAATCATTCTTGAACTATGATAAAATATGGGTGATTAATAAAAGGCAGTATACAAAATAATGTTAAAAATGTAAAATATTTTATTTCTGTATGGTTGGAGAAAGTAATGAGCATTTATTTATACTTTTATGGTAGGTGAGCGTAGATATTTTTATGCTTTTCTGTGTTTTCTAAATTGAATTTTATAATTGGAGAAGTGAGCCTAAGTATTTTACTCAAAATATTATTCCTTCATAGAGCAAAGACGTGAAGAAAAAGCCTTCAGATTCAAAGAAAACATCTACTTTAAAGTAAGTGATTCCATATATGGGAATGAATGTACATTGTAAGACATAAAACTTGTCACACCACAGCTTAGCATGATATTTTTGATTGTTGAACATTGCATTTTCAAATCTGTGCTCATATTTTTGTTGTTGTTCTTTTAAAATAGAAAAGACTCAGATCCTTCAAAAACTGTTGAAACTGTGACTTCAACTTCCACTACTAGTAAGTTGATAAATTGATATGTCTATATATAATTTCTTCAAATTAATCCTTAAATGTATATGTCACCTTTTACCTTTTCAGTCTTCACAAATACAAATCAGTGGGGAGCTCTGGTGACCTAGTGGCAAGCTACACTGCAATCCCAGAGGCGCATAGTTCAAATCCATCAGATGCTCTGCTGGAAAAGGACGGGCAACCTCCTCCTGTACCAGTCAGATCCGCTTTGACGGTGTACACACACATATAAGACTAACAAAAAATTTAAAAAAAAAAAACAAAACAAAGACACAAAAACAAATCAGTGACATTAGTTAGGTTTGTCATACTGTTCATCTGTCACCAGTACGCAAGTTTTCACCATCACCTTTACAGGAAGTTCAGTGTCTCTCTAAGCACTGTGTTCCCCCCTGCCCTCCTCCTGCTGCTGTTAACTAATAATAGACTGGTTTTTGTGTACTGTTGTAAAAGTATCATGTAAGTGAAATCAAGCATTCGAAGAAGCAATGCCTTTGAACTGCTAATGTTTTACAGTGCTGTTGATTAAGAATTCATTATTATGAACTACAGCTCTAAATTTTCATTGGCTAAATTATTCTTAAATGTAATGGATAGTGTGTCTCAGGTTGTCATGTTTTTATGTAGTTCAGTTATATGGTTGGTTGTCTTGTTAGGATTTCAGGATTCCATTTTAAAAAATAAAGTCCTGGCTCTGCCACGTGGCCTCTGCATCAGGATGTGTGTAGAGTCCCTGCTCGAGAGCTTCTAATAAAATCCCTAAAAAAAAAAAGTCCTACTCCCAAAAGCATAGCACTTACCACAATATAGTGTGTTAAAATATTTAATTCTTTGTAGATGTCTTAGGTTAAGTAAAGCTTGAAATGTATATTAGAAATTTTTAAAAACTGAAAAAAGAATGTTTCCTGAAACAAATTCTGATAAATATACCTATTTATCTTTGGGCTGTAGTGCACCTCTTTGTAAAAGGACTACTAAGGAAATGATAATGAGAACATTTTTGGAAACTTGTATCTGTCAACTGTCTTAATAACTAAAAGAATATGTCAAAACTTCAACCTTAACGATAAGGCAACTCATGAAATGAGGATTTTTTTTCAGAGAGGACACCAAAAGTATGAAAAAAATTTCCAAAATTACTAATTTCTGTTAATATTTCATGTCAGAAGAGGAAGACTGCTCCTTCATGTATAATTAATAATGTAATTGATAATATTAATTGGCACAGCATTTGGGGGAAGTTGTTATGTACTATTGAGTCACAGCTGGCTCTCCAGGATGTTTTTAGAGGCAGTAATTCCCATGGGAGGAGCTTGCCCTTCTGCCACAGAGGAGTTGGTGGATTTGAACCTTTGGGTTATCAGTGCAGCATTCTGCAGCTAGGCCACTAGATAAGAATTGTTTGAACAAACTGTTATGAACAGTTTGGCTGAGCAAATTTCTGTGTCCGAGATTTAGCCTAATGTTAAAATTTTATGGTTATAAAAAGATATTTGGACATTATAGGGGTTTTTCCTTAAATGATCACAAACTACTAAGTAGTGTCTCTTAAAGCTAAATGATGGATTTTTTTAATCCACACTTATGTTTTTGCCTGTTAATTTTAGCCAAAATTGGACAAGCCAAGCCATCAGCTAAAGTGAACAAGCCTTCTGGTATGTTTTTTTACTCTAGACATGTTAATTAAGTATTTAAGAT
The DNA here is from genome assembly GCF_000299155.1 of Elephantulus edwardii. Lineage (NCBI taxonomy): Eukaryota > Metazoa > Chordata > Mammalia > Macroscelidea > Macroscelididae > Elephantulus > Elephantulus edwardii. Next base: position 1,915,281 of record NW_006399761.1, read on the forward strand.
GCATATAATAGTTGTATTGATTTTCATGTGATATCATAGTAAGTGCTAAGTTTATTATTGAATTTTTACCATCTAGAATTTTTTACATCACATTTAGTAGCTAGGTAAGGCTCTTTACTTCAAGTTAGAATTAAAAGGAGATGATCTAACTTTGTGCATGGTTATTACTGCTGCGGAACCATTGAAAAGCACATGGAATGGGTTTTTTTATGTTCTTAATATTGGTCATTGTCGTTCTAGTTGATCTGAACATTGAAAAACTCCTTTAACTTGCCCGACTACAATCTTTAAGACCCAAGTGGAAAAATGAATTCTTCTTCAGTTACATTTCTTTCCCCAAAGACGCTCTCTTCTTCCTTAGAAAATGACCTTTACTCACAAAGATAGTAATAATATTTTATCTTTTTAATAAAAATCTAGTTGTAGCTTTCAGATTTCATCCCTATGTAATTATTTATACATTTTTGATACCCATTAATCTTTGATAGTTTTGTTTTGTTTTTTTTTAATTTTTATTCCCGGCAGAGCATCTGGTGGATTCGAACCGTGTGCCTCTGGAATTGTAGTTGCAGCTCCTTGCCACTAGGCCACCAGAGCTCCCCTGATACCCATTAATCTAAACCAATTTTGATTACTACTTTTTTGTTTAGGGAAATCCTCAAGTGCTGTGAAGTCTGTGATAACGGTAGCTGCTAAAGGTAATAAAGCTTCGGTCAAAATAGGTAAGATTGTTGAGAAGGAAACAGTTGTATTGCATTTTTTCCTTAATTCTGCCTTAAATAGTATAGAAACAAAAATAAGGGGGGGGGAGGTTTAAATAAGTTTTAAACTGAGAAAATTATGGTGTACCAATCGAAGTATTTCAGATAACAGATGTTGCCGTGGATGTGCTCACCAAGTTGTGCCAAGAAATATGGAGAACAACCACTTGGCCAACTGACTGGAAGAGATCTATATTTGTTCCCATTCCAAAGAAAGGTGACCCAACTGAGTGTGGAAACTACAGAACAGT
>NW_006399761.1:1916392-1916933 GCF_000299155.1 Elephantulus edwardii
GTCAAATGGTATTTCCATTTGCAACTTTTTGAGGAAGTGCCATACTGCCTTCCATAGTGGTTGCACCACCAGTCGGATCTGATTTGATGGTGCACATACACCACAAAAAATCGACTTCTTTTGACCAGTTTTTAGGAAAATTTTTGTTAGATTTTATTTCTCTGTTGCTAAGGAGTTTTAAATAGTGACTTAGACACTAGTCCCATAATTTTACAAAAGCTCACATTTTGAGAGATTTGCTTACACTCCTTAAAAGGTTTTTATATTCCATATTATTATATTTTAGAATTTTTATATGAGTTTTAGTTTGCTTGGCTCCACAGTCAACACTCTTGGCACTAGTAGCCAGGAAATTGAAAGGCGCATTGCCATGGGAAAGTCTGTTGTTAGGGATCTCTCCAAAGTACTGAAGAGCAGTGGTGTCTCTCTGGAGACTAAGGTGCGTTTTGATACAGGCCATGGTCTTCGCAATCACTTGTTAGGCATCAGAGAGTTGGACAATGACCAAGGAGGATAGAAGGAGAATTGATGCCTTTGAGCT
>NW_006399761.1:1920698-1932822 GCF_000299155.1 Elephantulus edwardii
ACGACTCGACAGCACATAACAACAACAAACAATATTTTTTTAAACTAAAATACTACAAGGTAGGTCTTAGACTTAAAATTTGGTATATATGGTAATTTTTTTTTTCCAATGTCCTTTGGTCTTGAATAATTTTCCCTTTTAGTTGTAATTTTGTGCTTGTCTTTGGTAGACAACAGTTTGACAGTGTATAGTCACAGGGAACTCTGTTGTTTGCTTCTTAAAATTCTTTTTTTTTTTTTGCTTCTTAAAATTCTTAATCTTTATTGTCCTTTAAGGTGTTAATTCATACTCTCTTCCCCAGGTAGTAAAATTACGGGTGATTGTTAAAATGACAAAAAGCAACTTTCCATATTATAGAAGTATATCTATTTATAATATAGTATTATATAAACTTAAGTCTGGCATTTTGCAAATCGCATGATCTTTTTATTAAGATGTTTTATCCACTATATTGAAACTTTTTAAAGATTGTAACTTAAATGCTATTGAAAGTAAAGTGAATGTATGAATAACTCACTTTTATGAGGGGAACTTTGGTCGTATAGCATTTAAATTTAAAGCATTTGACTGCTGACTGAAAGGCCATCTGTGGGAGAGACATAGCAGTCTGTTTCCATAAAGACTTAAAACGGCCTTAGAAAACCCTAGCCTTTTGACTTTGGCCTGTATGGTTACTGCAAGATGAAATCTACACCAAGGCAGTGGATGTGACATTTGATTTTTTCTTTACTAATACACTTGGTTTGAAGCATGTTCAGTGACTAAATTGATCCATAACATAATGGTACAATTCTACTTTAAAGCAAAACCAATTGGAAAGAAGTCCCTAGAAGTCAAAAAGCCTGGCATTGTGAAAAACAAAGACTCTACTAAACCTTTGATGGAACCAGGTAAGTCTAAAATAATAGTCATTCAGTGAGGATTCACGCCCCCCTTAAAGCCTTTTGGCCTTGTGGTTTACAGTTCAGACATCATCTTTTAAATTATTAGAAAATCCCCAAAGAGATAGTTCTGTTTTTCAGAGAGAAGCTTGAATGACTTTGACTTAAATAAGGTCAGCCTAAAGATGACTTGTTCAGATCATTATTCTTGGACTTCTCCCATTGACTAACAAAGACTATTTCTTGCAGAAAATTCTGATGTTAAGACCAATGTGGAAGACAAAGCTGCTGAAAATAGTATTAAAGAAACAGTTACAGGTAAGGAAATAAAAATTTACTTTTTTCTTAATGTATTTATCAGTAGAAAGAAAATGGTAATGATGATAAAGTAAAAGTCTTAATTTCATGTTACTCTTGTATATGTGTATTCACCCATGCGTACATTACAATATTAGGATTATGCTTAAGTGGAATATCTACATGAAATGTTATGTTCCTTTGTCTCTTTAAGCAGCTGCTTCAAAGAAAACTGAAAAGCACGGACCAGTCAGCAAGGTGAGCTTTTCTAAGGATTAAAAGATACACAACATGATGATATTTATTACTAAAAGGACAGTTCTTTTTTGTTTAAAGAACATGTATAATACATAGCATGAAGGGGGAAATTAGTTTATGACTTTACTAATACGGTTTCAGGTAAAAAACTTTGAATGACAGAGTAAGTCATTAAAAACTGTAATTTTAACTGAGAGTAGCACATTGTAACAAAATGGTTTTTTAGTAGATACCAGGTTGTGAAAATCAGTAAAATTCTGCTTTTTCTCAAGATAAATGCAAGATATTTTAGTGTTTAGAGTACTAATTATTTTTTAGCATAGAAAGGGCTTTGTGGTTATGTTTGAATAGCATGAAGTTTACTGTTTGTTTACATTTCGATATAGCTGTCATATTAACATCTCATTAAATTGTACTTAGATTTTTAGTTCATTCAGTTGCTAAAAATAAAGGTTTTTTGTTAGTAGATCTATTCTCGAAGCAATTACTAAGTAATATGCCTTAACTATATTGACTGTTGTTGTAGTTTAAGAGGAATATTTGAAGCTCCAGTAATGTATATTAGTCATTTCAAACATTTGTCTTCTAAAAACTTTGAGAAAGAAATTGGAAAACTAATTATTCCATGTATTTTTTAAAATGAACATTTTATTAAAGGTTTTAAATTCGATGTTTTTGTCCAGCCAGCCCCGTAATTGATCAAGGTTTACCCAGTGTAGATGCATTTATAGGTGCTAATCTCACTTATTACTTACAGTATGACTTTAAATAAAAACCAAAATTTTAATGGAAATTTCACTTACTGCTTGTTTTGAAGGAAACAGAGGGAATGTGTGTGGTCCTGGTGGGTAATTTGCCTACTAAAGGTTATTCTGTGGAAGACATTTGTAACCTAGCCAAACCATTTGGTGGTTTGAATGATATTTTACTTTTATCATCCCACAACAAGGTAAGAATTTGTAGTAGTTCATAGTATCTATAAGTACATTGAAAAAAAAAGTTACTAAATTCACAAGACTACAAATAAAAATCTTTTTTTTTTTTTACAAATAAAAATCTTAAGCTGAACACCAAAATAATGAAACTGAGGATGAAGTTAACAAAGGACAAATGTAGACATATCTTGATATTAGTTGCCACGTAAGCATCCTTCCTGAGAAATATTTTTTCCTGGTTTAATAAAAAATAGTACATACTGGGTTTGGTTTGTTTTGTTCGTTAGCTTCATTTGGTTTTTAGTCATTTTCAAATTAATGGTTTGATCAGATAACATTTTCATGGTGGGTGAAATTAATTAGAACATAATGGTTTTTCCGCAGAATTTTTTTATAAAAAATATTTTATATTTTCAATATGGTGAATGCAGTCCTTAAGATTTGCCTTTTAAAAAATTTTAGAGTGCTGTTTAATAAGTATTTTTAACCATTCTGACACTCAAATTATGCCAACAAACATAGAATAACTTGAGGTTTTCTACATGTTCTAAATATTCTATAGTAAATAACTTTTGCTTTTACAATTTCAAAAACCACACAAAATTTCTTTTTATTAAAATTACCTTGCAAGTGCAGTAATTTGAGGAATGCACTTATTTAATGAAACAACATCATTAGAGTGGCAATTAGGAGAGATCTTTAAGAGTAGAATAAATATATATTTGATGGTAAATGTAGTTTCTCAGTGTTAACCACAATTTGTTATGATCCACACAGTCATATAATATGACAAAAAAAGTATATATCTATACTGTTATTTGTAAAAAGTTGTGGCTAACATAGAAAAGAGCAGGAATCCCAGGATACTTAATTATGCTATGTGAAACCTAAACCGTGCAAACTTATTCAAACAGAGTAAAGGAACACTGTGATTTCAAATCAAGATTGGTGTATGACAGGGTTATATCCTTTTTCTTTACCTTTTAATATCTGTGCTGAACAAATCAGGAAGCTGGACTTTATGAAGAAGAATGTGACATCAAGATCAGAGGGAAAACTTAGTTGCAGCCTGCATTATGCAGATGACATAAGTTTGCTTCCTGAAAGTGAGGAGGACTTGAAGCACTTGCTGTAGAAGATCAAGGACTACAGCCTTCAGTATGGACTAGATCTTGACATCAAGGGAAAAAAAATCCTAATCATGGGACCGATAGGCAACATCATGATGGAGAAATGATTGAAATTGTTAGTGATTTCCTCTTACTGGATCCATAATCAACAACGTTGGTACCAGCAGGCAAGAAATCAAAAGATAAACTACACTGGGAAAGTCCACAAAGACCTCGTCCTAGTAACCAAGAGCAAAGGATGTCAGTTTAAAGACTAAACCATGATCTTTTTTCAGTTTTTATGCATCTGATTGTTGAGTGGAGAATAAATGACAGAAGAGGAGTCATTAGCTTTTGAGTTGTGGTGCTGGAGAAGGGCACGACATATGGGCCAAGAGAACAAAACAAATTCTCTTGGAAAGTCCGGCCAGAATGCTCTGTGGAGGCAAGGATGGTAAATCTTACCTCACATACTTGTGCATGTTTTCAGGAAGTGCCAGTCCTTGGAAAATGATGACTTGCTAAGAAAGGTGGAGGATCAGAGGAGGACTTTCAACAAGATGAACAGGCACAGTGACTAACTGTGAGCTGTCCTGTGACACATAATGAGGATGGCACAGCATAGGGCAGAGTGTAGATTGATGTTCATGGCGTCACTAAGAATTGTAGTTGACGCAGCAGCACCTAATAACAAGTACAACTGTTTTACTTGATAGAATAATCTCAGCATGATCACGTACGTTGTCATATGTCAAAATTAGATGCCACTCATTGACGTACTTTAAGCAGGTAACTTTGGTATGGAAATTCCATCTCAATAAAACTTCTATAAAACGTAAATTATAGTATGTGGAGAGATAATATAGAATTAATTTCATCTTAAATATTTTTAAGTTATTTGCTTTCAAAAAAGAGATTCTTCCTTTTTAAAAATTTTTACAATTTCTGTTTTTAAAGGCATTCATAGAAATAAGTAAAAAATCTGGAGATTCTATGGTGAAATTTTACAATTGCTTTCCAATATCATTGGATGGAAATCAGCTCTCATTGAGTATGGCTCCTGACAACGTGGCTATAAAAGATGAGGTACATTTTGCCATTTTTCCTAGAATATCCTTAAATGCCGTTCCAGGTTTATTGAGGTTCATTATCTTTTCTAGTTTTATTTTTTAATCTTAATGGTATAAATCACCTTTTATAATTTTCTTAGCTATTTTCCTAATCTTGCGATTTATTTCATAAAACCTTTTTATCTGATTTTCCAAGCTTTCCAGCACTGGATCTAGCTGAAGTTTTGTCTTGATCCAAGATACTTGGTATCTAGTAATAAGAGCAATCTGTCAGTGGAAGGTCTAGGGAGTAGAGAGCCTGGGTTCAGATTTTCTTGCCGGTTTTGTGGTCTGAGGTAATGTGGTTCTGTTCTGTTCTTCATCCATAAACTTTGAAGTACTTGCTTCATAGAATATTTTTGACATTTGAAAGAATTGACTCTCCACAAAGCATCTATGTTTAGTTAGTGTTGGCTTTAATTTTTCTTTTCTTCCTTTGTTGCCAGGTAATTTTTAAATCATCTAGAAGTACTTTCTGAGTCTGAAAGGTTTTCCAGACCCTACCATCCTACTGTTTGAGAGTTACTGCCATAGTGTAGGAAACATTTTAATCATATCTTTTGGAATGGAGAAAAACTGTTAAAAATTATGTTGTCTACAGCTGACTACTCCTTTGTATGTTCTGCATCTACCCACTTTCTATCATCCAATCTCAGAACCTGAAGATTAACTTTTTCTCAAATTTATTTAGTCACCAAGACTCATTTCTCTTAACTAGTAAATATTTCTGGGATTTGTTCTCTTGTCATCATTTTATATACATCATTGTTAAATCTTAAAATAGGTTTTCACACAGAAAGAAACAAGTCTTTACCAGGGCTGGGAGAGTAACCCAGGGCAAGTCAGTGGCTAGTGTGTAGGTATATATTAACTCCAGTGGAGGAAAAAGCAATGTTCAGTGAAGATATCATCAGCACAAAGTGATCTGTTAAAGGAAGACTCTGGGAGGAACACAAGATTTAAAGGCAAGGGGCCCTTTAGAGTAATGAGAGAAGATCTTCACCCTGAAACCCACAGCGTCCCTTTTCAGCAGGAAGTAGCTAAGAGAATACGCCGTCCCCTTTTCCTTATGACTCAGGGTGAAGTCTCTCTCAGGGAGGAGTGATAGGGAATGGCAAAGGATACACTGACAAAGAAGATTAATCAGAACTGGCTTTGACAAGCACTGTGGCATTTGGACAAGAACAAACTGGGAGGAGGGTAGAGAGAATAGTGCAACAATGAATGAGTGGAAGCCCAAAATCTCTGTAAATGTTTATGTTTATGAAAATTAATAAAATATAATTAAAAAAAAATTGATACTGTTAACATGCAATTTCACAATGATAATAAAGTGAGTCAAAAATTAAATTGCCATTGAGACTAACCAGCTAAGCCTTTTCTTAAAGATTAACATTTGATATATTTGATATGATTGTGTTATACTTAGTCCTACTGTCAAAGAATTGATGGCTTAGGATTGTGATCTTGGCAGAAAGAACAGATAAATCTAGGTGGAATGAGATGCAACCAGGGTGCTCCTTAGAGGCAAGTATGGTGAAACTTCATCTAACATACTTAGATTATTTTTCCAGGCGAGGCCAGTCCTTGGAAAAGATAATCATTTTTTAAAAAGTGGAGAGAGGTCATTGAAAAAAAGACTCCAGTGAGATGGATTGAAACAGTGACCGTCACAGTGGGCTTAATATAGCAGGAATTGTTAGAATGACCTGGGTTCAGATGAGGTTTCGATCTCTCACAGGATCCCTGTCAGTCAGAGACTTTTCTATGATACTAACATGTTGAAATAAATAGAAGTTTAAGACCCTTACTCTTGGTTTCCACATTCCTATCCTGTACGTGTCAGTCTTCACATAAACTAGCCTCCTCTGCCTTTAGTCACTATATGGCTTGTCCCTCTTGACTTTAGAATTCACTAGTTCTGGGTCACTGTATACTTATGTACTTCTAGTAGCTTGAATCTTTGTTCTTCCCAACCCTTATTTTGCTTAGCTCTGTTAGTTTTATCATATATCAAGATCGTGTTACTGTCTTCTCATTTTATTTTTTTTTATTTTATTTTATTTTTTTATTTTTGTGTGCGTGTACCGTCAAATCAGATCTGACTGGTACAGGAGGAGATTGTCCCTTCTTCCCTGGCAGAGCATCTGGTGGATTCGAACCGTACACCTCTGGGATTGTAGTTGCAGCTCCTTACCACTAGGCCACCAGAGCTCCCCTGTCTTCTCATTTTAATGTTACTCCTTTTTATGAATTTACATGTTTTCTAAGTGATGCTTGTCCCAATTATTTTAATCCATTTGAAGCAATGCCAGGAATTATGGGAGGGATGGCACGTGTAGGTTGAGACTTCTACAGAATTTGAAGGCTTTCCCCATTTTCTGAAGTTTTGGTAAATGCAAATTTGTAGAGGTTATAACCCTTTCCTCCTTTCATCTTTTCAGGAAGCTATTTTTATGACCTTGATTAAAGAAAGTGACCCAGAGGTGAGCTTTCCATTTAAATGCTTTTTGTTTCTTTGCTTAATTACAGAAACACTGGTTTTGTTTCTTCACTTTGTAAAAAAATCAAAGATAATTTTAGTACTAATTTGAAGATAATGGGGATACAGAAATGCCAAATGGGGCTTCTTAGTAAGAAATCATGGATTAAGATAGTCCCTAATAAGAAATTTTCTTTTCCCAGTCAAACTGAAGTATATATAAAGTGGCAAAGTAGATCAGTACTATGTAGAAGATGTGTTAGGTAGATTTATTGATAGAAGAAAGATTATGCCTACTATTTTTTATGCCTACTATTTTTAATACATTGTTTTACTGATCACACAAACCTAAGTCTTCACTAGCTCAGTCATTCTTTTTACTCTTGAATATCTGACCCCTGAAATGTTGAATTATTGTTACTGTTTTAGTGTAATACTATAATACTATTTCTTTTTTTGTGTTTTGTTTAATAAAAACCACTATAGGCTAGCATAGAGAAAAACTATAATCGATTTGTACACTTTGATAACTTGCCTGAAGATGGACTTCAATGTGTACTTTGTATTGGACTTCAGTTTGGAAAAGTGGTTCATCACATATTCATGAATAATAAAAACAAGGTAACAGAAATCAACTTTCTGGGAAAAAAAAACACAATTTATTCTTAATGGTCTGTAACTTTTAATTCTGCTTCTGAACCAGTGCATTTTAAACACTCTGACATGAAGGAGGAGATCGTCTCTGTCACCTTAGAATTTCGGTTTTTAAGGGATTTAACTCTGGGACAAAGATAATTTAGTACAAAGAACATTCTCTACCTGGGAAGCTGAGACCTTAAATTCAGGTTATCTTTGTAATTTGAGCCCGTTAGTTTTTACTTTGCCATCTTGTTTATAAAATGTGATGTTGCAAGGTGTTTTCTACAGTTCCTTCAGTGATAAAGCACACAGCATTGTTTGTTTAGATATTCTGGGATAAAGAATAAAGAAAATAACCATCTCTTACTTTCATGATTTAGTTCATTACTTCTAACAACCTAAAAAATACTAATATTTTTACATTGGCTCTACCTTCTATATTCCGTATTTATTTCAGATACATGTCTATTAAGTTAGATATTGAGGAGCTGTATGATAAAAATCAGGGATTTTTTTTTTTTAGGGATTCATTTTTAACTTGAAAATGTTAAGTGCTGTTGAGTCCATTTCAGCTCATTCCATCTATTTCATGTATGTTAGAGTAAAACTGTGCCTCTGAGTGATTGTGGATCTATTGTCAATAAAAATTTATAGAGACTTTGGATTTCCATTCATTCATTGTTGCATTTTTCTCCCCTTCCGACCCTCCCCTCCAGTACACTCCTCTCTTGGAAAAGAAAAAGAAAAATTATTTCATTGTTTTATAGTCCCTCCCTCCAGGTCAATTCCACTAGTCAGCCTTCGCTCTGGATTCCTGTCATGACAAAAATACCTAATCACATACCCCTTGTTAAAAGAGTTTTCTCCGTCATCTGACTCAATGCCATATACATTATGTAACCCATCTTTCTCAGTCTTCCCCCAACCCCGATGTCAGTCTTATTTTACAACAGTGGCAGCATATGCAGTATTTGTCCTTTGTGACTGAGATATTTCACTCAGCATAATGTCCTCCACGGCCACCCATTTTGAATAATATTGCATGAGTTCCTTGTTCTTCAGTGCAGTGTAGTGTTCCGTTGTGTGACTGTACCACAACTTCTCTGTTCATTCATTTATTGAGGGGCACTTAGGTTGTTTCCAACTCTTTGCTATTGTGAACAAAGCCACAATAAACATGGGTGTGCCTATATCTGCTTGGGTGTCAGTTGTGGTCTCTTAGGGATATATCCCTTATAGTGGAATTGCTGGGTCAAATGGAAAGTGCCATACTGCCTTCCACAGTGGTTGCACCATTTTACACTTCCAACAGTGAGTAAGGGTTCCAGTTTCTCCACAACCTCTCCAGCATTTGTTGCTTGCTGTTCTGTTAAATTTTGCTATTCTGACTGGGGTGAGATGATATCTCAAGAGTTGTTTGTTTTGTTTTTTTTTAAATTTTATTTTATTATTATTTTGTGTGTCTGTGTACCGTCAAATCGGATCTGACTGGTACAGGAGGAGATTGTCCCTCCTTTCCCGGCAGAGCATCTGGTGGATTTGAACCATGCACCTCTGGGATTGCAGTGCAGCTTCTTGCCACTAGGCCACCAGAGCTCCCCTTCAAGAGTTGTTTTGATTTGCATTTCTCTTAGAGTTAAGGATTTTGAACATTTCTTCATGTGTTTGTTAATGTGAATGTCATCTTCGGTGAAGTGTCTGTTCATATCCTGTGCCCATTTTTCAGTTGGATTATTTTCCTTTATCATATTCTGGTGCTCAAGGAAAGTCCCTTATCTGACATGTCATTACCAAATACTTGTCCCAAGTCTGTGGCTTCCCTTTTTACCCTGTTGGAAAAGTTTTTGGATGTGCATAGGGATTTGATTCTTAGAAGGTCGCATGCATCTGTTGTATCTTCTCCTGGTTATAGGTTTTTCAGGATACTGTCAGGAAGATTGTTTATGTTGTGGATTAAGACTTTTAAGCATTCTTCCAAGCTTTTCTTTAATAAAGTTTATAGTCCTTGGTTTTTATCATAGGTCCATGATCCACCTTGAGTTGCTTTTTGTATATGGAGTGAGATGGATCTTGCTTGAGTCTTTTGCAGATAGTTTTCCAATTTTGCCAACACTATTTGTTAAAAAGGCTGTCGTTTTCCCACTTAATTGATTTCATCTCCTTGTCAAAAATCAGTTGACCCTGGATAGATGGGTTGATTCCAGGTTCTCAATTCTATTCCGTTGATCCATGTGTCTGTCATTGTACCTGTACCATGCTGTCTTAACCATCACAGTAGTGTAGTAGGATTTTAAAACAGGGTGTGAGATACCTTCTACCTTTCTTCTATTTTTAAGGAGTGCTTTGCTTATTCGGGGCTTCTTTCCATTCCAGATGCAACTGGAGATTGCCTTTTCCATTTCGTTGAAGAGTTATTGTGGATCTTGTAGTTAGCAGCCAAGCATGTTAATCATTATGCTAGGACTTCTGACAGTATATACTCTGTAAGAAACATCTAACTGATGAGTAAATACTAATCTTATTAATGAACTCAGGTGTACCAGTGGTTAGGAATTGCCAAGGTACACAATTTGAATCCACCAAGCCGCTCCATAGGAGAAAGATGGGCAGTCTCCTTCCATGCCTTTGAAAACCAGATGAAGGGTCAGCTTCTGAAAAAACCTTATGGAAGGTCCGTCTACAACAACACCTCTATTGATACATATAGCATGTTTGATTACTTTAGAACAAGTGTGATTTGGGATGACTTAATAGGAATTCTGAGCCTTTGTTCTAGACATGCTAAATCTTTTTTTCAAGACAGCTTTGGTAATGTAGACCTTAGTGATCTCAAAGGCTGCATTTCTCTAGAGATTAAAATCAACCAGCAGCCACTTGAGAGTGCTGTGCAGTGTATTCCCATACAATATACAGTCTCAGAAACTCTGTGAAGGATCAAGGATGATTCAGTTCTTACTTGATGGCAGTAAGTCTGTAATGTACCTACTATGTTCACCTACCTTGCTGTGTTTTAAATACCTATCTTTGTTGACTTTAAAATGAGGATTAATTTTACCTTTATATTTGAAATTGAAAGAAAATAATACTGTTACTTTTTTCCCCTCTCCAAAGGCAATTCTTCAGTTAGACAGTCCTGAGTCAGCTCAGTCAGTGTACCACTTCCTGAAAGAAAACCCACAAAACATAGGAGACTATGTGCTGACCTGCACCTTATCTCCAAAGATAGACATACTAGAGGTAAGAGGTGTTTTGGGTTTGGGTTTGTGTGATTTGTTTTTTTGGGTGGTTTTTGTTGTTGTTGTTTTGGGAGGGTTTTTGTGTCAACTTTTGCGCTTTCAGAAGATGAAAATGTAAATAAAGTTAATTCTCCCAAAAAAAGAGGATGTACTTTGAAGTTAGTAACAAGAACTGTTTTCTTGACAGTGTGCTCAAGCTAGCTTTGATTATGATATTCCTTCTTTTTAAAATATTTTTGCACTTTATTAAATTTTTCATGATTTCTGGAGCTGTAATTGTTTTGCTGTTATTAGATTGGCTCTTGAGTCATGGTGATCCTGTGGACAACAGATTACAACACTTGCAGGTTCTGCATCAGCCTGAGGGCTGGCTACATATTAGGTTGTAGTGATCCAGAGTTTTTGTTGGCCAGTTTTCAGAAGTACATCTCCAGGCCTAGTCTGGCTTAGTCTGGAAGCTCTGTTGAAACTTTTGCTGTATTTTAACAGAACACTTGTACATGAAAGGTGCCTGCACCTAAGGTCCATTGATTTACCAACAAAGCTGGATTTCTTGCATAGAAGCCAAGAATTCTACCACTAAACCGTCATAGCTTCCTAGAGCAGGATAAATTTGTCTAAAGTCAAATGGGATAATTTTGAAAACATAGCACGCAGAAGCTACTTTGAATCTCTTATGTTGGTATATTATAAACTGGTTTGTATAAGAAATTTCGTTGGTTCTTAGTTAACATATGTAAGGTTATTCCATCTTGGGACAAATAACATTCAAATTCTTATTTTCTTTAATAAGTATTGTATTTCAATGATAAGGCTTTATATTTTATTATAATACGATCTTTTGTTTGTTAACCTATCTAAAATCTTAAAGTAGCTCAAAACCAGAAAGGATTTCACCATCTAAACCCAAATAAGAGTCATTTCGGGTACAAATTTAAACAACGTTGTTTGTTTTACTTTTACACTTTCAGATTTTTTAGCCTTTTTTCCTCTCTCAGGTTACTAATTATACAACTGCATTAAGCAATGACTATGCAGACGTACAACTACAAATACTGAGATTAAATAATAAGAAAGTTATGTATAATACTGGCTAGAATTGGCATTTTACTTCTTAGGACATTATTCAAAGTTTTGGTTGGTTTTTTTTTTTAACTTTAGGTTTATTTTTCATTTCA